>NW_028301263.1:321831-643662 GCF_061612785.1 Hesperophylax consimilis | reverse complement strand
GAAGAAAACTGCGGTAAGAATTCATACAAGTTTCCTTAGTACACTAAAAATGTTATATTTTTATGATATTTCGTAATTTAGGTTGATAATCGGATTTTCGAAGTTATTTTTCCCACCATCTAATCTTCGAAGGAAGTTTCGCTATGAAGGATCTTTCTCCATAGGTACCCGCTCGTTTCGCATAGATCGTGATTGGTACAAATATTTAATTTAATATTGCACCAGTCCCGGCCTATGCGAGGCGGGAAAGGAGTCAACATTGAACAGAACGAGGGAATTTCCACAGGATAAAGAAACAATGCAGTATTCGAAGAATGTTAATATTTACTCACCGCAATCACTTCTTAATTCAGTACTCGCCTACTCGAAACATAGATTTTTTTTGTTAAATATTAGTTAAAATAAATCGTCACCCTCGGTGTGATTTTCGTCAGGTCCAAACCACTTTCGAAACGTTTGGAGTTGAATATATATATTAACATTTTCGGTAGGTGGTACCCCACCCCCTATTATCTACTTTTTTCAACAGTAATTTGATAGTATGCACTACCGTTCACCTGCGCGCTCTACACTCGCGGCGCGAACGGCCGCGAAGGCCGCGAAACGCGAGTGTGGATCTTGTTCACGCCTTCGCGATCTTCGCGTTCGCGCTTCGCGCCATTCCCCGATTTTTGTCGGTTTTTTGGCCCGCGACAAAGGGTTTGCGGTTTTAAGTCGCGAACAAGACTGAAGCTTTGCGAGTGTGGATGGACACAGTTCACGCGCGGATCGCGGCGTATATTCACGGCGTGAATTAAGAAATAGTTCCCCGTTCCCCGCATGGGTATTCAGAGATTATTGCCGTTTTCTTACAATCATAGGTACATATTTTATCTGAATCTTGAGATTAATCTCGATCTCTGGATGTCCGCACTTGCAACACGTCATGCATAGTTTCGCCACAAACGCCTAAGGGATCTCGGTAGGTAATGCCCACTTCATATGTCTATGGTAATGCCAAATAATTTGACAAAATTGTTTTCATCGTCGCGCTTCACTGCATAAAAACAAAACCTCCTTTACTCTTCGGTACCTCAATCAATTTATATTTAATTCTTCGGTACCTACCGCCAGTTGAAATTATTGGCAAAATATTTTTTTTGATAACTTGAATCCCCCTTTGGGCGCGTTTTCTGTGGTTAAAAGTTCAAACCTCAAACATGGCGGCCAGACAAGTTGTGAAGTTTCGCTCGGCTCCGATCCGATCCTCTCCGTCTCCTCTTGTGTTTGCATCTCGTCTTACAGCATCCGTGGACTGCTCTCTTGTTGTACCGTTATCGGTGTGGAATTTCGTGCCATCAGCTGACATTATTATAATAATAATTACTGCCAGTTTCTCGTGGCTCAAGAACAATTTTTGTGAAGTTCAGTGATCCAACAGATTTTTTAAACTTTTAATAACGTGTCACCATTTTTAAGATCTATCCTGTAACTCTCAATACACAAGGATATACAATTATACAAAAACAAAGCGCCCTTGACGTGCGTGATTTAAGCTTATACAGATATAATAACCATCTAGTCGTAGTCAAAAGTTTGTAGGAAAGTAATATCTTTGTTTACTGTTTCGTTTAAATAAAACAGATTACTGATAGTTTATTTTTGGTTAGCTGTATTTATTTATTTATTTATTTCACGCCTATTAAGGCTTTTACATACATATATATAAAAAATATTTACGAAATTATACATGAAAATAGTGCAGGAAACGACTATTAAAACAATTGCAGAAAAATAAATATAAAGTCAAAATATCACTCAACTTGATTTGATCTACACAGAATGCAGGCACAACATATAAAAAATCCAAAATATTTTTTTCTATTTCAGTTGACAAAATTATTATATGTTAGTCAAATCAAATTAAATACCTTTATTCAAATATTCCACTACTCGATGAAAAAAAAAACTTCAATAGGGTATGCTTATATATTGAAATTGATGTACTAAATATATCAACAACATCTGAATATTTGTTTCCTAGCTGTTGAATCCGTCGCATAGGAGTATGATATTGGGACGTTGACATAGAATTGCTACAATAATATGGTAGGTACTGTCTTGAAACCGACCTGCTTGGAGTATGAAAAGAGATTACATATAATAAATCAGGGGTATCAAACATTGAATTAATGATTTTATACAAACAGGTTAAATCGGAAATAATTCTGCGATCAGATAATTTTATTAAATTTAATGAACAAAGTAAGTTATCGTAATTTAGGTTTTCTCTAGGAATGCCCATTTTGAAATTTACATATCTTAAAAATTTATTTTGGATTCTTTCAATCGCATGTGAATGAACCTCATAATTTGGGGACCAAACCGTGGAATTGTATTCTACATGACTCCTTACTAGTGACATATATAATGTTTTTAAAGTATTTACCTTATTGAAATCACTAGATACCCTTAAAATAAATCCCAACATTTTCAAAGCTTTATTGGTTATTATTTCTATATGCTTGATAAAGTTAAGTTTCGTGTCAAACCAAATACCTAAGTCATTAATTTCCGAGACAGATACTAACGACATGTTGTTAATGGAATAATCAAAAAATATTGGATACTTTATTCGATGAAACCTCATAATTTGACATTTGCTTATGTTAAGTTGCAAGCGGTTATCACGACACCATATAATTAATCTTGACAAGTTATTTGACAATATATGGCAATCGTTAATGTTTCTGATTGCTTTGAATAATTTCAGGTCGTCTGCAAACATTAACACTTGAACATCATTGAAAATATACAATACATCATTGACAAATAATAAAAACAGGATTGGTCCTAAGTGTGATCCCTGGGGAACACCACTCGTAGCAGTGAATTTGTATGAAAATGTGCCATCAATTTTAACAGCCAGTAATCTGTCGGTCAAGTAACTATTAAACCACTTATATAGTGAACCACCTATACCGAATTTATGGAGTTTATTCAGCAATAACTCATGATTGACTTTATCGAACGCCTTGCTAAAATCGGTATAAATAGAGTCAACTTGACATTTACTAGACATGGAATCAGATATATAGTTTTGATAGGTTAACAAGTTAGTAAGGGTAGATTTTCCAGTAGAGAAACCATGTTGCTTAGAAGAAATGACGTGGTTTAATCGGAAAATAACTTTTTTAAGAAGAATTTTTTCAAAAACTTTAGGAATTGTTGATAAAAGGCACACCGGTCTGTAATTAATCACCTCGTATTGAACCACCTTTTATTCAAATCTATTCAAAACATTTTAAAGACAGACATAACCCTCTACAAATGAGACCATGTATGTAATAATATTACTGAAAGATATGTTACGACGGAGCTCTCAGTGGCAGTATCGTATAATCGTTGAAAGAGAACCTCTTGAATACTCCCACATTTCAGAGCATCTCAAAAATCTGCAATGGCTCAAATGTCCTGAAAGAATCCAGTTCAAGGTATGCTAGATGCAGAGATGTGCTTTATTTCAAATAAATCCATTTCAAATGGAAATGCAAAATGCAAAATGGGTATTTTGCATTTTGCATTTTGCATTTTAAATGCTTTTCTAAAAACCATTTTGCATTTTAAATGCTTTTCTCACTGCATTTTCCATTTTAAATGCTTTTTTGCAACATTCTTCCTACTATCTTCACTCATTTTTTTTTCATAAGCCCCAAATATCAGTCGGTCCTCAACCTCGCTATGAGAGATAATTTACATTTGAGTGATACCATTACAAAGAATACTGATTCAAATACTGAACATGGGGCCATGACGCTGTAATATTAAATGGTTTCTATGTTTTCAACATAGTTCACATGTCAACATTAGTCCCGCGCAAATTTTTTGTGGTTTCATAATCTGAAGTCGTGGTGTTTTTGGATTTACCATCATGTAATATGTTTGTTCTACATTGATGTCCATTATTAAATGACGAAATTGTTTAAAAATTCTATAATTATTTTAATTGTTTGACCTGAGAAACCATTTTGCATTTTCAATGCATTTTGAAAATAGGTATTTTGTATTTTGCATTTGAAATGCTTTTCTAAAAACCATTTTGCATTTTCAAATGGAAAAATTTTGACCCATTTCCATTTTGCATTTCAAATGGTTTTGGGTACCCATTTTGCACATCTCTGGCTAGATGGTATTTAAGTCACTTAACGGAATGGCTCCGGCTTACTTATCAGAATTGTGTATTCCAGAAGATTCCAATTCCCGACAGTCAACCCTTAGGTCAGCAACGTCATCAGCTATCGGAAGGTTGAAGGAACCAAAGCGCACACCAGACACTAAGTTCGGTGAGCGTGCTTTTGCCGTATCAGGACCTAAAGCCTGGAATGGACTGCCACATGACTTGAGAATGATCGCAGACTCGACAGAATTTAGGTCTAAACTTAAAACGCACCTTTTCAGACAGTCGTATCTATAATTTCCGAAACCTCCACTTTCACAGTCGACGGCAATTTAAATTAACAAAATGTAAAAAATACTAAAAATAAAATAAAATAAATAGAAATAATAATTGAAAATAATTAAATAAAAATGATAACAACTAACAATTTGTAGGCTTTTTAAGACAGTTAAAAACCAGTTAAACTAAAATAAAAACTATAGCAGACTTAAGGTCATGCGATGACCAGTGTTTTTTTTATATAGTAAGTAAAATTAGAATTATTTTATTAATTTTCTTTCGATAGACAGGTAATATAATAATGAAGAGATTGAAAGATAATATGTAATAAGAAATTTTATATTTTACATGTACCTATAAAATCCAGATAGGTACATGTAAAATATAAAATAAAAATATAATATATCCATAGACATATGAATATTAGTAGACCTGCCCTAAGTGATTAAAAGCGTATTATCCCCACTCCCCATACCGGTTCCATTGGAACCGGCTGTGCTGGCGTATGGCCTCAAGTGAAATTTGAAAACATGACGTCATCATTCTTGTGCGAACTATGGTCGAGGCATCATCGGTTCATTTTACGAAATAACACGGCAAAATGTTGACTTGTGCTATGAAAACTTGTAAAAATAGATGTGAAAAAGAGAATAAACCCAATTGTCGTATTACATTCCATAAGTAAGCATTATTTTACTTTATTTTAAGCTTATTCACATCGTATAATATAGATCAGTTTTAGAAACATATTATACTATCACATCGAGAAACGTCTGGACGCGAAACACAAAGCTGGTTGGTTGCTGGGAAGTAAATTATGAACATTTACAAAAGTGTCTTAACTAAATACTTAAACGAAATATTCGACTCTGAAAATACAACCGAATTTTTTTGCCGAATTTGGACTTAATTTGTTCATAACGTGGCGAGTAATTTGCGCTCCCATGTAAAAATGTATATTCATTCAAAAGCAGATTTTACTTTTAAGAAGTAAATGGTGATATTATAATGCGAGATGCCTATTTACTGTCAGATTGATTTATTGACGAATCAAAGTCAGCCTTACGCCCTTCGTTCTTCAACAGTTAATTTTACCCCTCGCCATTATCTTCTCGTCTATTAATTCCTATGTCTGTGATTGTAGTTGTATACGATTTATATAATTTATTAACTCAGGGCTAGAATGTGCCGTAGATTAAATTGTTTACTATTCCTGTTTTTCTCGTCCACAGTCAAACTAATACTTTCTGTCAATTTTTATCTCTCGCAACTGTTGGCGAGGCTGTTGAATTATATTATTCTTCAACAGACAGACGAATGTTTGGATTGAAAACTTACAATACATAACTTATATCTTACAACGAAGTTCAACTCCTTTATTGCCTTATTCGTATTCTCTGTAAGTAAGTTACAATTACATCTCACATTGATCGATCAATGTATATTATTATAAGAGTTTATAATTAATTCCTTCATTTATCATAACTTGGTGAATAATAATTACAATTTCGTGGTTTTCGGAACCTACGAGGATTAAAGCGAGAGTGTGACACATCAAGTTTGTTGTTTTAATTCAGAGTTTGTCAATCATCGACTTGTGTTTTTGTTTAGTGTTGACTGATAGTGAGCCGGTGTCCTGTTCGCGGCCCTTCTGGTCGCGTATGGCGCGTTCCTGGAGGAGGTAACATCAGAGGACAGATGATGGCCACCTGGCTGCTGTGCCTCGCGTTCTTCGCCACCTTCAGTCATCAGGTACTGCTCATCTTCATCTGCATCCTGTCAATCCATCAATCTCCGGTACCAACCCCCTCGGATAGGCGGCAAACTTACCAACCAACTCCATTATACGACATCTACTCATCACACATCAGCAGTTAGCCAAGTCATGCAACAGAGACGATCATTCCATGCAATCAATCTAAAACTTTTACCTCGTCATTCGAAAGTTAGAATCGGGACTTTATGGCATTCGTTCTCGTGCGTTTACAACCAACCGGCGTGAAACACATCAATATGTGAGCGAATTCTGAATGAAAAAACATGACAGCATACAATTCTAAAAACCTTTCGTTTACACGATTATTATTTCATTAGATTTTACGTCAATCTCGGTATACTTTCATAGACCTCCGCATTCAAACATTAAAATGTCATCACGCGGTCATAAAATAGCGATGCCATATTATTTTTTTAGTTAAATTTATTGGTATCCCTGATTATTTAAAAACGCGCGCGGTTATAATGTTTTATGCTACCAATTTAATGACCTAAAACCATTAAGTTTATAAGACGTGTATCTTCCAGAATGCGACTATTACATATTGCTCAGTAAAATTTAACCTTCAAGCCAGTTCCCACAGTTCGTATTTTCAAGTTAGTGCAGTTTCCCACATTTGCACATTCGACCCTACAATAAAACAATTCATTCGTCTTTTTCGTAATCGGCTATAATAAATAATAATACCTGGATGACTTTTATAGCGCCGTTTTTGTGCAAAAACACCTCAAGGGCGCTGTGTTCGTATTGATGTCTTTATTTACGTAAAAGACATTCAAAAACACATCATCGTACAATGCCAAACAAACTTTACCGGGTGAAATGCAGATCACGCCAAACTTTGGGAATTGAATAAAAATGCACTTTCTAGATGAGAAAAGTGTGTAGAAATTCATTAAAAAAAGAATTAAGGCGCGGAAGAATAAATTGAGGGAGATACAGCCGATCAAAGTTTAATAAAATTGCACTTCGCGATCTGAGGGTAAAATTCGGTTTATGGGAGTATAACCGAAATTGAACTTGATTTAGACTAATTTAGGGCTGGGGAATCCGAATCTGAAAGAATTAGGTTAATTGTTAGTAAATTTGATTTTGGTAAACTCTTGTGTCTGTTTGGCGCCACTCCTTTATGATTCTGCTGCTATAAGGTACATGTAAAGATTGATTTTATTTGCATCGAAAATAATTAAAGTAAGGTTTAAAGTTAAATATTTAAACTGAGTTTAAGCCCTAACTAAAGTTAAGCTAAAATTCAACAAAATTGAGTTGCACCAACATTAAAATAGTTAGTTTAAAGTTACCAGTGTTGCCATCGAAATGGCTTCGAATTTTCCTTGTATTTGATGTTTGTTAATAAAAATAAACACATAATTATTTTTACGCGTGTCAACACTGCAGTTCAACGCGCTTTATCATTGTCTTTGACGCATCTTTGACGTTTACGAAGTTTTGAGGTTATTTCGCAGCTCAGTTAAACATAAATAATAAAAATGGAAACAATCACAAAGTAAGTAGGTTTTATTATTGTCGTATGTGTATTTTATTCGACTTGTTATATTATTTTCTTCTCAATACGACGAACTTTACTTTCAGAGAGAGATCTTCAAACTTTAGCGCCGAAGATGTCATTTTGCTGAGAGAGCTCGTGGAGGCCCACAAGAATATTCTTTTGAATAAAAAAAGCGATGCTGTGCATGTCAAAGAGAAGGACCAGACATGGGAACTATTGACAACCAAATATAACGCCTCCTGTCCCGCAAACCGTTATAGATCCACTAAACAGCTTAGAAACAAGTTTGAAAACTTGAAAAAGTCTGCTAGAAAGGTTTGTAGATTGTCACACATTGTTTTCTGAAGTCATGGATTGTTTCAAAATTGAAATGATGAGTTAATGTGTTTTCCAGGAATCTTCACAATTCACAAAAGAACGCCGAAAGACTGGGGGTGGTCCACCACCATCCAAGCTCAGCGATAATGCAACGTGGATGCAAGGTGCCATGCAAATATCCACGGAAGGGATCAACTCTGAATTTGATGACGATGCTTCTATAAGTAAGTTCTATATACTATCCACTGTATGATTAGCATTCCAAACATCTTTACTTTCATTCACAGTTATGGATTGCGAATAATCATTTATTTATGACAAAATATGTTATAAAACCAAATCCAACATTCTGTTTTAAGCTGCTGAAATTCTGCCGTGCGCCCCGATCCTGCACATAAGACCCAAGACACCGGAACACCCAACTGTGGAAGAAGCGGATGTTCAGACACCATTTTTGATGGAATTTGTAAGAAAGACGTTAATATTTTTTACAATTTATTTATTTATTTAATATCAACGGTATAAATATACCCTAAACACTGATTAAATATCATAAAATCATTGTTAATTAAGAAATAATAAAAAAAATAGAGTATAACAGTTAATTGTGGCATTTGATTGAGAAATGACACCACAATTACATACAAATAAAATTGATTCTACTTTTTTTATAAGAAAACTCTCTTTTTAACTTTTGAAGGTTATTCTCATCAATGTAATATATCATTGAAGAAGATAATAATAATAATCTAAATTAAAATATGAAAATGTACATGACACAGAAAAAATAAAAGATAGCGGTTGCAACTGGGACTCGAACCCAGATCTCTCGTCTGGTAAAACTTTTCCATAAGCACAATACGTGTTGAAAAGGGAGAACTCATTTACCCGCTATGAGTATGGAACTTGTCCCCCAACTGTTAGCCAATTATTCTTCCCACAATAACATGGAATAATGATGTCTTTATAGGTGGCAGTGGAAGATCCCCCACTCCCTTGTGCATCGGAGTATCAAGGTGTAGCGACTAAACGCTTACCAATAACACCATCCCTGAAAAGTGAGTTTAGTTGTGCCTTGAGTATTATAGAATCTTATTATCTTAACAGCATCTCACTAAATGTTTCAGTAAATTTGTCTAAACTAGGTAGTTTAGACAAATAATTTAGAAAGGTAGTAGGTACTTACTATCTAACGTTTTTAATGTAATGTAATATTTTTTTAGGCCTATCAAGAAAAAGAAAATTATCCACGCCAAACGATGTCCGCAGAAATTTCATGGAGTTGGCGGATGCACAAAAAAAATCTGTAGATTTGTCTACAGATTTAGACCTCGAGCACAAAAAACTTCTTCACGAACAGGAATACAGGCATCGTGAAGCTATTTTTGAATTAAAAATTAAACAGATGAAACATGAAGACAGGCATCGTGAAGCTATTTTTGAATTGAAAATTGAACACATGAAACATATACCTACACGAGTTAGAAGTAAAAAAATTCAAAGAGGAAAACCGAAAGGAGAATGATTTGCCGTTACAATTTTTATTTTTTTTTATTTTTTATTTTTTTAAAAGAAAGACAAACAATAGATTAAAACATTTATTTTCTTTCTTTCTATTATTATTTGTAAATCTTTTTTATTTTTAAGTTAATTAATACATTATTTTATACAAAAAATTACAATAAATGAGCAAAATAACTGTTGACAAGATTTTGTCGTATGTCATTATTACCCTGTCCAACATTTTCAGGAAAATGTTCTCCGTCAATTTCTTGGAGAATGGTGACAAAGTCTGGTGGCTCTGTAACATTGTTGTTAGTGCATATGTTGTGCAACACCGCTGTGGCTACAATCACGGCTTCCACTCTTGTGGCATCGATTCTCAATTTCATTCCTACTGCAGGAAAACGCCTTTTCCATATCCCGAAAGTCCTTTCTACAACATTTCTTGTCCTGATTTGGCTTTCATTGTACAAAAGTTCAGCGTCAGAAACAGGATTTGCCAGTGGGGTTAATAAATACGGTTTTACCGCATAACCACGATCGCCAACTAGGTGTCTGGCTCCATAGAGCCCATCTTCCAGTTTTCCTTTAATTCTGGAATTGTTAAAAATGGTGCTGTCATGTGTAGAACCTGGCCATCTTGCCACAATGTTGGTTATTTTGCAGTTGGCATCCACTATTGCTTGCACGTTGTATGAAAAGTAATCTTTTCGATTACGGTAATACTCAGCATTGTTCCCTCCAGGAGAGAGAATTCCTATATGGGTGCAGTCGATGGCACCAATTGTGTTGGGAAATCGAGCAATGCTGTAGAACTCGTTGGCACACTGCTGAATTTCATTCTCTGTTTGAGGAAATACAATATATTGTGACCGAAGGCGGGCTATTGCTCTGCTAACCCTGTCTACTACACGCGAGACAGTACTTTTATGCACCCCAGAGATGTCTCCTGTGCATCTTTGCATCGTTCCTGTTGCATAAAAATGCAATGTTATTAGAACCTGGTCCACAACACAAACTGCATGATTTCTGAAATGACAAAATGTATTTTGTCAGTTACATACAATATAACTATGCTAGTATATTATCAATAGAACTTATTAGATACATTAGTTTAAATAAACCTACTTGTTTGTAGACGTTGTGATGTCATTAGCAATGAGTGATGTTAATTGCCTAACCATACTTTTCGACATCCGAAATCTGGCGATAAAATCCAACTCTTCCCACAGAAAATGATCGGTTCGTGGATTAAATTGTTTCTTTTTCTATTTCCCACATATTCTGGAATCAATCGATTATCAAAACCCGGATTGTCGGACATTTTTTCAACTATTTTCTCTTCAAACAATATTTCGTTCCTTGAAAGATGGTGACGGATGACAGCTGAACTAAAATTGACCAAAATCTAACTTTAAACTCTCAACATCGCTGGGTTAAATAAAAGTAACTATTTTGTAACAATTTAGTTAACTTTTATTTAAACGAAGTTGAAACAACCCATTTAAGCAAGAAATGATAAAAAAGTTACTTTTATTTAACCTTAACTAAAAAGTAACTTTAACTATTTTCGATGCAACTGAGCAGGGTTTTGAAACTTCGTACGCGATACATAGAAACCATGTTTTATTTATCAATTATGACTTGAAAATCAAATTAACAACTATATATTTACTTTTGAAATTTCAGTAGTGCCAACCAAAAAAAGAAAAGTGTTGCCATATAATAATAATATTTTTTTACAAAATAGGTTAGGTTTTTAGTTTGGGTTAAAGTAGGCAGAAGAACATGGGAAAAAGGTATTAGAATTAAATCACAAACCAGTCTATACAAACCTAGCGTAGCCCACAAACTACTTGAAAACTGGGATATAACTCTAAAGGGGACGCGAGTGGGCGTTATTAAAGGGGCAATTTTGTGTAACAGGAAATAACATGGAAAAAGGTATTAGTATTAAATCACAAACCGTCTATACAAACCTAGCGTAGCCCACAAACTACTTGAAAACTGGGATAAAACTCTAAAGGGGACGCGAGTGGGCGTTATTAAAGGGTCATTTTTTTGTTATAGAAAATCACAGTTAGGTTAGGTTATATATATACATAAATTAAGTATTTACAAGATTTTAAATAATAAACTACCAATCTGGCAAATGATTTTTAATTTTCAGAATTTTCCATGCATTTATATTATTATATGGCAACACTTTTTATTTTTTGGATGGCACTGCTGAAATTTCAAAAGTATTAAAAGTTTTTAATTTGATTTTCGTGACAAAATATGGCGGCGGACTGTCATAATGTGGTAATAATATCAGATCGCGAAGTGCAATTTATTAAACTTTGATCGGCTGTATCTCCCTCAATTTATTCTTCCGCGCCTTAATTATTTTTTTAATGAATTTCTACACACTTTTCTCATCTAGAAAGTGCATTTTTATTCAATTCCCAGAGTTTGGCGTGATCTGCATTCCTCCCACTTTACCACTCGTATTTACATTTCAACGTCCATGTTATTCTTAATGTGTAATTATTAATGTTTTTTTAATACATTCGGTAAAATTGAACACTTTACTTGCATTTTAAAAATATTTTAATAGACCAGCGCCGTTATAAGTATATATGTACGTATTATAATAATATCAATACTAATGTGTCAGCTTGCGCACAGTATCAAACTCATATTGTAATACTGTTAGTACATTCTGTTTTAGACAAACAGATTAGATTGCCTGCTATAAAAATTAATATTATGTGACTTCATTTCTATAGCACCATTGTTTGCAATATCACCTGAAATTATTAATGGTAGTTAGCTAGTCAAAACTGTACATTGTAGAACAATTAAAAAGTTAACATCTCTTAATCTTTCTTTATACATTCAATATCTACCCGTAGGATAGTATAATGTATTTATTCCGTGGAAATAATAGTGAATGAAAAGGTCCATTTAATGAGGTTATAAAAAGATTCATTCATGCTGTGGAAAGATCGGTCAGACGCCTAACGTTTCGTCCGAAATTTCTCAGTAAGAGTAAAAACAATATAAAAAGGTTTACGGCTTGTCAACGACCATTCATAATAACCGCAGAAAGAAATGAAAAGGTTGTCTGTCCCTGTTATTAAGTCAGGTTTATTGGCTTGACATTATTCTGTGGAATGGTTTGCGGATTTCCAAATTATTGGCCACAGGCATCCCCCTTTCAATTTAGTGTATTATGTTTTTTTTGTGTGGTATTTTTTCTACTTCAGTTTATTACATACATTTATAAGGCATTTCTAGATTTGACACTGACGTAGCAGCGGATGTCATACTTTTGTGTTAAAATTAAACGTTTTACTTAATTTACTCTAAAAAAATTTAAAACGTTGACGTACAAAGGTACCTACGTAATGCATGTACCTAACAATAGGTAGGTTACTCTTCATGGTTATTTTATTCATAAAATGAAGTTTTGATGTGACTTACTTTTTTCGTATCAGTACATCCTATCACGTTCAACGTTCAACATTTTAAATCAAAAAATCTTATTCCTTCTTAGGCCTTCTGACATCTAACTTTGTATAAAGGTCTCGTTGTGTCATAATATGACCCCTGTCTTCTCGACCTTGGCAGTTTTCTTTGTGTCAACAGCATTTTTTTTACCAAACTAGTACATTCTGCCCGGTCAAATAAATACATTTGGAATTAATAAACACTTCCCCAGTACTTCTCCACGCGAGGTAGAAATACGAACAAGTGGATAAGGAGTAAGTCTAAAGTGGACGGCGTTTAATCGGAATCGTTGACATGTATATCATGACATATCATCAGATGACTTTTTGGTTTGGAAAGAAAAGCTGAAAGATGTGATGGGTCAACAATTAAAAGAACTGCGGGATTCTATGGATAAGGGCCACCAAGGATTCGGAAATCTAGAGTTTGAGGGAGGCGTACCTACGTTCAACGCTGAACGCTAGAAAGTTATTGCTGTTGAACATTGTGGGTTGTAACGTTAGGACACCCGTCAACAACTGGAGAAGGTTCAAATCCTTCCCTGACCACGCAAAATAAATCACAAGTTTGAGGGCCACTGCATCATCGTCCAGACAGTCACATACAATTACCTCCAAATTGACATAAATGCGAGATTTGTCCGCGCGATGTGTTTCATTATAGAGCAATGTATAACATACAAATGTATACTTAGCGTCGAATCTGTGGGAAAATGTGCGCCTAGGGCGGGTGGCTCCTTTTTATATTCTTTATTCCGAGCGGTGATTCTAATAATTTGACATAATGTTCTGGAAATGATTGCACTAAATAAGGCAAAAATGTTATGTCCAAATAATATTAATATTTCAATGGCTGAAATACTCGTTATGCTATTATGGAGGACAACGATCCTCTAAGATATGAAAATGTTTAACCGATCGATGTAGAAAAAAGGTTTACCGTATACTATTTGTTCCTACTACCAACTACCTAGAAACACGGAGGAAACTTACCTATTTAAAATACAGCTAATTTATTAAGAATCTTCAGGAATATTCTTTATACCCATCAATGTAATATGTCATTAAAGAAGAAGATAACAATAATAAATCTAAACGAAGTATGAAACAGAGAAAAGATCCCGTTTTCAATTCCTAGTTGTGACCGTTATCTTTTTATTTTTCTGTGTCATGTTTCGTTTAAATTTATTAGGTAGGTACTATTGTATTCTTCTTCAATTTTATATTTAGAATCTTTTCAAATTTTACGTAATCCTGTTAAAACGGGATTGCAGGCCCTTAAATAATAAATTGATAGGTTTTCTTATATAAATTTTCAGTAAAACCCGAATGTGTTATCGCGATGCCGGAACACGTGTTCATAAAAATTCTAATATTTTAGAATTTTGCCATTGTGTATTATCAGCACAAACGCAGATGCATGAACACGTGTTCCGATTTATTAGGAATGTACTAAACGTTTACTAGGAAACGGCCTATAAACCCGTTTTTAAACGAGTTTAAATAAATCAGCAATAGAGTATACCGGGGCTATTCGGATTTTTTTTTCAATATTTCCTTAAAAAAAAAATAAAATTAATGCATTTTATATGTGAGCCATGTTTTTGACAAATAAATGAAGTTTTTATGATGTTTTATCAACTCAAAATATGACTTAAACACTTACGTACAATTATCTTGGAATGTGGATATCCGCAAAGAGTGCAAGGCTGATGTAAGCGTAATGAGTAAGATCAAGAAAGGGACGCTTAGATGGTTTGGGCATGTAGAGCGAATGAGCGAAGAAAGGAGTGTAAGGAGAATATACGATGCAAATGTGAATGGTAGCAGAAGTCGGGGACTGAAGCATGACTGAAGTACTGATAACGTTTACTAAGTCGAAAGGTAGGTACCACGATGCTAGGTGCCAACAGAATATTTAATCCTTTATGTACACCATTGTGAAATAAAATCCACATAATCTTATCGGTAAATGGGGAAAACAGAGCTTCAAAGTTACCGCCTGGGAAAGCCACTATTTTAGCTAGGCTAGAAACCTAATGGGGTGCATTTGGAAATATTAACCAATTTGACTGTCTTATATTAAATTTGGTTTACATAAATTTAATATTAAGTTGATTTTTAAAATCAGATACTTTAATTGATAGTTTATAAAACATAGTAAGTTACGTATTAAAAGTGGTAGATACTATCAGTATCACCCAGGTGAAAGACCATCATTCCGAATGGTAAAGTTGCTTGAAATGGCTTATATTTGATAAGTGACCAGTTTCAGCGCCCTTGAGGTGATTTTTCACAAAAACGGCGCTATACAAATTATCCAATTATTATTATTATTATCTAAAGATACCATATCAAAATCTCTCGACAAATACTTTACTTGCAATTAAAAATACACTGTGATTTTTATGCATACTTATGACATATTAAATAACAGAACAAAACGTGTTTATAATAATTTAAGGAGCTTACTTTGCGATTTTTTTCTATGGAGGAAATTTCTTATAATTACCGTTTCGGCTTAACAGATGTATAGATATTATCTTAAAAAATAACATATATATTTTAAAGAACTTATAAACTTATTAAAATTACACTTCGTTTAAACTTAATTACAACAAAAAACAACCAATTACACGCTGAAAATCCTATTTAGGTTCTTAGGTTGGGTTATTAAAGCAATTTGTGCGTATTTAGATAATCTAAACATTCTCAAAAGTTAAATGCGTTCTATAAAAAATCCAAAATGGCCGCACAAGATCGTTTTCATGTAAATAATAATTTTTAATTGTGTTTATTGTACTTGCAGTTTAATTGAATAATAACTTCTTGCGCGCACGTTTCCATTGTACTCCCATTGTCATCTCCGGGCCAATAATTGAGATGTTTTTATTGTAAATTCACGAGAATCCGGTTACAACGGCTTCCCTCATGCTTCATTGCTAATTAACCATGCATTTCCGCATACAAAGTGTGTGATGCTTGTTTAGGTTTTGAGGATTATTTCAAATATCTATGAATAGTGTTGTTATAAGGATGTGGGGAGCTTCATATAATAATAATATAAAAAAAAAACGGCAAATTCAATCTATGCACGGCATATTTTTGTGAATTGTTTCCAAGCTCCAACAAAATGTTAATGGGAACAAACCGAATAATTTTCATGTTCTTACAATTTTTTAAGTTTCTTCCGATTGGTCCCGAGAAAGCTACAGGTCCGCTAGTCGGTCCATCTAATGAAGACAGCAGATGTCGCAATGGTAGTTCATTCGCGTGCAGCTGGCAGATCCGGCTACGTAGTTGTAAGATAATTGTAACTAACTAACTAACTAACCATCACGCCGTTTCCCCGCAGGGGTAGGCAGATAGGACGGACCGCCAAACAACTCGGTCTTGGAACACACTCCTTGCCTCATTCACATTCATACATGGTCTCATACATACTCTTCTATTGTTCTGACTCTTGACATGGCCCGACTCGAGTATCTGATTCAGTTGGTCGTGCCATGTCTTCCTCGGGCGATGCTTTCGGGACGTTTGGGAGAGAGGCCGTTTATTTCGTGAATTTCGCTGAGAATAATATTTTATTATTATATTCCGTGGTGTTTTGAAAGCGGAAGACAATAGTGTGCTTGCATTAGTTAATTAATGAACAACAATTACTATAACATTCGTCGCAAATGTGCGTAACTGTTACTGTTTAGCCGGAATTTGCAATTATTATAGCATTTTAAACCGATAAAATTTGGGAAGTGAAGCCAGAGCAAAGACGCTCAATGCAGTTGGAGATTTTATACCTGACCCCTCAAATGTCAAGTGGTGTCTTTAGTTCGGGATTTACGGGACCTCTTCAACCAAGGATATCTACACAGAAAACAGATAAGCCATATTTTATTTAAATTTTTTGTTTTAATTTATGTTTTCGTTTCAGATGACACATACACTTCACTTTGACTTTGGTTCAAGATTTTGTTTATGTTAGCCTGCGATAAGCGAGCCCTATAGGTCTGAGACAGAGGTATGAAATCGTTGGATCACGACACAATAAAAGAAATTGTAATTTTTTTTTTTTGGCTTTTATTTAAGTATTAGAGCCAGGAAAGAGTCTAGAGGGGTCGAGAAGATGCACTCAGTGGCATGAATAGCTAAGAAGTGACTAGAAGGGACTAAAATAGACTAGGAGAGATGAGGTGATTTTGCACAAGAGCGGCGCTGTATAAATCGTCCAAATATTATTATTATTATTAATAGGGACCGCCCTTGAGGTGATTTTGCACAAAAACGGCGCTATATAAATCATCCTAATATTAGATATGATGGACTCGCCGAACGTTACAGCGGTGCTGCCCAGGTCTGTTATCTATGTGAGGATATTATTTCAGCGCTCTTTATTAGCAGCAGACACATACCTGAACGGATGACGAACCACGTGCTGGCACTGTTGGTGGACGCGGAGGACTCTCTCCCTGCAGCAGCTGGTCCAGTTTCTTCACCACCTAGGATTCTTGCTGCAAAGTCTCCATTTTTCTATCTTCGTCGAACGTCAAAGCGGTGCTGCCAAGGTCTGTTTTCCATGTGAGGATATTGTGTCAGCGCTCTATTAGCAGCAGACACATACCAGAACAGATGACAAACCTCGTGCTGGCACTTTTGGTGGACGCGGTAATCTCTCTCGATGCAGCAGCAGGTCCAGTTTCTTCACCACCTAGGATTCTTGCTGCAGAGTCTCCATCTTCTATCTTCGTCGAACGTCACAGCGGTGCTGCCAAGGTCTGTTATCTATGTGAGGATATTGTGTCAGCGCTTTATTAGCAGCAGACACATACCTGAACGGATGACGAACCTCGTGCTGGTACTGTTGGTGGACGCGGAGGACTATCTCCCTGCAACAGCTGGTCCAGTTTTTTCACCACCTGGGATTCTTGCTGCAGAGTCTCCATTTTCTATCTTCGTTGAACGTCACAGCGGTGCTGCCAAGGTCTGTTATCTATGTGAGGATATTGTGTCAGCGCTTAAATAGCAGCAGACACATGTCAGCGCTTTATTAGCAGCAGACACATACCTAAACGGATGACGAACCTCGTGCTGGCACTGTTGGTGAACGCGGTAGTGTCTCTCGCTGCGGCAGCTGGTCCAGCCTCTTCACCACCTAGGATTCTTGCTGCAGAGTCTCCATCTTCTGTCTTCATGTCACCTGTTCCTGTTCTTCATTTTACTTTACTTAACTTCACTTTATTTTGGTAATATATATAAATATATTTTTTTTGTAATACCTGCATCAACTGTAAAGCGCCCCTGAGGTGAAAACTCACAAAAGCGGCGCTATAAAAATTGTCCAATATTATTATTATTATTATTATCCCGGTATTTAAAATCTCTGTAGAAGATTTATAATAATTTTTAAGTTTGAAATCTCTAAATTATCATAATAATTATTGAAACTTTACCTCTCCATGATAATTTTCGTTGTTGACAATTCGTGGAATACAAATAATACCTTAGTCATCGATTTAATTTTAATGCGATATCAATAATCGGTTTTTCGACCCAAACAACAAATAAACAAAACCCTTCGAATTACCGAAACCCGTCAACAATCAAAAACAAAACAAAAAGTTTGCCCATTTTCCGGGAATTCATTCCTTTTTCAAACTAATTTTGTTACCTGTATTATTTCGACCGTTTTGGATTTCGTCTTATAAATTTGTTTGTACGTTAATTTCCCGGTTCAAGATGGTGGCCGTAATTAATGGTTATGTAAAGATTATTTTTTCGAATGTGAAATCGTCGTGTTTATTTGGACTTTCTTATATTATGGTGCCTACCTACTTGAACATAGTTTTAAAAAAGAATTATCTTGGAATTTTTTGGAAAAATTAGAAACATTCTTTCACATAACACAGTTGACAGAACAACAGGTAAATAATTTTAAAGCCCTCATTTCTTTGTAGCGGTGGATTAAAAAATAATTTACTTTAATTATTGTTTGGTATTTGTTATGAAGCTGAAGAATTAAACAAAAACAAAGTCTGCGAATTGAATCGCAAGTCTAAATTTAAACGGAATTGATAAACCTTGCTACACACCCAGTTAAACTTTTTTGAAACTTTCGATACTATCGGTATGCACAAATACATTCAAAAGTGTCATCTTTAAAATGATTGGCCTGTACCGAGCTACTTATTAAAACGATTCCAACTTGGTAGGTATTCTATTCTATTTCCTATTCAGTTCAATAAGTTTTTGTGAGGAATTTCTTACGGACTGACAGTGGCCTATGTCCGAGGAATGAGAAGGTACTTGGGGACGTATTCCCAGGACGAAAACAGAATAAAAACACAACATCAAAGATAAAAACCAACCACTACTGCTTACTGTGTTGCTAACAGCTACCTACTTCTGGTACTGAGGACGGCCGCGGGCCAAAACAGTGTAAACATTTAATTCATTCAAGTCTCTTGTAATGTTATTTTAAACAATGACAATTTTAGTGTTAATGTGGTCCCAACGCAATAAACATAACATTATGTTTTTAAATGTCATGAATTAATAGTATTTATTAAACTTGAAATGTGTAGTAATTTTATTATGCTAATATCTTCATCACTTATCAATAACTTAGTTTACTATTTTTATCTTTGAAGTTTTTTTTTTTCATCAGGAAACGCTGTATGATGAGAAATTGAATGTTTTTTTTCGTACAATTTTAGACTTTCTCAAAGGTCGACAGACGGACCTCCATTAATGTATAAGCTTTTGATGAAGAGTTGCCTATTTTAATATAATATCGTGCTTACACGTTCTTGTGCGGTGTGTGTATTGGTGGCAAGGTGTGCGGCCGCGCTGGTGTGTGAGAGTCTATACACGATCATCACTTTCCCACGCTTGCTGCTCATCCGACCACAATCCACACTCCGATCAATCCAGTACCATCCAGTCCTAGGACTGTCTCTGTCCTACGCCTTGCATCCGCCGCGAGAGAGACCAAGATGCACCGAGATCTCGAGTCCCCCGACAAGTAGTATTGTGTAGTGCGATCGCTCGCCGTGCCTCAGGACTGGTTATTCATACTGAACGGAAAAGCATTTCGAGCATTATCGAATCGCCTCGCTCTAACTTCCGGCGAAGGTAACGCTGCTAAAGGAGATAGATGCATCTCGCTGCGGCCGGCTGACGGGCGTATTCTGTTCTCGACTACTTTTCGCGATGCGCTTTGAGCTTTTTGTATAATATTTCGTACGGGCCTTTTATAAATTTTGCCGTAAAGCACGCCCGTCCCCAAGAAGCCATCGACATAGATTCTGTATCTCTTTGTTCCTCATTTCTCCTCAAGAACTGATATCTTCAATATTCAGTTTATTGTCAGTGACAGCTTCTTGAATTCGCAAGTGAGCTTGGTGTCTTTCGCAGACTATAAATACTACACAGTTACCGTAGCTATAAACATGTTCAAATGCTAAATCGTTTTGAATATGTGGGTACCCCTTCACCGAATCATAGATTCAGGGCGAGCGTTCCCCCGACAAGCAGTAATATAAAAGTAGAAATGTTTCCCATAACTCGTGATGAATAAAAGATGTCCAGTTATGTCACCGTGTTTATTGTTCATTTGGCCGTTTGGCTCTCTGGAACCTTGTGTCTTGTGTCCCCTCTTAATTACCGTGTCACTGGATTATCCGTGACAGCTGCCTCTCTACTCTTTCTGCATTCCTGTCATGCTATCATGCTACCCTGCAGCCCTTTATCCCTTCAGTCAAAGAAGCCAGTCTTCAATTATACGCCACAGTCTACCTTACGCTATTAGTCGAGTGTCATCTCATCTCGTTACTTGTTTCCCAAACAGGAATGTCGATCAATTAGAGCCTGATTATAAAGAACATGTTCGTGTTCACTATCGTTCATTTGCTAATTACTCAAACAATGGACGTACGTATTACAGACGTCTAGGATTCGGAATTCCTTCAATTCAGCGATTTGAAAAGAATCTCTGCTTTTCTTTGTGTATTCCGCTAATTCTTGTATAGTGTATGGATGGGTATAGGTTCGCATTCCTCCCCGACTCGGAGGTTGGTTGGAAGCTCGTATAGTATGCGATGCACCAAACATGGCCGGATTATCCTCGCGCACCGTTATTAAATTTGTCACGGAATGAAGAATACCGGTGCGTGGCCACTTGTCGCTTAGTGTGTTACCGATTCCCAGAGATTTATCACCCAGAGAAAGCTAAAAGATCGATGCCTTTTTTTGATATTCGCCAAGAATTATTGCAATTCACTGAATAATTAATTCCATGCCATTTGTTCTCGATGTACTAATGATGAAGAAAGATCTTGCATAATGCTCATTATCTTTGGCATCAATGCACTGCAGTTGAAGCAATAAATTAAAGAATTTCTCCGCCAAGGAATGAAGCCCAATCTTTGCAACATTTTCTTTATTATTATTTTTGAAATCAATTAACAAGATTTAAATGATGGCCCCTTGACATGCACGGCAGTACAGTCTGTAATAATAATAATTTCCTACCTACCTACAGTCTGTGAGAGGAGAATTGCACTCGCAGTTGTGGATCCTGTTTCTCAGCACCTGACCTTGCTGTAAGTTTCGAATAATACAAATATTTATGTAACCTCTCCGGCAATTATTGCCCTTTTTTGTTGCATAACTTTGAACCGATATCTTAATCGCTTTTTGGCTTGTAATTTGCAATCCGATCGTTATTATGAACATATTGAACATCTCTATTGAGCCTTGTGAAAACGGGTATTCATGTTATAATCGCTCCGTCATGACTATTGCGCGGATTTTTTCATCTCACAAATTGGAATCGCCGCCATTTCTCTGGCAATGTGGGTCGTCATCCTGCCATCTTGTTCATCACGGACAATAATAATTATCTAATAGTTAATCGGTCGTTGGTTGGCTGCTCTGCCCCGTTACATATATAATATCCGCGCATCTTCGCAGCATCAGTATCACATGTAGCGTAGTAGAGATGTAGGCCTCTCTTAGCCCGCGGCTTCAGACATGAAATAACATGCCTTTTATTACGTTAACGATTCCCGATCCTCTGCTCTGCGCAGTGCCCAGTGCCTGCCACTGCCATCCTGACTGATCTAGCCATCTACCATTACCAGTCTAGTCTAAAGATGCTCACTCTAGATTCCGATGTTCTGTTTTGCTATATATCTTACAATTTGATGATGCTCGTTCGAGATTTGTTTTTAGATTAACTGTTGAGCCGTTCACCATTTAAAAATAGTCCATGTTCAACAATGTTTGGCGGCTTATCTACACAAAACGGGTTGAAAATCTTTTCAAGTATGCGTCGGACACAATTGGCTAGAGATATTATGTTATTAGCAAATGTTAGTTAGCCGTGTGGTCTAAATGTCGCATAATGAGTCGGTTAAGTGACTGGCGGATTACTTAGAACGCTCTACCGGACGGTAATCTGCCCCCGTGTGTTCTAGGGATTAGGGCCTAGTCACTTGTCCACTTAACGGGCCATTTGATCTGGCTGCTGCCGTCAAAGGCGCCCGTCCCTATTAGGAAGCGCTGTTTAATGTACTTAGGTACTTCTTGTTCTTAGCCCTGGGCCTGGGATGATATTTCCAAACCACCCGACTGGCTACCTTTTGTGTTACTTATATTCGATTAGGCGAGACCACTTCCTATTACTCTGATTACCTACCAACTTACTGAGTTATATATTCCATATTTCACCGAAGCTACAAAGCGTAAGTCTCGATTTATTTTCTTATTGTTGAACTTTATAAGAGTTCGCAATTTTCCTTTGAGCGAGAAATGTCTTTCCGGTCGGTTGTAATGGCGAACAAAAGACCTTGTGTATTTCGGGGCCGTGTTCCCGAGCACGGCGGCTAATTAAATTCGCGATAATAATTACTATAGTCCCCTTCCCATGTCCCATTCGTGGTGCATTCACATTCAGTGCGAGATGTCGCTACCAGCTACCAGCTTCCCCTAATGCATTCCTCTTTGGTCGGAAGTGGAGACCACTTTTTGTTTCCCCGCCACCGTGCTCCCCTCATGCTCCTTGCTTTTAATAAGTTAAAGTACTCACTCCCTGTTGTGTGTTTTGCACACTTTGTATTGTCATATGTATTATTCAGGCAACTCAGGTATACAGGTACAGAGTCGTGATTCAATGAGTGAGATGCTTCCATACCGGTTTTGTCGCGGTCGTGCTTTTTTAGTCTCTCCTTCAGGACCCTGTGCGTAAGGCGATTCGGATGTGTGCTGTACATTGTACAAAGCGACTCAAATCATCCTATTCGCCTTCTAGATATATTCGTAATCAACCTTACCACAAATGCATATTATCTGAGTATCTAAATGTCTCAAACATCTTTTTTATTTACAGTTATACAAATATCAACCAAAACTTCAACTTGAAATAATTTTAGTCCGTGTTTCAGGCGCACATACTGTTTTTATACTATATCTACCTAACCGCTATCGTTGGTGGCTACCGGCTACTGTCTGGGTAGTTGAAATGTAATGTGGATTACATGTTCCCAACTCATTGAAAAGTGTTTTTACACTCTAGAATGCATAACAACGGCCCAAAGTTGACCGACCTTCCATTTCATTCAAGGCGATGAGTAACTTTGTTATAAATTTTCCCCGCCGCCTAATATAAACAAGAAAAACTTACTACGTCAGTTTTTCCTCGCGTATTCAAGTGTATTTCTCGGCGATAAATATTTACGTTTTCTTAATTTTCCGCGACGTGTTGCTCTGCCAGAGTGCCAGTACCTTCCAACGTCGGGAGTAGTTCCGAGTATTTAGTGTTCGAGATAAATTAAATTATGCCCAGTTCACGCTCCACTCTCCTCGAGCTATTCGCTGCCGTCCATAGGACCGATGCTCTTCTGTGTTCGTACTTGGCCACTCACTTAGATAGATTCGGTTGCAGTTTTGAATAATATTTTTTGGCCTTTTTAGAAAGTCATCAGTCATAAAGTATGATGTTCATTAGGTCGCAAATTCTGATAGTATAGTGTGTCGTTGCATTATACCCGAAATTACAATGGTTCATTATCTCGACTGGTAACATGAATGACGCAACTGTCATTCGTCTCGGATGTCTCGGAACCACCACCTGTCTCTGCTTCACATTTGTGAAGGTCTCTTAGGCTCTTAATGCTCCATTGTCTCTATGGCTGGCTCAACTGGTGACTTTACAATGGGTTCGGCGGTTCCATTTAATTAACCGTTCGAGGCTTTGTGTATTTTTCGTGTAATTGTGGCCGACGAGATCGCGCTTTTGCGAACGGCGCGGCGGTCCAAGTACCAGGGACCCCGAAAAGAATAGTTGATCCGCAATTAGGTGCAGTTATTGTTCTGTGTGACCGATTACCTTTAATCGGACCTTTGTTTTTGGCGAGTGCGCTGACTGAATAACCAAAGTGCCAAGTGTACCAGCCACCAGCATCATCACAGCCTGGGAACTGGGAACCACTACGATCCGTGAATATTCGCTCCAATTAACTCTTCTGTCGTAATGTTCCTCTGTTTGGAGGTTGGAGGCAAGTTGAGCCACTTCCTACTCCGCTACTACTCCGGCCATTTGACCAAACAAACAAACTTGTACTGCCTGTTCAACACTGGAATTAAAATGCTCGTCACTCACGCAACGATATACGACTCTGTGTTTATGGACATTGATTTACGTTACACAAAAATACTCTTGCGTTTGCCATATCTATAAATTCCCAGTTATAAGATTTGAACGTGAAGTTTCCGGCGCCTCTCGTGTCGTCGCGTTGGCTCCAACCGACTATTTCTAGCGAAAACATTTTTATACTATAATAAGTGTATATCCATTCTAATTTTACGCCGGTCTTGAGAATACCGGCTGTAGCGTACTTCCGATTGTTTTTATTTTGACTGACGAACCCCGGAGTATTTTAGTTCACTACGTGTCTTCGTCCATACTGACTTACTACATAGTAATCGTAGAACTTGCCGTTAAAACAACATTGATTATTCATAGAACCGTAGACACGAAAGCGAACAAGTTTCATATTTCGAGGTAGAGATGGTCTCTCGGAATACGTCCACTGTAACTTGTATATTAGAACTTCTCTACATCGTGATTTGACAGGTACTCTTCCCGTACTCCGTCGATCAATTATTTATTCCCAATTTGTTTTTAGTATCGATTCGATTCCTATCCACTGGTTGATTCTACTTTTCTACATAATTTATTTACAAATTCAATTTCTACTCCATTGAAATCATGCCGGCACAAGGTAAAGGTATTCGAGTGTTTGTACAGAAGCATTACGACAAAGGTGTGTTACATTACTAGCATTGCTGAAGCTTTGACATTTACATGTTTAATAAAGCAGGTAACCTCGAAATCAATCACTGCCAAACACTTTCGCTGAAAAATAGCTTCAAGCGTGTCATCTCTGGGTCTTTTGCAAGAATTTTTTGGATTCTTGCAGTCTGTGGGATGGTTTCCACCTCCCCACAGTATTTCTCCCAGGAGCATGTTTTGGCTTTCTGGATTGCCACCTTGTACTCTTTCTGGTATTGCTTGTGGGCATCCCAGTTTCCTGACTTTTTGGCCTTGTTGAAAGCTTGCCTTACTATTTTCCGTAGCTCCTGCAGTCTTCTGCTCCACCACGGTGTTTTGTCCCTGGTACTTGTCTTCAGAGGGCAGCTATTTTCGTATGCCCTTATCATTGAGTCCCTCAGTACTTCTACTGCGTCCTCAATTTCTTCGGGGCAGCCGTATTTAGCTGGGAATCTTGTCATTCCTATATTTAGTTCCTCCGAGTATCTAGTCCAGTCAGTTGCTTTTGGGTTCCTATATGTATCGGTCCCCGTTTTGCTTGTTTCTCCCTCTAGTTTAAATTCTATGTGTCGGTGGTCCGACAGGGATGGTTCGTCCGATACTCTCCATCCTGAGACTCTTAATGTTCCTAGGGTCAGGTCTATCACCTCCTGTCTGTTACTTATAACGAAGGTGGGTTCCCTACCTCTATTAAGAATCTCAAGGTTCACTGTCATCAGGTATTCCAGGAGGTCCTGTCCTCGTTTGTTGATGTCCGTACTCCCCCACACAGTGTGGTGCGAGTTAGCATCTGCTCAGAGTATCAGTTCCCTACCCTTCTCCCTGCAGTCTTGGACGAGTCTCGTTATTTCCCTTGAGGGTGGTGGTTCCACAGAGTCATAGGGCATGTATGCTGATGCCACAACTACTTCCCTGCTTCTTTGGTCCAGCGTGACCTGTAGCTTCACAGCCACTAAGTCCCTACTGCAGTGTTCGGGTAGCAGTGTGCCAGGTATCCCTCTGATGAGAATACAGGCCCTGGGTCTGTCCCCCGACTCGTTATAATAGATTAGACCTTGGTTCATGTTTAGTCCTCTGACCTTCCCCCTATAAGTCCAGGGTTCTTGGATCAGCGCGACGTCCACACTGTCCCGAGTGACTACTGCTAAGCACTGCAGTCGCTGCCGGACTGCGGTGCAAGTTTATTTGAATGAACTGTAAGTTTTTAGCCATTACTGCCTAATCCATAAGTCATTCCTCCTATTTACGCTCCTCGGTGTTAGGAGAGCGCACCGTGAAAGTGGCCTTCCTTATCCCGACATGCGCCGTCATCCCCATCTCCCTCAGCACCTTCACACTTTCCTCGTCCACACTCATGATCAGGCGATACATGTTCTTATCCCTGATCGAGTTGTGGACGATCCATTTTTTTTGTGTGTAGCCGGGGAGTCTGGTTCTCCAGCAGTTGTAGCAACCTCTCGGTGCTTACTGCTCCATTTTCGGGGATTACTGCCATAACCTTTACGTACTTTGGCAGTTCCTGCAACCCCACCACCTCCAGGTTGCAGCCCTGCCATTTCCGTATGGTCGGCACCATCTCCCTCAGCCATGTCTCTGACTCCTTGTCGGAGCAGGTCATTTTCAGGACGCCCCTCTGAGTGAAGCATTCGTCGAATCTGGGTTTGAACTGCCCCGGAGTGTCTCGGAGGAACCGTTCGTGACACTGTTCCCCAGTGTCATTCAGCCCTGAGCACGGTATCTCACACCTTAGCTTGGGATGGCTATTGCAGGTCGTGTTTCCACTCCCTGAGCGATGGGTTCGCCACACTCCCTACGCTACCTTAGTACCTAGTGTAGTGATAGTGTATCGGACGAACAGATTTGCACAGTGCTATGTATTGCGGTGACTCAGCCGGGACTGTGTAGGTACGTACCACTGCCTGGAATTTTAAGGTTTCGAATGAGAACGTTTCACGGTTGTCTGAATAGAATTTACATCGAATTCAGTAAAGCCGAAAATATGTCAGAGGAATCCAACTGACATCATCCATAGAAAATGATTATTTCAAGAAGTACAGAACTTATGACTCGGATGTTATTTATAAGTTCTCTGGTATTATGCAATTAATGTAAAAACTTGCGCCATTGTAAAATGTATCCTATTGTACACGAATGGTGATGACAGTTGTTCATAATGGGTCTCCGAGGGCATTCACAGTATTCCGACATTAAATATTACACACTTTATGCACCTCATTCTACCCACTCTACAGTTGACAAGACCTTCAGCCCGCTGCCTCCCTATATAGCTGTAATGACAGATCCAACGGTTTACTATATAAACACATTACTAACTATATCTGCTGGGAAAGGCCTTGAAGCTGTCGTTTGGCGTATCTTTAAGGGCCTATTTTTTCAATTATTCAGAAACGTTTTAACTACAATTGCTGTACATTTGCCCATTTCAGTTGAATGCCCATGTGGATATAGTTTCGAAAGGGTGAGGATAAATGTACCTCGGGGTAAATTGTATTTCATCCACCGTAAAAGAAAGGTGTAGTGTTACAGGGGTTTCCCCTTTAATCAAGTATCGATCGCGTAACTAGTATTCTCCCGATTGTACACGGCGTTATAAAAATATCCACTAATTAATTAAATAATCGATACCTATTCACTTTTAAACAACGACAGAATAGTATCTATTATTTTGTTTGCGAAATACCGAAAGTTTTCGGTAAAAGTTAGTTTAATATGCATAATACACAACAGTCCACTCCCATCAGCCAACTGTCAATTTACATTCGAGTAAAGCAACAATGGTGTTTGATTAACCTCCCCTCACCTACAGCTACACTCGACTACAGACACCCACCCCCTATTCCCCACTTGCTCTTTACGCTTGGGCAAACATCAAACCCTATTTTAATCCCCTGCATTTAGCCAGTGTGGAATTATTATTTCATAGTGTATTTGAGATGGGTACTATTCTACTCCAGCTTGAGCCTGACGCATAAGTTGCGCAAGCTTTCTGTTAGAATGTCCTCGCAGGTTCTGCAAAGCGTAGGGGTATTGTTTGTTTAGAACCGTGTTACCACCTCCTGCTGTCTTGTTTGCCTCTCTCATGGGGGTGTTCTGTTTTAAGCGGATGTGTGCATAAGTATAACTTACACATTGTGTCGAATCCCGTACCTAGAAGGGAATGTGTGAATTCATATAACCCCCCGTTTTTCGTGGCAGTTTGTTTAAATAAACCTCGGTGGCAGTTGTTTTACCTCCGCCTATCGTGAAAATATCATTCATCATAAAACGACTGTCCTCGTTTCGTGTCCGAATTGAATACG
Organism: Hesperophylax consimilis; assembly: GCF_061612785.1. Taxonomy (NCBI): domain Eukaryota; kingdom Metazoa; phylum Arthropoda; class Insecta; order Trichoptera; family Limnephilidae; genus Hesperophylax; species Hesperophylax consimilis. Next base: position 614,977 of record NW_028301263.1, on the reverse strand, counting down.
TGAAACCTCTATCTATTGGTTTTAAAGGGACCTATCGAAATAAACGATGAATGCGGAAAAACAATGAATGCGGGATTAAGAGGACAAAACAAAAGGAGGTACGATCCAGTAAAGATACTGTCCTCCCAATCTGCATAACCGTTGGTAGATTAAAATTATAAGAAGAAAATAGTTTTAGATGTAAATAAATGTATTTATTTAAAAAAAATACAAAGCTAAACAGAACCAATTTTTTTTTTAAGTTTATTGCATTGTAAATACATAATCTTTCATGGACATTTGTTTTTTTACTGTTTTATTTCCGCAAGTCAACAGTATATTTTCAGCTTTGCAAATGATATTCTTTTCGGCATCAGTTATTGAGTGTGCGTAGTAGAAAGTTTTCAATCTTTCAAAGAGTGTGCATGCTTCTGAAAATGAAGGTACAGGCAGGGGCTCCTCTTCATCAATATCGACCTCTTTTGTTGTCTCCGTCAATCTTGCGTCACACAAGCTTTCGATAGTTTCTATCCCACAAGTTGGAATATTGTCGTCGAAAGTAACAAAATTGTTAAAATTTGTCAAATTTGGTACGAAGAGATAAGAATTTTCTCCAGTTTGCTAAACTTTGATTCTTTACTGGTTTTTCTAGTTTTCGAAGATTTTCCGCACTTTTGAATTTGCTCCCGAATTTCGTTTTTTTTCAAGAAAATAGAATTTATCGCGGATGCCGCGATTCCTAAACGCTTGGCTATATCGATGCGTTTTTCAGCGGGGTTTTTTACACCTCTTCGATAATTTCCAATCTTTCTTGAAGAGTACGTACTTTTTTCATCAAACGGCTCATTTCGAAAATAGTTTAAAAGCTCAAAAAGGATAACTGCAAACAATCCACTAAGTTCGGGTATCTAGCGACAACTGACGACAACTAGCGACTGATGGCGGCGACAAACTGTTATTCTTTCTCTCTCAAAAGTTTCGCGCATCGTAACGAGTGCCGTCTGGCGCCGTTTAAACATAGACAAAAAATATCAAATACGCGACGTAATTCCTACGATGAATGCGGGAAAATGGTGGACATAGAAACGATCAATGCGATCTATTTTTGTATGAAATGAATTCGGACTAGAAGAAATAAATGATACATCCGGGAAAACGATTATTCGAGGAACGATAGATAGAGGTTTCACTGTATTTGCATAAGTAAAAGACCCGATTCACAATTTCTCAATTTGTAAGACGAGATTTGTAAATTAAGTATTCAACTCGACCCACTAAAAAACGTGTTTCGTATTGTGATTCACGAGCCCCGAAACATGAGGACAATGTGTAGCCATGAAAGCGATTTAATAAAGGGTAGGTCTGAAAAGAAGTAGACTGGATTGGCGTAAAATAATGAGTTGATATGTTGGTACAGAATATGTTGGTCATCGCTGGTACAATCGATCGGCTAGTTTGCCGAGCTCTTGGCTGTTAGTTATTGTGTGTTTTGGGGTCGGCAGTGATGTGGGATATGGGAATAAATAATTACCGCCATCGGAATTCTGGGAAACTTTTTCCGTTGTTCGCGAGGCAATGTTGGCTGTCTCACGCCCGCCAGACTTGTTGACCTTGTGTTCTGTTCCTTTTTTTACTAGACGATCGATTATCCGCGATGATCCGATAGCGTCTGAAGTCTTCATAAATTATTCACTTATCCGGGCGGCATTCGTGCCTCACGGCTTTTGATTTTATTTTGTCATTAGATCTATTGCCGGTTTCAATCACTCGTGTTTTCCATTAGCTTTGTTGTTTTTTTTTTTTTGTATTAGGCAATTCACCCTAAAGAGAGTGCTATATAGCTTTGTTGTTGATGCTTGTGTTCCATATAGTAATAATCCTGTTTGTGTTTATAGGTGTCGGGCTCCGGCCTGTTCGAGCTGAGACTGAAGACGTTCAACAACGCGCTCGGGCAGGGGCGGGGGGGCGCGTGCTGCGCGGGCGGGCGCGTGGCGCCGGGCGCGCCGTGCCCGCTGCCGTGCCGGACCCGCTTCCGGGTGTGCCTGAAGCACTACCAGGCCAACATCGATACCACCTCGCCCTGCACCTTCGGGGACGTCACCACTCCTGTGCTCGGTGACAACTCGGTCAACATGACCGACAACGGAGTCGAGGGGTTCGTCAACCCCATCCGGTTCCCCTTCGACTTTGCCTGGCCGGTAAGTCACAACCTAATGTTCATTTAAATTAACTTTACATCACCCCTAAACTAGTAACAAAACGTTGTTTTTACATCCATTCTTTATCAAGAATTATCACGTTTTATCGTTTAAAAAGCCGTATATTCTAAAATACAGCATTGTTTAGTTGCAATTTGACGATCTGCTGCGCTCAAATCGTCTGATCAAATTGGTCCTTACAAAAGTTCGAAGGAACAAGCGTTGACTTAGTGCATCTTGGATTGGTTTGGCAGTTTCTGCCTTTATTATAAGCAAAAGGAAACAGCAGATGGTTTTCACGAGATGTGTCGGCTGTTTACCTGAGCAGAACCATCACCGCCGGCCATCCCCACTACCACCGGCATAAGCCCCACTGACAGCCAACAGATGGCCCCCGTCTTGACTGACGGATCCTTACCTTGCCTTGTGGACTTAAAAAAAACATATCCAGCCAATCGTAACTGTACTTCCTTGATACGATTTCGACAGCACAACTGCTTCCTGCTAACTCCCTAATTAGTGATGACCTGACGACACTTATCCCCGCTTGAAGTAGGATTATACTCGGTTATGATCTCGCGGTCTAAATAGGTAGTACCTTTATTGCCTTAATTGATATTATTTATGTATAAAAGCTCAATAGCAGTTGTTCACATTGATTCTGTATGTGGATTATGCGGTCAGTTTCTTTTACATTTTATTGCGCTTTATCGCCAACTCTCTCTGCAATTCCAATGCAATAATTTAAATGAATGGTAACCAACATTGTGTGGCTCATCAAAGTTTAAGTTGGCCAATAAAGGTTAAAAGATATCCATTATGATTTTTCTCACGATGCGTTTCATTGTTTTGTAATTACTAAAGGGCGAGCCTTTTTTTGGTACGGCTGTCAGTCCCGCCGCTTGCAAGATGTCACGCAGAATTGTACCTTCGGGCTTCACCGGGAACCATTCGGAAAGGGAAAGGATTAAACTGTCAAATTACTTTAGTCATAAGGTTTAAATCCGCGTGCAACTGTAAACTTAGGTAATCCTGGTTGATGGTTTGCAAATAGCTATATACATAATTTATTATTTTTATCATAGCAACTCTTCACAGATGAATAATTTTCTGCTTCAATTCTATTACTTATTAATGAGCCAAGAGATAATCTGCCTTATTAATCACATTTTTTTTAAATTCGCAGATTTATCAGTAAAACAATCAGCGGAACAATTCCGCTCTGATCTCGTTATTATGAAGATTTTCTTCATTGTTTGCCAAAGCGGTTTTTGCTTCCGTTGTTTAATTGTTTACTAGTGAGTATAAAATATATAAAGGGGAATTCAAATGCCTTACATATTCACGATCTTTTTGTGGTGTAATTATTGTTATTCCTACTCGTATAGCCGTTTGTTGCGATGATCCCTCATTGTTACTTGTTACGTGGTAATTTATCGGTTAAGAGTTCATGCCCGTTGTGCGCTCGCTAAATGAGTGCTTCAAGTCACGGCTCCGTCCTACAATTAACGGCATCTCCCACTATACAGGGTGTATCGGCACGTACCCGACAAACTTTAACCAGCTATTCCTTAGCATATTTGGAGTAAAAAATCTTATGTGCACTTTGCTGTCCGGTAACGTTTTTTTTTAATAAAAAATTTATTATTCATATTTTCACCACATGTCACCACTGTTTTATCCTTTGATAAAGTTTGAAAACCCATCTGGCAAATATTTTATTCGAATTCCGTTGAATAATGCACGTGTGTACCTATATTGGCGCACGTTTACAGTCACAACGAAATAGCACGGCACCATTCGTCTCATTTTTAACTATTATTATTTAGTGTGTGCGAAAGAGCGAAGACGCTTTTTGACACACTTGCTTATAACAGCTGTTTAACACGAAACGCAATGCCAATGACAGTGATGTAGTGTGGAAATTTTAAATTTTTTTGTTTTTAATTGAAAAAAAAATGCTACCGGACAGCAAAGTGCCCATAACATTTTTTACTCCAAATGTGCTAAGGAATAGCTGGTTAAAGTTTGTCGGGTTAGTGCCGATACACCCTGTATAGTATTGTGGCCATGGTAATTACCCGCCTCTGATTAGGCAGTACATTTTAGTCCAAATGCATTAAGACTATCTGAACGTTTAAAGAATCTGCCATAAAAACACAGACGTCATAATGATAGTTTTGTTGTGCTGCATTTACTTTTACCGAATAGGAATAGAACAACGTGAGCTTGTTTTTCTCTTTTACTTCTCCCCGTACCCCTGTAACCGTGTAATGTAATGGCACACTTTACTTTGTGGTCAATACTGTATAAACACGTGCTTGACCCTTGCGTGTCAGTCTTTCCTTTATTCCTGTACATTTTATTATCGCCGCCACACTTGATCCACTAAAATGAAATTACATTATTTTCGCGAATTTTTAGACATAATGTTTTACAATGTCACGAACAAGTTTTATTCTTTAGCTCAAAGAATAATATCGTTGTTGAATATTCAAACATGATATTCCATATATTCCTCCCCCCGCCTCAATATGCTGTGTTTTTTAGTGAAGTAGCAATTTACTACGTAAACTCTGAGGGGTAAAGAATAATAAAGCATACACTTGAAATTGTATCTTCTTCCCATGTCTTTAATATTTGTTTAATGTTCCTTGGCAAACATTTCGGAAATAGAATAAGTTAGTCTAAAAAAAAAATGCAGCGGAAGGCAATTTTTTTTGTTCGAATGAGGGGGAGCCAATTTGAAGATGAAATATTAGAAGTGTGGGAGATATGGGGATTGATGACCGTTCGTTTCCCAGTAGCCAGTAGCCAGTATATAGATGGTGATCTATATTTCAAGTTTTTTTAGCAATTTATCTTGCGATCTTAAAACAGGACTGTCAATAGACGAATAAGATGACATACGTTGAAAGTTACGCATCGTAGGACATTTTATTTTATTTTTGTTTATTGCAGAAACAAACAGTACATAATTACCACAGACATAGGAATTAATAGACGAGAAGATAATGGCGAGGGGTAAAATCAACTGTTGAAGAACGAAGGGAGTAAGGCTGACTGTGATTCGTCAATAAATCAATCTGACAGTAAATAGGCATCTCGCATTATAATATCACCATTTAGTTCTTAAAAGTAAAATGATGAGCACACTTGAGAATCGCTACATTGTGATGTGATAGTATATGTTTCTAAAACTGATCCATATAATACGGTGTGAATAAGCTTAAAATAAAGTAAAATAATGCTTACTTATGGAATGTAATACGACAATTGGGTTTATTCTCTTTTTCACATCTATTTTTACAAGTTTTCATATCACAAGTCAACATTTTGCCGCGTTATTTCGTAAAATGAACCGATGATGCCTCGACCATAGTTCGCACAAGAATGATGACGTCACGTTTTCAAATTTCACTTGAGGCCATATGCGAGCCCAGCCGGCTCAATGGAACCGGTATGGGGAGTGGGGATAATACGCTTTTAATCACTTAGGGCAGGTCTACTAATATTCATATATATTCATATGTCTATGATAATTACATAGATGACAATAGTTACAAAATTATAAAAGTTAGTACAATAATTGGTACCAATGACATGTCGCTGACATATATGCATAACATTTTACGACGGTTAAGTTACATTTTTAAGTTAAGTTAATTAGTGTGCTGGGGAAGGAGAGAGGTGTGTGTGAGTGTTTGTGTGTGTGTACGTGTGCATGTGTGTCTGTGTGTGGTTGTATGTGTTATGTGGGCGAATTCAGTGTGCTAAAAAAGTTTTTCTTAAATAGAGGGAGAGAATCAAAAAATATATCGGTATTTGTGCTTGTTTGAATTGAGTTGAATGTTTGAAGGATGCGAGAAATAGGGGAATTGGCTGCAGCGTTTGTATTATTACTAGTTGTGTAAAAAAGGTTGGTGTGTCGAGTTCTTTTAGATGGGGTGTTAAAATTTATTTGGGATAGAAGTTCTGAGCAGTCTATTTCGTTGTGTATTATTTTATGGAGAAATGTCATGTCAGCTACCGTTCGCCTGGACATGGTTCGACTAAGTGGTTTTGACCAAAGATTTAATATTTTTCCCATCGGGTATAATTCGACTTCATTTGGTTGTTGGATATTTTTGCAAGATCACTGATAAAAAAGTATAGATTGATTAATTGTTTACATTTTCCCCCGTTTGACACAAAAAGTCACTTTCACACGGTCTGTCGCCGGTCGCGCCGTTTGGTAACGGGATGAATCTCCGCGGTTCACGATTTCATTTTCACACAGCTTCCGAGTTCTGGACCCATTGTGAGATGAACGTGCGGGACGAATGCTCCATCTTTAAAACACCTCTGATCTGACACTGTCCTCATCTCCTCGTCTATACATTCACTTATTGTATCGTTTCTGGATCTTCCACCCGACCACCGCCACCGGCAAGGGCGGATCCAGCTTTGGCGCCAGGGGGGGGTCACGTAGTCGTGGTCAAGTTTTTTTTTTTTTTTAAAGAAAGACAAACATTCCCGGGTTACGAATAACCCAACAATAACTCCTACCACCACCACAGAAAGCCGAAAATGCTTGCTTGTGTTGTGATGGAGGACTTAGGTCCGGTCAGTTACAGTTACAAGAAGTTATAATTTAATTTTGATAATAATATATACAAGTAAAAAGTAGGTATTGTTGGATATGGTAACACTAGGTATATCATTAAGATTGTCTTTTGCTCCGCAAGCCCGGGCGGCGTAGGCTCGTGTAATGTCAATTGTCAACCAATACAGTACAGATTACAATTATTAATCGTGTTCTTATTTCACCACAATATAACATGGTGTCAGGTGTGTCTTCAACATAGTATTGTGTGTAGGAATCTTGCAACTTTTTGAATTTCCTTTTCCTCGTTGTAGTTATTCGCCATCATATATAAAAGAAATGATTGCTTAAAACGTTTCCACTCGCCAACCATATCCGTAGCATTCTGCATTTGCAGAATTTGACTCGACATTATTATTGTAACACTTTGCTTGTCACGACAAAATAGACAAATAATAACAGCTTGTTGACCGTTATTTCTTTGCTTCCTGGTAAAGAATTTGAATCGTTCCACTGTAATATTCACTGTAGGTATGAAGTGTCTATCCAGTCTATCGAAGAGTAGAATAATGCCTTCCAGCGTGCTCTTCTCAATAGTGAGGCCGAATGAATTAAAAATTTGAACTCCTTTAGGACCAATCGTGTGCAGCAAATGTTATTAATAAATGTAAGTACTGTACTTCCATATTTAAGAGGAATATAAACGCTGGAAATATTTCGATTCTTGTGCTTTATAAATTTTAAAACCGAGCGCCTTGCACCGTCATATTTTGGCCTGATTTGCACGAGGCAAGTAATTTGAAATAAATATTGTTGCCATGACGCGGTGCTTGCAATACGTAAGAAGCGCCCAGCGAGATCTCCGTTCGCCGATGCTTCCATACGCTTGTTAATACCTTGTTACCTGGTGGATGAATACCATCCATTCTATTTTGCCAGCAGCGGCCGAGCCGGCAGCGTAGTCAATATTATCGACAATCCTCAAACTATGGGGAACGCTAATAAAAGTAAATATTTATAAAATTTGAATTGATTTTATTTATTTACAATCCAAACAAAAATATTCTGAAAGTGAATTATTAATAGGTACATATAAATATTAATAAAAAGAAACTTGATTACTTGATTGACGAGTTTTAAAATCGTTGAACGTAAAATATATTAATTGTAAGGTATTGTTTTATTAATCTAAAATATAAATAACTTGCATCCCTCGTGCGGCATAATTTTATTTTTTTTAAATTCAATTATAATTTCGCCGAAATAAATTAAAATGTTAGCCTTGGGCAAAACCTCGATGAACGAGGTTGTGTCTCGCCTTAAGAATTGCTTTAGGAAGTATAGGAAGGCTGGTAATTCGCGCGGGCGCGTTAGACCTGTCCAGACCTGTCAAAAAACTTCCGAAAGAATAAGTTCTGTAACTTACTAAAATTACGTTAAGTGACTTTTGGTGTCGTTTACATTGGGAATTTGGCCAAACTCGCCTTCAAGAGCGATTTACAGGAAAAAAACTTACGAGTCTAACCCCAGCCTTAGAACATTAACAAATAACATTTGAGTTTAAACACACATACACTGGCATAATGAAGAAACTGATTAGATTACTTACCATTTCTTGTAATGAATTGAATTTGCAGCAACAATTTTTAAGAACACTATTACTCATATTGGAACTTATTTTTTTTAACTTAGTAAACAAATAAAAGTAAACACTTTATTAATAAAGTTTAGTCGTTCCGATTGAGGTTAGGTTTTGCTAGACGCTAGACGTTAGTCGAAACAAAGAGCGCGCAAGCGTCACACGTGGTTACACGAAATGTGTCATAATAATATGAAAGGTGGCGGCCGAAGCGCGCGCCGGTGGCGGTGCGCGGTGACGCGGTAACATTCGAATTTTCGATGCGTTCGTTCCCGAATAATGCGTTTGCCGCCAAACAAAGTATTATATTAAATTAATTAAATATTGAAAGTACTTAAATAAAATTTATATTGTTACAAAAAATATATAAAAACATTATGTTTAACAATTTTAATTAGTGGTCCACCTAGGTCCTGGATGGGCCCAGGACCTAGGTAGTCATGACCCCCCCTGGGCTGGGGCCCAGGGGGGGGGTCATGACCACCGTGACCCCCCCCCTGGATCCGCCACTGGCCACCGGCCGCTTGGCTCCGAGTCAAATTATCTTTCAAATGTCGACCACTACAATCAATTGATCGCTATAAATAATCAAACGAGTATGAAACAGCGCGCCTAAGAACGCTGATTAGTATTTTAGTAAGAGTACTACAAATTTGGTATTAACTAAAAAAAGCGACATTTGTAATTGCACAACTAGCTGTGATTTTATCGGCCATAAGAAATCATTCAATTGCAAAAATTCCGGAGCAGATGTCGAAAAGTTAAAAATGTCGTGTTCGTGTCTGACCTCTCGCGAGACAACCTTAATTATTAGTGTGTACGCTGCCGCAGCCGGCCTGAAGACATCTTGACTGCTTAATTGCTACCGATCAATTAATGGCCAAGACAGGACAAGCCATCTGTCTAAAGTTCTAAAGTACAAGGAATTAATGCAATGGCTCTTTCCGGTCAGCTGTTGCTGTTGTCCTGCCCATAGTGCCTACTGGCTACTTTACTACTGGCCCGTCTTTAAATCTGCCGGAGTCCTTCGGAATAAACAAAAGGTTTTGCTGTTATTTGTTTCTGTATAATATTGTCGTTTTTCTTTTCATCACCTTTAGTAGTAATCTGCTACCGAAAACTATAACTGACAGCTGTCTTCTTTGTTTTCCTTTAAAAGTTTCAATTCCATCGATCACATCACACTGTCCTGTCCGTGTATTCCATTTACCCGGAACTGTCCTGTAGATTTACGGCCGTTGGAGACGTTTTATTGCTCTGCCCCCACTCCCGTATGTATAGTATGGCCGATGATATTTTTACAACACCACCTCTTTCATTGTGAATCACTCCAGTATGGGTAGCTCGTAAAATAATAAATAATACATTAAAATCCCTTTGTCTGAAATCGGTAGCTATTTTGCTTTATTCCCATCAGAGAATGGAGTGACGATGTCTGTTTGAAAGCGGGATGGCTAATCTCTACAAAAAGCGACAATGAGAAGCGATCATAAAGATGATTGGACCTTAATGATTATATGACTCCGTCGTAAATCATCGTCCAAACTCTGTGTGCTTTTGCATTCACTTGAAGCTGGCATTCCTTCCGTCCGTTTCGGAGACAATTCGAATCGTTTCTCAGTTCCAAATTAGAGATTCGTCTCGGATTATTGATTTTATACAATCGGCGATGTTATACAATCCTAGACGTCTCTTATTCTTATTTATTTTTCCGAATGAAGATTTACGTCCAATCGATTATTCGCTCTCTTAGCTGCAAAAGATCGCGACATCCCAATATCGACATCTCGTTATAAGCGGAGATGAGTGGTATTAATCATCTTTCGTGGATTTATTTTTACTCCGACCATTGCGGTTAATTGTGCAACACTCCACGTAGTTGTGAACTAGCCATGTGTTCCGGTGTATTATGATATGATATTATAATAGCAAGAAACAGTGGCCGAGTATTAATTAGTAACAGTAACATCGGACCCTCTAGCCCCTCTCCTTTTCCAAGTAAGCACATCGTCGATTGTATTTTTAATTCCAAATGAACTCACAGCGCCATTTAGATTTTTCTATCGTGTTTTTGCCTCATCTTGTTCACCTTCAAATTCTCAAAATCAAATTTTCGTTTTTAACAATGAATCAAAAATATATAATAGCAATTAAATATTGACGAGTTTCAAAATATGACTTTGCATTTTGTATCAAAGCAATGTCGTTTCTCAATGAATCACGAATGTAAATAATATCGTTGGTATACTATAAAAGTATACATTGCATTCTCGGGCTCGATGCAACTGTCACCTAGAGCAAGTGACCACATTCAAACAATGCCAATGCTGCATATCTGCGAGTTATACTCGCCACAACTTCTGGTTCCCGTCACCCTTAGCACTTTTATAACGAATGCACAACTCTGTATCTACAGCTTCCGCTGACCACTGTACAGTAGCCCGGAGTGAAAGAGGTCGAAAAAAAAATTTCTTCGAATTTCAAAAACCCTATATCATTTAATGTTGCTGTAGATAAATAGCTGTTGAAAAATATTTTTTATTTTTTTTTTGACATATGGTCTTCAGGTGGCGCAGAGGACCTGAAATTTTGAAAAAATGATCGATTCTAGAAATTTTAAAAAAATTTAAATCAAAATTATTATCATATTTAACTTTATTATTTGCATTAAAATATAAGGAACATTAATATATTTTTTTAATCATTTCAGCCTTCAGTCGTGTCATATGCGTATGGGGTAGCTCCCTGAATTCCAGAGGAAAAGCGTAATTTTGTTTAGAATTTCGGCATTTCTTTTCTCGATTTTATTCTTGTTCGAATATATCTATCGCGTGCTGTACTTCCGCAAACAGCCAAGCTAGCTTCAGTGACCAGCTTCACACCTCTCTCCACAGCCTGTGTGTGACAGGGTAAATTTTCAATCCGGATATTTATATCTTCGCTCATAATTTTGTCCCACAATTCACTGTCACCGTATTTTTTTGTGAATGGTGGCTCGAATATTTTTTCGGTCTTCCAGTTTATCAAATCATAATAACCGTTGGCTTCGAAGTTTAGTTTTTGAGTCAAGAATGTCCTTATTTTTTTCTCCTTTTCATTTGTCGGCCTTTACGAATTCTTTTATATGCTGTCTTTCGTCTTGTAGCATCGCTAATAAAATATTTTCAGAATGAGCGAAGAAAGAGTTCCGCTCGATTATTCGAAAAACAATAATTGTTTTCAGCTCATATTTTAAATAGGAACATCTTTTTATCATACTAAGGACATGTTTCGGACCATCTTTACATGAAGGTTTTGTTTTTATGGTGAACCATATTGGCGCATACACTTTTATCACAAACGTAGCAATCTCAACCAGACTATGAGTTGGAAACTTTGTTGCTACATCAATATTCTATTTGCACAGGTTAGCCAACGAGAGTTTACCAGCTTTCCTGGTTGCTTATTAGCCAAATCAGTTTTTACGCTGCCTTGTGTTACAGCTTGACAAATTTCATACAGACATTTTTGATCATTGCTTAGAATTTTCACGTCAATATCGGGTAAGACTGTCGTAATTTTATCAAATTTCACCACAGAGAGGTCTTCACAGTGCTGTAACATCTTGCCAATGACTCCTGCGAACGTATTGGGACCTGAAGTACTGCCATCCGAAGTATTAAAAAGATGACGCAGTGGTAATTCGTTGGCATGCAACAAACATATAAACCAGTGTAATGGTCTATTTAAATGTCTTTCAATCAATGCAATTGCTCCATTCTTGAAGCCCGTGTTTACAGCCGTTCCATCGTCTTGTCTTTCCGACCATCAAAATATAACCACTTATTTTACCGTCAGAACTCCCGAAGCTCGAAATCTGCCTTCTTTGCAACTCTTCTCGAACTTTTCGGCACTCGCGTCGTTATTTACTTCTATCTATTACTTTTGAGAAATCTTGTTTAGAAATAAAACCAATATCTTGAAGAACTGCACTGGCGATGGTTGATGCTGATCTGTCGGAGACACCAGTCCTGTCACAGGCAGTGGCAAGATTTTTTAATCGATGCCTCATCTGATTTGTTTGTGATTTAGATGTGGATGGCGTGGAGTATGCCGGAAAAAGTGTATAAAATTCTGGATCTTGATTGCTGTCTGATAATCTTACACTATCATCCGAGGTCTCTGAAGTCTCTGGCGAGGTGCTCAGAGGTTTCTCAACAGTCTGTTTTTGAAGGAATTTAGTTTGCCTCATCAGTCGTAATTGCCTACGCTCCAAAGCCTTGGTTGCCACTATATCTTTTGAGCCGATATACATTTTGCGGCTACTTCTCTGATCTTGCAGGAATTCTAGCTCCTTCTTGGGTATTTTCACTAAACATTTACAAAAATCGACACAAATGCACTTGCGAACAACAATATCAAAGAGTTTTTTTGTTGCATCTTCATAAAATTCAGTTTTCTTTTTAGGTACTCGACATTTCTTTAAGCATTCGTACTTGTGATAATACTGGGTTAGTTTAGTTACAATTTGAGGTTCAGTTACAATAGGAATAGACGCTTTATTCCACAACGTAATTAGATCAATTGCAATTATTTCACATATATCTTTGAAAGAAGGATCTTTTCCATTTGATAACCACTGCAAGTCATTTCTAATACACAAATAATACTTTATTACATCCGAATAAGTTGGCAACACATTGTCTTTTAATTTTTCTGGGTCACCAAACATAGAACACATTGTATTTTTTCTTGTTTTAGGCTTATTACAAAGAAATCACAATCAAGTTTTCGCAGCTGTTCCAACGAACGTGCACTCCGCGCTTATGTCTGTTAATTACTGATTGACTGCAGCCTGCAGCTGTTGTTACGCAAAATAGTGTCGAAGGGTGGGGGGAAGAGGGGTAAGTTAGATGGCTTAAACTCAAATACATTTTGTGACGTTTAAGCTGGATTAGATGATGTGCTTTGTTTACTAACAAAATCTGAAAACACACAATTTTTTGTAGAACTTTAGGGTCAGTGCGCCACCTGAAGATGAAGTTGGAATTTGATGATATTTTTTGTACTTTATAGGGTACTACCAAGGTACCCATTGGTAATATAGGAAACACGAAATTTGAAAAAAAGTTTTTTCACTCCGCCCTACTGTACAGTGTACACGTCCCAATTCCATTCATTAACCGCCCGTATTTGCAAAGTATGCTAATTATAGTACGTAACGTGAGATCTATCGCGTCCTGTTACATAGCTGAGGTGAATAGTTTCACAGCTTCTTTATTTGCATTAAGTTTTGACTCTCATATAGTTATTAAATATGATATTGACGTTGGGATGAAATAAAATGTTTTTATCGGTAGAATAAAACAGCCGCATGGAAAAGCGAGAGGAAATTTAGCGGAGTCTGTAAATCTGGTAAAAGACAGTAACACTTATCTGGACCGGTTTGATGGGATGTTGGCTCAGCGGTCCAGCGTCCAGCGACCAACCTCCTTACTCCACCTGCCGCGACAACAAGATGCATCTCCGTGGAGAATGTCAGATCCTGTACCGAGATACGAGTCGAGCTTTTTATTTCCAGTCGGTATTTCGTGTTTCTTCTCGTCCCTTTTTGACAACCGCGCTTTTTTATGTGCGCTCGTATCTTCTTTCCCTGTTAAATATTCGGATATTCCACTATTTATCTCCCGACAAGAACTATCCCAGCAAAGGTACCTAGGCTTTATTTTATTCGAAAACGTTTAATTAATAATGTATTTTCACAGCCTCCTGACAAGTTTACGACAACATAATATATCATTAAATAAAATCTTTGCATCGAATATCTTTGGTCGTTGTCAGTCAGCCGCTCGGAACGGACAGTTTGGATCCGTTAGAATATTTAACAAGTCATTTGTTTGAATTATCGGCAGGACTAAACTGTATGGTACAGTGCACTTTTAAAGCATTGTATTATTTTAATTGCATTTCCAGAACTCCATGGCGTTTCTCATACAGATGCGCTCTGATGATAACAGAACTATGCGTCCACGGATTGTTCAATAGTGTGCACTGATTGAGTGGATTGAACAGACAACAGTTTGTGGCATCGTGAATTGGTTCACACGGCTTACGAGTGGCATTTACCATTCCTTTCATTTCGTACTTTTTATTAATGAAAATATAGGAAGGTCACCGAACAATAATATTGTCGATATTCAATGGCATTCAGGGAACTTTTTCCCAGGCTTCGATAACAACAACGCAGCCTCTAATTAGAATGCAAAAAGGCAGCCATCGTATTATGGAATCACACAATTACAATGTCACTCGGTAGGTAGGTAGTATTAAATAGGTCAGTCGATATAAGGTTCTTAGGTCCAGGAAGCAGAAGCTGTTCCAACTTCCACCACAACCCTTGCATATCGCCAGCCACCCCGAGTGAGTCGGTTCTCGGTTCTCGCCGCCAAGTATCGTGGGAAGCTGCGACGGGCGCGGAATGCGTCCCCCATATTCGATTAACGTATTAATTTCAATTGAAATTTCGTACGGCTAAAATTCGCCGGTGGGAACGTTTGCGCGCATTCCGATCGCGTAGGAGCGCGCCGCTTTGAATACACTCCGGCTTTTTAAAGACCTAACCTCCTGGCTCCAAAACATGGAGCGAGGGGCGAGAGTGAGAGGCCAACAAGCAAAAGTCGTCAAATCACATGAACGCCTTTGCCGTGATGTCTCAATTCTAATATAACCCTTTTGGTTGACTGCCCAGTGACCGCACCGCTTTCTGGCCCAGCACGGTTCAAATTTTAGGTAACCCCGTTTCTCGCTGCACATTTTTGTCTATCAAAGGGACTGACGGGCCTTTCCAAGCCGCGTGTACTGTGTGAACGGAAACGGTTTTCAATGTACCTGTTTAGACATTATTGTCGAGATCTCCATGAATGAGATATACTTAGTCCTATTTTTTAACTGGACATTCACCCAAATCGAACATAAAGCACTTGACTGTCGAGTGGTTCGTAGAACTGACGTTTGTAACGAGAATAATACATTATATTAATATGGCTGGCTGGATGAGTTTGCCTATGCAAAGCGCGTCCACCGCTGAACGTTAAAATGGAAAGCGAGCCGTGAAAGATTCCGTTTATTATTTGCCTTGTTTGACATCCTTGGATTACACTCGCGTTTGTTTTTGCCAACGCTCCATCAATCACTTCTGTTTATTTTATCTAACTTCGAAACTTTTCAGTTATCTACATACGTAACGAGCTGACTTTATTAATCTATCTTATCTTCAGTCTATTTATTTAAATTCTGTATCTTTAGTATCTCGGGTAGTTTTGTTAAAATGATAACTGAGTTTCATTTCGATACTTAATCTATATTCGTTCGTTCTGATTAGTGAATGCTAGCCGTGTGTCTGTCTGCTTTAGAAATCGTCTTGTTCTTCGGACGTGTCCGTCCCGAACCATGCGAGTAAACAGCAAACAAATTATTTAAAACAAACCGACGTCCACTTGAGAAAACATATTATTAAAGCCTCGTTCCTCGGTCCATCCTATTTATCCGTCCACTCGACGAGGTGTGTCAATATTGATGTTGTCTCTTGAGAAGAAGTCGAGTTTTGTTTCTTGTTTGCATATTGTTTGGTCTGGCATGTCCGCTATGACACTGTGTGTGTGTGCGTGTGTGCGTTTGTATACTCTGTCGGCGTTGCGTTGTGATGATGATTGTTTAACAGTGTGTTGGTTCGGACCTGGAGTCCTGAAGCTGGTGCAGTCCGCGCCGCGGTACGTCCACGTCGACAATCGATCATCATAAGCGATTGCGAGTGCCGAGCCAAGCGCTGTACAGACACTTCTTAACCCCACTGACCTACTAGTCCCGCACTGCTCTTTCTCCAGGAAAATCTAATCTGACGTCTCTTTTTCTCTTCCACAGGGCACATTCTCTCTGATCGTCGAAGCCTGGCACGACTCCAATGAGACCTCACGATCCGGTGGTAAGTCCAGACATATTTTTTTTATTTTGAATTTATTTGAGGTTAAGTATTTATTGGAGTTTTTAGTGAGGCGTAACTCCTCTCCGATGAGAAGGGATCATGGCTCCGATCGAATACCCTCTCAATTAAAATTCTCCGCTCGGATTGTCTTATAAGGTTTTTATTAAATTATTAGAACCGCCTTTAATTACTGCTGGGTAGATGAATATTGCACCAATTAACGCGGAGAAGGTATTCATAAAACTAACATATATACAACGGTCTCAGAAGTCCCAATAATGCTAAATGCCGGTGTATATACAGTGAAACCTCTATCTATTGGTTTTAAAGGGACCTATCGAAATAAACGATGAATGCGGGAAAACAATGAATGCGGGATTAAGAGGACAAAACACTAGGAGATACGATCCAGTAAAGATACCGTCCTCCCAATCTGCATAACTGTTGGTAGATTAAAATTATAAGAAGAAAATAAGTTTTAGATGTAAATAAATGTATTTATTAAAAAAAATACAAAGCTAAACAGAAGAAATTTTTTTTTAAAGTTTATTGCATTGTAAATACATAATCTTTCATCGACATTTAAGTCAACAGTATATTTTCGGCTTTGCAAATGATATTCTTTTCGGCATCAGTTATTGAGTGTGCGTAGAAGAAAGTTTTCAATCTTTCAAAGAGTATGCATGGTTCTGAAAATGAAGGTACAGGCAGCGGCTCCTCTTCATCAATATCGACCTCTTTTGTTGTCTCCGTCAATCTTGCGTCACACAAGCTTTCGATAGTTTCTATCCCACGTCTTTCTATTCTATCAAGTTGGAATATTGTCGTCGAAAGTAACAAAATTGTTAAAATTTGTCAAATTTGGTACCAAGAGATAAGAATTTTCTCCAGTTCGCTAAACTTTAATTCTTTACTGGTTTTTCTAGTTTTCGAAGATTTTCCGCACTTTTGAATTTGCTCCCGAATTTCGTTTTTTTTTCAAGAAAATAGAATTTAACGTGGATGCCGCGATTCCTAAACGCTTGGCTATATCGACGCTTTTTCAGCGGGGTTTTTTTCCACCTCTTCGATGATTTTCAATCTTTCTTGAAGAGTACGTACTTTTTTCATCAAACGGCTCATTTCGAAGATAGTTTAAAAGCTCAAAAAGGATAACTGCAAACACTCCACTAAGTTCGGGTATCTAGCGACAACTGACGACAACTAGCGACTGATGGCGGCGACAAACTGTTATTCTTTCTCTTTCTCTCTCACAATTTTCGCGCATCGTAACAAGTGCTGTCTGGTGCCGTTTAAACATAGACAAAATATATCAAATACGCGACGTAATTCCTACGATGAATGCGGGAAAATGGTGGACGTAGAAACGATCGATGCGATCTATTTTTGTATGAAATGAATTGGGACTAGAAGAAATAAATGATACATCCGGGAAAACGATTATTTGAGGAACGATAGATAGAGGTTTCACTGTATACACATATGTTTATACCTATTAATGAATTCATTGAAGATCGTTCTTGTTCAAAGTTCTTTTCACGCCAGGTTTTAATAAGATATGCGTACTTTCAAATTCCATATAAACAGCTATTGCATATGACTGGTCTAGTGAACACCGCTACAGTTGCGCAATTAACCGCTCTACAATACATATAATACAACAATATACAAACTGGTATCCCCAAGCCACTCTGCGAGGCAAATATTATTCCTCCCCGCAATATTATCATGATGGAGATATCATGACCCACACACGGCACACAAACAATACTCCTAACAGCTGATGGATGGCAAACGCAAGCGCGTACGAACACCGTCATGTTTACCCATAAAATACTTAGTCCTGAGCGGCCATGAATTTCAATGAACGGTCAATCGGAAGCGATTCCTGAATGAATCAATCGAATACTAAATTTACATTCCCTCCGTGGTGGGAAAATGGAACCAACAAAATACAATTTGAATCGGTAATTTCATCGAATTGTATGTATTTCCGATGTTGACGGATTAGTTTGCCCCATACATTTCACCGGTGCTGCCTGTTACGTCATAACTATTCAACGGAATAACGTTTTGGCATTCGTTTCTCGCTGGTCGTGTCCTTTTAGAGCAGAGGTTCCCAAACTTTTTTGTGTCGTAGACCCCTTGCAATGTTTTTCTGTTTTTGGTAGACCCCCTACTTACCTGATAATGATTTTTTGTAAATTTCTAACTGTAGTGAAGTTTAGTGTTAAAAACTTAAAGTAAAAACACGTGTTCAGTTTTATACATTTATTAATTGAATTTAAATTAAAACTACTCAAAATAAAATTTTGTATATGTTATATAAAATAAACGTAACATAAAATAAACTAAGCAATAAGTAGATGTTTTTAGTGGGAAGGGTGAACCTAATGCTTTAATAATAAATTATCAACATTTGGCGTCAATTTTGTAAGGTTTAATCTAAGTCTCCTCGGCTAATGATGTCGTCTGTTTTTTTTTTTCGTTAGGAGATTGGTAACAGCGCTGAACCCCCTTTCCACTAGGTATGACGATGGAAAGGAAATTAAAAATTTCCTCGCTATATTCCGTAATACGGGATAGGTAACGGGTATGTTTTTTTGCAGCCAGAAGTGCTGATATCCGTGCTTAAACTGAACCTTAAGTTCTTCGTTTGTACTTATTTCAGTCAGTTCCTCTTGTTTTATGACATTCGTTTCTTCTATGTCACCATATGGGTTAATTATCCACGGTGGTATTACCATAGTCAAAACATCCTCAAACCTAGTTTCAAAATCTGAATAGAGGGCATTTAAATGTTGAACGTAGGTTGAAACGTCGTCTTCCTGGCAGTTTGTCTGTGACAAAGGGAACTGGGAAAATTCGCCCCGTCCAATATTTTACTTCATTAGTTTAACTCTGGCAAGAAACGCTGATAAGATGGACTTTGTTTTAATCAAATTTAGACTGTCGCCTTGTAACTGCAAATTAACCATATTAAATTTTGTAAGCAAATCTGTTAAATAGGCGATGTCTGTTTTCCACTTCATTAAATTGTCTTTTAAAATTTTATCTTTATAGTATATATCCAGAATAGTATCCAGAAATTCTAAAATAGTCTCAAAAAGTGCAAAAAAACATAAGCCTTTCGACAGCCAGCGTACTTCAGTGTGAAGGAGTAATTGATGAAAGTGTTCGTCATTTTCTTCACACAACTGCGCAAATAACCGCGTATTCAACGCGTTGCTTCGGATTCGGTTTACTTCATCAATGACTAATTGAAGAGATTCATGTAATCTAACACTCAAATTTTCAGCAACTAAATGTTGTCGATGGATGACACAATGTATTGCTAACACCCCTGGCACATTTTGTTTTAAATAGCTTATAAATCCACGATAACGTCCAACCATGGTAGGTGCTCCATCTGTAGCTACTGACATTATATTTGACAAAGGGATTGCTTTTTCAATGAAGTAATCCTTCAAAACATGAAATATTGATTCACCTTTAGTGTCGGTTGTCAAAGTTCTTGCGAAGAACAGTTCTTCGAAGATTTCTTGATTCATAATAAAACGAACATATGCCAATAATAATGCTTCATTACCAGATAAAGTTGACTCTTCCAGTTGTATAGAGAAATGGGTCGTTTGCAAATAATTACACAAGAACCTTTCAATATCACCTCTCATTTCATCAATACGTCTTTCAAAGTATTGTTGCTTAAGGTAATTCTTTTAATGATATCAGATGCAGGTTTGTGTAAAACAGTTTTTAAAACCTCTTCAACGGCTGGCAAAATTAACTTCTCTACGATATTATGCGGTTTTCCGGATTTTGCTTTAAGTAGCGAGATATTGTAAAACGCCCGCAAACCATCATCGTTTCTTTGTGATGTCGAAGCGAACATTCTGTCCGAAGACAGTCTTGATATTTTGCCAGAAGACAGAATTGCCAGGCTATTGAGAAAGGAACACTGTCTTCGGAACAACAACAAAGATACAGATACAGAGGGGAGACCCAAAACTTATAGAGCACGGCTGATTACGGAGGCCATTGAAATTCATAAAAATCCCGTAAACATTAATAGAGACAATGGGGCTAAGCTCAATAGTTCTTGGTATCCGGTAATTGACGGCTACACATACATAAGCTCACATTTTAACACAACCTCAAATAACACATCTGCCCTGATGATGGACACTGCAATGCTGTCCGAAATGTTGGCTAAAGAAGGAGTTAGCGCAACACGGCATAACACCCCAAAAACAAATAACAAAAAAAAATTCTTTGCACTTTCCTTTTCAAGATTCAGGAAACGAATAAACGTATTTGTCTCACATTCGTATTTATAGAGTGACGAATTGAACAAGTCAGTGCAAGTTCGCATAGCTCTGAGACAAAAATTGACAAGAATTTTTACTGCGCGTATGCTTGTAACAAGATGATACTGGTATATCATTATGTGCAGGTTTTTACAAGTTCAAAATGTATTGCAACCACAAAGCGAATGCCTACATCCTACAACTTACACAATTTTATAAACATATATAATATTTTTTTTACTTCATAGGTACTTTTATAAATAATGTATATATCTTAATATTATAAGATAGTATAATGTAAGTAAATAGGTACTATCAGTGTATGTTGAGATCCACTATCGTGGACCCCTATTTTCATTTCATGGACCCCCAATTTTTTTTTTCGCTGACGTAGACCCCTTGCAGGTTGTCATAGACCCCTGGGGGTCGATATAGACCACTTTGGGAATCACTGTTTTAGAGTTAGAGGATGCCTGTTGCCTGTAGTGTGTAGTGTGTAATATGCGATGTGTGGTGATATGTTGGTGACGGTTCACATTGGTCACACGGTTGCCTGTGTGCCTTGCATTTGGTATTCACCAGCCGTCCGGGTTGAATCCGTACTCTGCATGCTTCTCGGATATAAATGTATGATACGATACCTACCCGAGCTAGCAAGCCACTGCATTCAACTTCTTGCACCCTGATCCCTTGGAATGGGTGACAGACGTCAAAAATGTGACGTTTCGCACTATTCCACAGTACCACGTATTCCGCGTACATGTATTGTAGCCATGTATAGATGTGCAGACCTTTACCTCTACGTTTCTGATTACCTTACCGACGCATGCTTCGAGTTGATTTGCGTAACTGTTTCGAAAGACGATATTTTCAACGCGGCAATTATCTTAATAAGATCTCACGTATAGTTAGTTGGTTTGTTTGTTTGTTTGTTTGTTTGTTTGAAATGCGTCAGCGAGCTAGCTGGTGTGCAAGTGCAGCGCGGATCGTACATTGGGCAATGCTTGCTGTACGGCATGTCACGGCGTGCAGTGTTTATAGGCCGGGCATAGGCCGCGACAGGTTGTTGATATTAACTTATTTATGACAAGACACACTCGTGTATGACAATCAGACCAAACCCGTTCCGTGTGCGAGATACGGAATGAGTCGCTCGGTCGCCTGATACCCTGTTACCCTGATCGCCCGGTATCTGATAGGGCTCCCTCTGTCTGTTTTAGTTCTACATCAATCCACTCTTTATTATTTCTAAATGTCAAACACAATTATTAAATAAAAGTCCTTTCTTGATGTTATCATCATCACTGAATTAATTATAAAATTCAGGTGAGCCGTGTAACCTCCATTACTTCACTTACTGGTGCGTATCGAGCGACTTGCTCTCGAACATCTCCTTCTTCCATTCATTTTGATCTGCGGTTTCTTATTATTCGGATTGCTTTTTCTACATTTGTCGATTTGGTTTTTTCATTCCCCGGTTTTTGGTTTTCTCCACCACCACAGTTAGCCGTGATGAACGCATGGGTGTCGAACCCGAGACCTCTATCCCAAACCGCCGCGCAATTATCATTACTAACTGACCGAAACGTCTGAACGTATTTTACTTTCAAATTGCCTATTAAGTTTTCCGTTGGTTTTTTGGCACAATTCCCCGATCGGCTCAAACCACTGCGCCCGTTAACCTCGAATTCTACGTTTTATTAATAAAACTTATCAAACTAAAATAATGATACGTGTGAAGTGAATGAGAAACGATAACAGCTATATTTGCAAACATATTTATATGCGGAACAACTACTTTTCTTTGTAGTGCCTTCAGCATTTAGTTTACAACTGGTATCATATTTATAATTTGCTTTGTATAAAAGCAAACTTTCGGACAATAAAGAAACAATCTACTGAAGTACCGTGACGCTGCATTAAGTGAGTCTGCTTGAAGGGGTTTAGGGAAGGGAGATGATTAGCTACTTGTTCCTCGGCACATGTGCATGACATCTGTCACCACCTCCTGCTGGTGCTTGCTACCTTCCGGCATCCTCCTGGATACACTCTGTTTATACTGAGATTAGGTCGCTGCATATGGTTTCCCTCCGATCTTTGTGATCATAAGTAGTTACAGGAAGAGGGTGTTGTAATATCTCGTGCGCGCTCTGCATCAGATGTCCCACTAATTCAAACCTGCCGCCTGTAAGCCCACTAATTATAAAAATAGCCCGTAATATAATAATCCAAGATGAGCTCCGCATGTGTGTTGAGTTTTTATTATGTTATTTTATCAAACAGTCTGCCACAGTTAACACTGTCGAAATTGGAGTTCTTTTCCTCAGAAACAACTCGTACCTATTGAATGTGATGATTTATCGTCCAAGTCGCGTGGAACGTAAAACCTATCCGGGCAAAGATTTCATGCATCTGCTAACAGACTGGCTAAACAAGTAACCTGGACAAATATTACATTTTAAGAAGGGCCGCGTGCCTTGCCCCTCCGCTTTCAGTTTATCTTGGCCCCGCTGTCTCTACGGGAGCGAAAATGACCCTAAAGCCTTCTCTTCGAAAGCATCGTTTTGCGTAATAAGCTAGCATCCAGGTGTGTGTTGGATCTTTGCGCAAGATGTACCCCAACAAAGGAATTCCTGCGAGAGACTTTTGCTATTGTGTCAATTGTAAGTTTTCTATTATTATATCGATAGCATTTTCTTTGGCAATTGTTTACACGCGCACAGCTATTTCTTTTTATGCGACTCCTTACCCGCCATGATTGAATGCATTTATCCGTTGCATATGTGTGTATTCGTGGTGTAAACTGGCCGTTGTGTAATGGCGTTACAAGATTCATCCCCGACCGGGAATATCGCCTGGGGGAGGACAAGCAACTGTCCGAGAACAGCTGCCGACTTCTTAAGAATTTACCTTCTTTATCTCCTTCTATCCCTCGGAATCAATGCATTTTATTTTTATTCTTGCCTAAACAGCTGTTAGCTTTCTCTTCAAATATTATTTTCTTGCTGTACAGTCAAATTTACGTATTATATTCGTATTCAAATTAATGCACTCCAGTGTCTATTTTGAACACTAACTTTAGATCTAGGTTCATAAAGTGAAGCAGTTCTGTTATTCTCAACAAAATAATTTAGTAGCAACAATAAATATACCACAAAATATCAGTCGATAATGAACGGCAAAAATATTGCGGTCAGTTTGAGAATTCTCATTAAATCCCCGGTAGTAATAATTCACGAGAAGGCTTTGTTCTTCTCCGGGAGTCCGCTCTCCCGAGTCCAAGTCCCGTCCAGGCCCGCCCCGCCCTGCAGACTCCCGAACGCCCACATTCTTGTCCTCCGATCCCTTCCACTTCCCCGCTATTCATAAGCATTATTCTTTCTTATTACCTAGCCCGGAGAATGTGAGCATCCACCAAATCTGATTTTCTTATAATTATAATATAATTGCTTTTAGAGATAATGAATTATCGTGCAAGCCACGCAACCCATAATTATCTATAAATAATATATGTATATATCACTCGCCCGATGTTTTCGCCTCATCCATCCAGGATTTCTTCTTAACCTTGTGACCGATTTGACGGACATTGGAAGGTGCTTTGGGAATTAATTTAAACCATAATTAGATTAGCCGAGCTTCCGATGGGGTCGCTTCCCTCGGGCTTCGCCCCCGCTTTCGTTTCTTTTCTAATAACGCACAGCCCGCTGTGCTGTTCCATAGCTGGTCATGAATGAAGGTGAGATCGTCTATAAAAAGTTGGTTGAAAGTGCCCCGGGCCAGGACTGGTAATGGGCTCCATCACGAGGTTTAAAGTTTCGGACAAACGCAGGCAGCAACACAAACAGTACCGTTGCGTGTGGCGGGCATCAACTTGAACTGAGCAGGCGGCCGAACGGGCGCGGGCGTGTGGAACTAGCCCCGGGCTCATCACTCCTCAAACCGAATTATTATAGAATCAAAGGCACAAGCAAGCACACACGAAGCCAGTAGCAGTAGCCGATGGAGATCTAGCCCCGAGACATCGTTCAATCATATTCAAACAATAAAACACATTGACTATCATTAGGCATTATAATATAATGTTGAAATCAGCTCGTGAATGGAGGCTAACTTCGCATGGTCGACCACTAGCCATAACCATATCCGGTAAAATATTCAAATACGATGCTGCACCGCTACAGCTAATAATGCCTTAACGATTGACCCAAACGCGATCGACTCTTCAAGAGATGAGGAAAAACCTCCTTCAATCACGCCATTACCAGAGATACTCTCATAGAGATTAATAAACTTGTTTTTTTTAGTCTGCGATGTATTATAAGATTTGACGAGCTGTTTTTTCTGCATGGCGAACATACTTATTTTTTTCAATTCATTACGGGAGCAAAATAATTCAAACCCGAGGATTCACAATGCCGTAAATGTGACAGATTACAAATAAATATATCATTACATCTGTGATGATACTGATAAAGAAATGTGTCGCCTAATCTCTGCAACCTCCCGATTCAAAACATCCAGCGATCTGGAAGCGCCACGCCTCCCTATCGGACTCCTCCCGATGGCTGATCCAAACTCCTGTTTATTTATTTTCTTCTTATTTTTATCTTCCTCCGCCCGCCGATCTCATCTCTACTCATAATTACATATTATCCCACAGTCTGCCGCTCCACATACCTACTACCTACATTTTTACTGTGTAGCAACTAGCTGCCTCTCCACCCCAGACCGCGAAATTAGCTTCACCGTGCATTATCTTTATAGATATTTCGTGCTTTTGTAAACCTCTGCTTGAGCCGCTAACCATTTAGACAGCCAATTGATTATTTGATCGCTTTGTTTCTTTCAGACGTTTCAAAAACCAACCTTAAGGCTTCCTAAAACTTATACATGCTTTGATATTGTGTAAATGCAGATTAGTTTAGTGATTAGTATTACTTTTTGTCAATGTGAAAACATTGATAACAATTTCAATTAGGAGTTCTCTCGGATTACCTCCTTGAATTTATGGTGCCCATATTATGCTATTTTGTCACCGGATAAACAGATGTGCATATCCTGTGCGCATCCGCCAGTTTGTTTTATGAAATTTGATTGATTAAAGCTTTCACATGCGCACTCTGATAAGTTCTCTCATATTCTTCCATTTGAATGTATATTTTGGCCGATAGAATACTTGATCTGAAAATACTAAACGTTAAAAGTGAACACAAGTTGGCATCGGAATAGTTGTTAATGGAGATTATCCCACTTGAGATGTATGTTATGTTATGTTGGTCGCGCAGTGTGTCCGGGCCTTTGACTTTCCTTCTGACCGGAAGGTAAGCACCGTGGGAAAGGAACTTGGCGAGTCAGATTCAGTGTAAGCGGTGCGCCCGAGGCGCGGTTCGCGTAACCCGCTCCTCCGTTCTGTGATCACACAAGCTACCCGACCTGGCTTGGACCGGGGAGGCTGCATGCATCTCGTTCGTGCACAGCGAGTACTTATTATGTTCTATGCTTTCTAACCCTGGCAATGTTCTCACCTGTGTTTTTATTTGTAGGTGGTTCCAGTGGCTCTCTGATATCCCGGATGAGCAAGCAGTCCATCTTAGGAGTGTCGGACCAGTGGCAAGCCGGAGAGCATCGGTCCGCCGACTCGCTGAGGGTGCTGCGATACGAGTACAGAGTTACCTGCGACGCCCATTACTACGGACAAGGATGTGCTAGCCTCTGCAGACCTAGAGATGACAGCTTCGGACACTACACTTGCTCTCAAACAGGAGAGCGTATCTGTCTTTCTGGCTGGCAGGGAGACTACTGTTCTAAACGTTAGTATTTTATTTCAATCTTTTTTTCTCCAATTCTTTAATGCATTTTATACAATGCTGTTGGTAGATAATGCTTAAATTGCTGCTATTAAATACTTAGGACGCTGTGGTGCAAATCCCTCATTGACAATGATCTATTGTTCTTGGGGCCATCAAAAACAGCGTTTCGCTTTATATATAAACAAACCCACCTCTCAAATCGTCTGTAATAGCATTATCTTTAGATCTTTCATCCGTTCTGATTCTTCCATGAGAAACAGTCTGTGCATTTTAAATTTCACGCGATCAATCAGCATGTGCAATTAGATGGTTCGTTCGATTAGTTGTACTAAGCAACATGCGATAAACATGCCGTTTGAAAGGCATATATTCCTTGTCGTCACATCTCCATATCGAGTTGAAATCGTGGACCGAATCGAGCGGATGCCTAAAAGTCGCGAGGAACGCAGATGAATTGGAGCATTAAATAATGTAAGCGCTCCATTTATGCGCTAATGAATTCCGTTCGCAAAATGACTATAGTGTGATCATTTTTAATTTGTCTTCCTCATTATCACCTCCTGGGTGTCATTAATATGACCGCGCCACCGTTTACGCATTTGTCACACATTTCGATGTCATTTAAATATTATTTGTTTGCCCTCGCGAACGGAGATTGCACCCGCTCTTCTAAATCATTCTCTAAGATATTTGAGATAATCTGCAGTCATGCGATGCTTGACTTGCATTGTTACCGTTAGACGGATAGCTATTATGTAGGTTAATTAATTCCTCTTACGAAATCCTATGAAGACGGACAAAGAAGATTGAAGCCGTGCATTATGTTGATCGATCTGTGTAATCTGCGGCCGGAATAATAAGTTTTTCAATCACATCCTGCTACATCCCGTATCCCGTCCGTTCTTTACGACTTCACCTGCAATCCTGTCGGCTCGCTGGCCGGCCGCGGCGATTGGTTCTCCTTGTCCGACGGTGGTTGGTTTGGTTCCCACACTGTTTGCAACCATTAAGCTGCCATTACAGCAAGCTGCTCGATGGAGAGCTTCTACCGCTCCTGTTATTAAAAGCCATTTTTTTAAAACGTTTTCAACCGAAAACGCGATGTTTTTGTTTTCTGTTCCGAAACGAACGCAGAAGTTTGGCGTGATCGGTTCGCATTAAATCCTTTCATCTGCCCTCCGTATCTGTTTGTTTTCTGTTCGTGCGAAAGATTTCTCTCGTTTTGCATGCAATCACCGCAATGCACGTTACAGTCTTTTCTTCTGTGAACTGCCACCAACCCTAAATGCGTTATTTTTTTAATCAATAGGTTAAATATCGACCAAAATGCTAATTTGTTTTGGGTTCCTAACACCCCAGATGGGAAGTTGGGAGGAAGTAAATAATGAAAACATAAGATACAGGAAAGAGATCACTCCAAAAGTAAACAGAACCGAGCGCAAACAAAGATAAGTAGGCGTGCATATGCACCGGCCGGGTGTTTTCCCAACAAAAGATGTGGTAGCTACTAGCTAGGCCGAGATACTCGCAGCGGCAGCGTGGGAAGGTTACACCACCCTCTCTACCTGCTGCGCTCCTAATCAAAGCAAAAAAAACCTCCGCAGCGATCTAAATAGGATGCAGCTTTATTTCCCCGCTTTTGGGATAAACGCTTCAAGCACGTTCTTTTCATATTTACCTATCGTTATTGGCAGTGAAGCATCATTCTGAATATTCTACTCGAGTGCTGTAATCGAATGATTGCACGATATATTCCATACCGCACTTAGCGGGACCGAAACTCTCTTCGAACCGCAAAGAGTTCAAAAAACGCATTAAAAGCAAACATCCGAACCTCCATCCGGTGGTTAAGTCAGTACCTGTTCCTCCCCTCGCTGCTACGTCATCCTATGCCAGCAATCTTAATTGCTTGTTTTGGTTTTTGTCTTGTAACATGCAGTTAATTTTAGAACGGCTCTCTGGCGTCCGTCACTGTTGTCTCCCGTGCATCTTGACAATAACACCGAGCATCCATCCTCGGCCAACACTCAATAACGTATCAACGACAAATTATTGACAATTAACCGATAGCCATCTGATCCCCTGGTTTTTACTCCAAGCAATTGCCAAATTACCGTGCGGCAGTATCGATTCATATTATCTTCGATCTACTTGTCTCATCCGACTGATTTGCCCGTCTTGGATATCTCGTATGAAACAACAGCGATAAAATCTTCAGTACCGTATTATTCGTGTATTAACATTTTTATTTCGATTAATTACAGTCGTAGTACGTACACTAACTTTATATGAAGTTACATGGATTATCTGTTTTCTGCACTAATTAAATTGGAATATTTTCCATCCTAGACAAATAATTAATTACCACTATATGGATGTCTTTCTCGGGTGATGTCACACCACGCACATTACCCGCATCGTCACAAATTTTATGCGAAAAAGGTTATCAGTCCATAGAAAACGCGCTGCTTCCACCAAAACCTCCTAGATCACAAGGCCGGGACCCTGATTCAAAGCAGCCTCCTAACTTGTATGGGATGTGACAAAAAATTTCGCATTAATTTTTTTATTTTTTTATTTAAACATCTTAAAATGTTTTTTTTATTTTTTTTTTAACATTATTTCTGGCTTTCACCCTTCAAGGGTGTTCTTGGCCATCATTTAAAATTATTGAGAAATGAAAGGTGAATTTAAATATTAATTTTATTTAAATAGGCAAATTTCAAAATTATAATGAAAATTGGAGTCGAGTTCAGACTTAGAAGAGACGAGATGTTGAATGGAGGGGAGGCAATTTTAGATAAGGCTTGATAGAATAGAGGATAATTGTTTAGAGAGGGACAACCAAAAAATATGTGATCTAAAGTTCCCACTTCTAGACCACAGAATGTACAATCTGGGGAGTCAAGGACGTGAATTTTAAAAAGATGGGAAGGAACGGAACAATGTCCGATCCTCATTCGAATGAGTGAAGAAATTTCTTTTTTGGAAAAATGAGGGAATTGCTGAAACCACGGTTTTGATGGAATAGTCCTTTGTATTGAGGTGCCCTTGAGGTGATTTTTCACAAAAACGGCGCTCTACAAATTATCCAATTATTATTATTATTATTATTATTATTATAGCAGGCTCCCTTGGATTGACTAGCAATGTGCCAATACTCCGACCAAACATTGCGGGATCTATCTTTGATGATGGAAAAAATGTCAGATAGGGGAATGTGGTTTACGAGGGTAACAACAGGGTTGGACGCTCCTTGTTTTGCCAAGGCATCCGCAATATCATTACCCATGATACCAACATGTCCAGGAATCCAAATCAGAGTTACAGTTTTACCATAGCTTTGAATGGAGGCTATCATCTCTCGAATAAGGCATACAAAGTGATCATCAGGATGAAGAAGAGGACTGGATTTAAGTTTTTGGAGGGAACTGAGAGAGTCAGAGAGAACGAGGGAATGTTCAAAATTATTTTTGATTATATATTTGAGAGATTCTATTATAGCAATGCACTCGGCTGAAAATATTGAAAATTGATTTGAAATTGAATGAAATATTCTGTCATTAGAATTATTGTGGTAAACGTTAATACCTATACCACAGTTAGGAGAGTCGGGAGATTTGGATCTATCAGTAAATAAAAGAGAAAAGTTGGGCCATTTAGATAAAATAATGTCATTGAACATATTATTGACAGTTCGGGCCGGGAGATTGGAATGACTTTTAAGGATTCCGATCCCTTCTATTATTGTTGGGGATAGGGTGACGTGACTATATTTTAATTTGTATAAGGGAAGTAGATCATTTTGGATGATGTGAAGCTCTGAGAGAGACTTAAAATTTTTACAGATGTCAGGAAGAGGTTTAGTTGAAGCTTTGTTTGTAGATGAATGGGTTGAGTCAATGAACAACGAGACGCTGGGGATAACCTGATGACATTTAGAATTTAAACATTTAAGAACAAATTTGTCAGCAAATAGTTGACGCCTTAAATAAAGAGGAGGATCAGAACATTCTACTTGAAGGGAATTGATGGGTGACGATTGCATCGCTCCAGTTATAATTCGCAAAGATTTAGATTGAATTTTGTCTAATTTATCAAGTACATTTTTTGAGGCAGTACTAAAAAGTGGGCAGGCATAGTCAAGATGGCTTCGAATAAGTGCGTTGTAAAGCAACTTAATGCAAGTAGGGTGAGCACCCCACCAAACGCCAGATAATGATCTGATGATATTTAAATTTTTTTCGCATTTAGTAACTAAATTATTAATATGTGAAGACCATTTAAGTTTCCTATCAAATGTTACTCCCAAAAATTTTACTTCAGAAGCGTTGGGGATTGGAGAATTTTTAAATAAAATTTGAACGGGGGGGTTTTTATGGCGGTTTGAGAAGGTGACACACTGAGTCTTTTGGATTGAAAGTTCAAGACCATTTAACGTGAGCCATGTGCAAAGGGCATTCATGGCTTCGTTAAGATATTTGACGGCGAGAGGGATGATTTTGGATGATAAGAAGAAAGCTATGTCATCTGCGAACTCAATAACTTTTACTTGTGGGGGAATAGCGACATGCATATCATATGTGTATATATTATACAGTAAGGGGGACAATACATCGCCTTGTGGTAAACCCTTCCAAATAGACCTACTTTGAGGAAAAATATCTGGAAGTTCAATGAAAATTTTTCTATCTAGAAATAGATTAATAATAGATTGGACAAACATGGGGGGAAGGCCAAGGCCTAGAAGTTTTTTTTTCAAGATTGGGATGGAAACATTGTCAAAGGCTCCTTCTATATCTATAAAGACGGCAAGACAAACTTCCTGTTTAGAAATTGATAAATTAATATCAGTACTGATGATGGCAAGGTTATCTTGAGTGGATTTTTTTTTCCTAAATCCAAATTGAGATGGAGAGAGAAGCTGTTTACTCTCGACAAAAAATTCTAATCGGTTTTTAATTAATTTTTCATAAAGTTTACTGAGGGTGGATGAAAGAGCGATTGGTCTGTAGTTGGATCCAGAATTTGGTGATTTGTTTGTTTTTAAAATAGGGATGATTATTTGACAACTCCAGTCATCAGGCATTATACCAGTCTGGAAGATTTTATTTAAGATGCTTAAGAAGTGGTTTAGAACATTATCATTACTATTTTTGATTATGCTGTAAGATATACCATCTCTGCCTGGAGATGAGTCCTTGACTGTTGATAAACAATTTTTTAGCTCAATTAAGGTGAACGGAGAGTCTAGCCAATGATTAGACATAGGAGTATTATAGATGGGCGTTATTTCATCTAAGTTAGGTACAGAAGGGGGGGCAATTTTGTCCAAAAATTCATCAATCCATTTAGAATGAGACGCTCGAGGAGATGGTGAACTGAAGGAAGATCTAAATCTTCGGATCATAGACCAAACTTCCGAAATTGGAGTGTTCGGAGATACTGAACTTTTTTTTTTTTTATTTTTTTTTTTTATAGTGAATACCTCACAAGAGTCCCAACTGCTCCCGTCTGGAGCCAGTGAGACTATGGCATCCCCAATTGGGGGATGTTGTGAGGCTGAAAGTGCGGAAGGGAAAGAGGAAGGTGGGGAAGTACCTGGCTATTCAGATCTAGTCACTAAACACGGCTAAAGCCATTTGGAGCAACGTTTCAATTCTGAATGGTGGTCTTACACCAGGGCGATACTGGTAGTATCTTCCACTCTGGAACATGCCGCAAATATACTATATATTATTTTAATTAATTAATTGTGAAATAACACAAATTAATCAAATAAAATTTATTTGCGCACGCCGGGTTCGAACCCGCGACCTTCGGAATGGCAGTCCAATGCGTTACCACTGGACTATGCCGGCCGTCAAAGAAGTTGTACCACCCGGATCTTTTTTTTGATCTCAATACCCTTTTGGCATTGGATTCAGCGTTTTTGTATATAAGATAGTTCTCCATAGTCATATTGTAACGATAGGAAAGAGATTTAGCTTTCCGAATTCTTACTACTTTGGAACATTCCTCATCCCACCAGGGAGTTGGAGGGAGTTTTTTGAGAGATTTAGTTTTAGGGGGAGGATTTGATTTATTTATTGCAGTTATGAGCATTGATTTGAAGTTATTATAATCATCTTTGACGGAAAATATATCGGTGGCGGGTGAATTTAGTAGGAACTTGTCCATATGAGAGTTAAATTCATCCCATTTGGTGTGTTTCGTTTTAATCTTTGTCGAAATATGAGACTTGTCCGATTGGAAAGAAGTTTGATAAGTAATGATGATCGGGAAATGATCACTGGAGCAAGGGTCGGGGGACACCACCCACGAGGAGAGAGAAGCCAGACTAGTAGAACATATCGAGAGATCCACTGCACTGGGGTTTGTGCTGGGGCGTGAGATCCTAGTAGGAGATCCGTCATTCAAAAGGAAAAGGTTGGATTGATCTAGGAAATCCATCACACTTCGACCATCTCGGTCGGAGAAAGCAGAACCCCAGACGGGGGAATGGGCATTAAAATCGCCTAATATAAAGAAAGGAGGGCTTAGTTGACTTACAATTTGCAACCAAGTTTGTTTATTGAAGTGGGCTGTTGGGGGAAGATAGACTGAAATAAAGGATGTGTCCTTTATTTTAGCTGCAACCATTTGGAAGTCAGCATTGGGGGGTTTGATATTATTTATTGGGGAAAATGATATGGATTTTTTAATAAAAAGGGCAGCACCGCCGCCCGAACCTTCCGGGCGGTCGTCGCGGAGACAGGAATACCCTCCCACATTAAAGTGGGTGGATGGAGTAAACCAAGTCTCCGAGATAGCAGCCAAAGAAATAATGTTGGAATTTAATAGGTTAAGGAGATCAGATTTGTTAGAAATAGCACTTCGGCTATTCCACTGAAGTATTCTGACATCCTGAAGAGTCATTTTGAATAAATGATTTTAATGTGGAAATAATAGTAGCAGCGTTGGACGGTAGATTAGTTTGAGAAGAAATAAGGTCAATTAGAAGCATAATAAGAGTTTGGATAAATGAAGAATTGTCTTGGGAGAGTTTTTCAGAAAGTTTAAGAGAGTTCATTGAGGACGGATTATAATTATTTGCACACCCATTTGTGGCATTTGAAAGAGGTGAACCATTGGGATTTAAGAGTAGTGAGTTGTGTTGTTGCTGATCGTATCCAGGAGCCGGTTTAGAAATAGCGTTTTTGTATGTGAATTTAGTTGAACGAGAAGAAGTTGTTGTAGTGGAGGGAAGAGGGTTGGATGAGGAGTTGCTGGATAAAGCCTCAGCAAATGATTTTTTGACAGGCGGGAATAGTTTGGAAGCCTGCAGAAAAGACAAGTTCTGAGAGGCCATAGAAATTTTAATATTTTTTTGGCGAGATTGTTCTGGGCAAGATGTGTTGATAGCTGTATGTGAGCCTGAGCAGTTAAAACATTTAGGTGAGGAGGAAGAAGGACATTGGTCAGCTGCGTGGTTTTCTCCACATTTAAAACATCTGGGTTGAGATCTGCATGCAGCTTTGGTATGACCATAACGGCAGCAATTGAAACACTGAGTGGTGGGATAAGTATACATTTCAACTGGTAATGAGTTGAAGAATAAATATATATGGGAGGGAAGAGATTGACCTTCAAAGGTGATAACGACAGATTGGGAGGGCTTCCAGGAAATTATACCCTCAGAGGAGTCCTTGTAATTTAGCCTTCTGGCTTTTATGGGATTGCCAATGTGTTGGGGGGTTGAAAGTGAAGACAGAATTTCTTCGATGGACAGATCGGTCGAGATACCTCTGACCAGGCCCATGCGAGTGACATTGAAAGTAGGGATATATGCCTTAAACTTTGAATTAGATGAAATGAAGATATTTTTGATGAAACTGTTGGCAGCTGACCCTGAGAGGAATTCGACGGAGATTCGGAAGCGACCCTCGGCTTTTACACCTCCAGGCTTGATTGAAAGATTCTTGCTATTTGATAGGAATTTGCCAAATTCAAGAGGGTGGATGGTTTTTCCTTGCTCAGTTTTTTGGGCGTATACTATGAATGGGCCACGGGAATGAAGAGAATAAAAGTTTGTTGGAGGAAGTTGAGAAAGTGCTGGTGGGGACTGTGAAGTCGAAGGCGAGTCAAGTTTTATTGGGGAAGAAGGAGTAAATTTCCTTTTTTTGGTAGAAGTCAAAATGACAGAATCACTGTTAGAAATTTCTACATTTTCCCCGTCTGGGGGGTCCGGAGAGGGATCTGGGGGCTTTGTAGGGGGTCCAGGAGGGAAATCTTCCTCCATTATTCACAACAGTAAACAACTACAATAATAGTATGAAAAATGACAGAAGTAAAAAAGTTTATAAATATCTGGAAATCAGCAGCGAAAAGTGACTCCTGGAAGATCAAAAGGGAGAAGAAACCTCAAGGCACAACACACTACACTTTTTTTTGGCCAGAAAACAAAATAGAATGGAAAAAAATTAATTTTAGATAGAGCAAAACAAAACAACTGATGACAGCCAAATGTTATTGTTGCAATCTTCTCTTAAAATGTTTAGTTAATTAAAAAAAATATGTTTTTTGGAGGTTCCCATACAAGTTGGCTAGGAGGCTGATTTGATTCAGTGTCCCGGCCTTGTGATCTAGGCGGTTTCGTTTCCACTCGTTGAACCCCCCAGCTCAAAGAGATTAGGTACATCCCTTCTGGGCTTACGTTGCTAGGGTTAGCAACACGGGGCAGCCTAGCAGCTGTTCACGGTTATACGTATGACGACCTCACAATCGCCAAGAATTGGATTAGCTTACTCGTGCACGTCATATCGATAAACAGCGTTGCACAATAATTAATATTATATTAGCAATGTTTTTTTCTTAAACATCGTATTTGTATTTAAACCAACTGTGTATTATCATATTTTTTACGCACTGTTCAGCTACTTATTGGTCTCTAAAGTGCGTTGGCACAATAATAACCCTCCTGCAAGTCCCCTATCCTTGTTCTATGCTTGGGGGGACACAAGGCTTATGTATGATGTAGGTACTTAGTTTTGTAACGGTTTTTTCGTGTTATCACGACCGTTGTAGGATATGACTTTTACCTTTCGTTCACTTATCATATTACATCATATTGCAGCATTTTTGTGTTTGATCGTAAAAATCACAATAAGTTCAATTTTTCCTTATTTAGGTGTGGTATTTTTACGATGCCTCTTCACAAATCCAAATATAAACAGGCGATTTTACGGAACAAGATTCTTAACAAAGTAGCCATTTTCAAAACGAACCTAGCCCCCACGTGACTTTCATTAGAGCAGATGATCTGTATGAACTCGATCGTATTACCCTTTCGTCGCTTTGAGTTGAGCTCGTTTTTAAGAGCAACGGGGCGTTTAGTATATCGTAGATTCATTTCGGAAAGCTAGTTCTTCCTGGCGATAGGAGTCTTATACCTACTGCAGTATTCGTGCCGCCAGAAGTAAACAAACACGTTGTATCTAAACAGAAATATAAACTAGGAGGCACGAGACTGGAGCACTTCGAAGAATTTTGACCTAGGAATGCCACTGATACTAACCAATCCTTCTCGTTCAACCTTTCCTAAATGGCATAATTTGAGCTGTTTTTAATATGGGTATATTTATGTTGAAAGAGAACCAACACTTGCGTTGGTTGGAGTTAGGCATTGAGTAATGTTAGATTGGTGCATCACAAAGTTCGGAGATGCAATCAGCGACTGATGCGAAATGCGATAATATTTTTAGCAGAATTTCATGCAGACTCCTGCCACACACGTGCTACGGATTTAGCCTGGATCTCGTCTTTTTTTTCGCCGAGATGTGTTTTATTTTTCTGTCTGCCTTTTAGACTGACATTATTGCTCTTCTTTTCTCCCAACTAACTTAACTGTTACTGATTGTGTGCTCTTTTTGTCCACAGCTCGCTGCCTGCCGGGATGTGATTCTGAACACGGCCATTGCACCAAACCCGACGAATGCAAGTAAGTACATACTCATTTTCCAAATATTCTATTTGAACGAATGTTACGTTAGTAATCAGAATCCTTAATAGTTCAGATAGTGCGTTTTTAAACTCGTGTAATTCTCAATTAACGTACAGAGCAAAGCGTTGTTAAATTCCTAGTGATCAACATTGTCCGGCATTGTTGCGGCCGCGTTGCACCTGGAAGGGACTTGTAGTAAGTAGTTACACTACCCGCAGATATGTATGCAGTGGAGGCCGATTGGAATCACCTGCCCGGCGCATTCCGGCCCATTCGTAAATAATAAAATAGTTTTAACTACCAATAAAACTTATATTATGTACCTAACCTCATTATGGAAGGTGTTGTCCAAGTATGGAGTGAATGCGAATCTGACTCAGGCAATTGCGTCTCTATATGAGGGAAGCGTTGCATGTGTTAGGGTGAACGGTGGTTTTACGGGGTGGTTTGATATCACAAAAGGTGTTAAACAAGGCTGCGTAATGTCACCGTGGTTATTCAATCTATACATGGATAATTGTATGCAAGAATTGAAAGATGTGGGATTGGGCGCGAATTTGAGTAATCTGAAAGTATGTTGCCTGTTGTATGCTGATGATGCGGTGCTGATTGCTAATAGTATGGATGATCTGCAGTCTCTCGTGTCTAGGATGAACGAAGTATGCGTGAAGAATGAGTTAATGATGAATGTAAGTAAGTCTAAAGTAATGGTGTTTGAAAGAGAAAGTACGAAAACAGTGTGTAATATAGCTGTGAATGAGGAATACTTGGAGCAGGTGGATGAATTTGTGTATTTAGGAAGCATGTTTACGAGTGATGGGAAGGCTGACAGAGATATTGAAAGAAGAGTAAATGCAGGTAACTCCATTAATGGAGGACTGAACGCAGTTGGCGCTAACAAAAACTTGTCCAAAGAAGCGAAGTTAGCAGTCCACAATGGAGTGCTGGTACCTACCCTGATGTATGGAAGTGAGGCATGGAACTGGCAAAGAAAGGATGAAAGTAGATTGAATGCTGTTGAAATGAGATCCCTGAGGCGTATGTGTGGTAAAACCATGTATGATCGTGTGAGGAATGTGGATATCCGCAAAGAGTGCAAGGCTGATGTAAGCATAATGAGTAAGATCAAGAAAGGAACGCTTAGATGGTTTGGGCATGTAGAGCGAATGAGCGAAGAAAGGAGTGTAAGGAGAATATACGATGCAAATGTGAATGGTAGCAGAAGTCGGGGGCGCCCGAGGAAGACATGGCACGACCAAGTGAATCAGATACTTGAGTCGGGCCATGTCAAGAGTCAGAACAATAGAAGAGTATGTATGAGACGATGTATGAATGTGAATGAGGCAAGGAGTGTGTGCCAAGACCGAGTTGTTTGGCGGTCCGTCCTCTCTGCCTACCCCTGCGGGGAAACGGCGTGATGGTTAGTTAGTTAGTTAGTTAGTTAACCTCATTTAAAACCTTTATTGAGAGAAGCATTCTCAAATTCCCTTTCGCGTGGCACTTTCCCGCTCTTTTTCAGCACCTTGTGTTGGACAAGTGGTCACCAGATGCTACACAAAAGTAAAGCGTCCCCTATGCAACTTTTGTTTACGGCATTCTTTCTCATTAGTTCTCACCAGGCAGTGATTGCCTAGGTTTTAAATGAGGTTAGGTACATAATATAAGTTTTATTGGTAGGTAAAACTATTTTATTATGTAGCCTGAACCGTCATTTAAAACCTTTATTGAGATCTGTTTGTTATCGACTGGTGACCACTAACGCTAATGTGATACTATTATAATACGTCAAAAAACTGGAATACCTACTCACGTGTTACAGTGGGTGGAATAGGGAGGCTACAGACAATGCCCTATTTACCTCTAGGGGAGTGTTAACTTCCCTTCTGTAGAATTTGGCAAAGGTGTCCTGGCTCCTCCAGTTCCCTCGAGCCAGGATGTCCTCCAGTCTAAAATTATCCAGCCAGTTAAGTGACGCCACTGCTGCCCGTACACTTCCCGGGGCAGCTGTGATCTTAGCTTCTTCTAGAATTGTTTTGACCCAACGGGCGATGACTGTTCTTGAAGCTGCCTTAACAGTTCCCGATGTAGTGATGAAGAGTTCTGTTAAATTCTGATTTGTTTCCCTCCGTTCTTTGGAGGTTTCAATCAGTTTCTTAATCCAGTATGCTGGGTCTATATTTGGCTGATTTCCGTTTCTCAACCTCCAACCTGACTGTTGGTATGTAGCAGAGTCTGTTTTGGATCCAAAAACTGGCCATAACGAGACCCCTTCCTCATTTATGGATAGTTTGTCTGGCGAACACTGTAACAAGGTCAGGTCATGCACTCTTCGTCCCGAAGCTAACAAAAGTAAAGTCGCTGCCCTTCTCGAGACTTCAAAGAGACTCAACTTTTTGGGTGGGTTAGCTTCTAACCAGGTCAACACCATTCTGGGATCCCAGATAGGAGGCTTAGATAGTTTAGGATGTCTTAATGCTGCGGCTTTGAGAACTTGTCTGACTAGAGGGTGTGAGCTTAGGTTTCCCTCTTCAGGGCTACTGAAAGTTGTTACTACTGATTTATGGAGTCGAATTGTGCTGGGAGAGAAATTGTCTTCTAAACTAAGATCTGTTAAAAATCTTGCCAGGTTACTTCCTGTAGGGACATTCGGGTTTACCCCGTGATTTAATGCCCACTTTTGCCACCTAAGCCATGCCGGTTTATATGTTTTAAGTGTGGATTCTCTCCAACCTGACTTTAAAAATTCTTTCTGTTTGTCCGACCAATTTGTTAATGACTGACTCCACCCCGGCACTTCCACACCTCCAAAATAAAATCCTCTACTTGTGGAGGAGGTTTCAAGGTTCTGGTGTCTATCAGCACTTCTGTCAGGTTCATTATGGTGAAAGGAGGGCTCGTCGCTCGACTTTTCAAGTCTGGTCTCCAGAATACTTTCTTCCATCTCGGGGCTACAATCAGGTATAGGCCCTTGGCCCGGTTGAGGTGTGCGAGAACTCTCGGCATGAGGCATGGAGGGGGGAACACCCAAGCTAGAGGAAAATCCCACTCTCGAGTCCAAGCGTTGACAAAACTTGCCTCTTTGTCGAATACATTTAGGGACACATAATCTTCTACAACGTGAGCTGTCTCTGATGCAAACAGGTCTATAGAGGTGATTTTTCACAAAAACGGCGCTCTACAAATTATCCAATTATTATAGTTGGTCTCCCCCATTTTGCAAAAATCAATTTTGTTGCTGCTGGTAAAAGATGCCACTCCGGAGGTTCGCGTTTTCTGGAGAGTTGATCTGCCACCTCGTTGAACCTTCCTGGTAGGTAGTGGGCAGACAGTGAAATGCGATACGTGTCTGTCATCTGAAGGACTTGACGAGTCGCTTCGAGCAATGTCTTGGATCGTGTGCCGCCTTCGTTGCGAAGGTACGCGACCACCGATTTGTTGTCTGACTGGATCAGGAGACCCGAGTCTGACAGCTCTGGCCCGTGAGGAGTAAGTGCTGCCAGCACGGCGAGCATTTCCTTGACATTGCTGTGGAGAGGTTGCTGTGTTTGGGACCAAGCTCCACTCAATCTGAGGTCGTCTAGCTGCGCACCCCATCCCCAGTCCGAGGCGTCGGTCGTGAGGGTGTGACGAATCACTGCTTGATGCATTGGTGACCACGTCTGCAGGGACCTGCTCCACCATCTCAGCTCCTCTATCGCTGTTCGAGGAATGGGATGGAGTCGTCTCGGTTTGAATGCAGGCAGCTTGCGACTGGCACACTGTAACATGCGAAGGTTAAGCCTGCCTCTATGAATGGCGAAACTAGCAAAATGGAGGGTACCCAAGAGGCTCTGGGCCTGCTCAAGTGACCACCTTCCTAGATTAATGTATTGTTTCAGTAAATTTGTTATTTTCGCTATTTTAGTTTGCGGGAGGCCTTTTAAGTCGTCCCTTGAATTCCATGAAATTCCCAAATATTCAATTTTCTGAACTGGACACAGAGTGGATTTACTGAATTGTATTATCCACCCAAGAGTTTGTAACATTGAAATAGTTTCGAATGTATGCATTTTCAATATATTTTCATTTTGATGTACTATCAAAAAATCATCCAAGTAAACAATTATTCTGAGACCTTTGTCTCTTAATTTTTGCGCTATCCAATTGGTAAGTGAAGCAAAAACCTTTGGAGCTGAGGCTAGTCCAAAAGGCAAACATGTCATTTGAAGCAGTTCTCCATTAAAAATCAGTCTCAAAAAACGGCGATGATTCTCATGAATTGGAAGATGAAAGTAGGCTTGAGAAAGGTCCACTTTAACCATCCAGTCGCCTGGTTGAATAAATGTTGCAACCTTATTAACATTAATAAGTCTGAATTTGCTAATAGCTAAGAAATTGTTCAAACGACGAAGGTTGAAGACCGGCCTAAATGACCCGTCTTGCTTCGGTATGAGAAACATCCGTGACAGAAAGGAAGGCGATATTGAAGCTGATTCCAATATCTTTTCCTTTTTCATTTTGTTTATTTGTCGTGTCATTTCGTCTGTGATTTGAGTTT
The DNA here is from genome assembly GCF_061612785.1 of Hesperophylax consimilis. NCBI lineage: Eukaryota > Metazoa > Arthropoda > Insecta > Trichoptera > Limnephilidae > Hesperophylax > Hesperophylax consimilis. Next base: position 573,977 of record NW_028301263.1, on the reverse strand, counting down.
TATAAGTTGAGCTTACCGTGTCTGCCACTATACTTAGAGGGGGTTTCTGCCGAAAGGGTAGCTTGTACCCTCGCAAAATGGTTAGCAGAGTTGGTGGCGCTTCTAATTCTTCCCATTTGCTTATAAAGTGCTGCAATTGCCCCCCCTGAAACGCCTTCTCCGGATAGTCATAGCCTATCCTTGTTGCCAAAATTCCTTCTTGGTTTGGCTGGTCCCCTCCTGTCCGCACCTCTTGCATCTTGATTAGATCGCCCTCCGCGGGGGGCTTTGTTGTCTCGGAAGGGCTTGTTGTCCCGAAACGTCCTGCTTTCCCGAAAGGGCCTGCTCTCACGAAAAGGCTTCCTCACTGGCACTTTCTTGGGCATCTGCGAGCTGGTTGATGGCTGAGGGTCGAAGCTTGAATGTGGGAAGCATTTATCAAGTCCTCCCATCCGCTGAATCTGGGATTCTAGCTTCATTGGTTCAAAAAGATAACCCGCTGCTGGAGGAATATTTTTGACTGCCTCCCGTACGTAGCGGCTCTTTATCTCATTAAGGATTGCGTCCCTACGATGCTGGATCGCATTTGCTCTCCTTCCACAGACCATCTGCAGGACATCTTTGGTCACTGTCTGATATTGCGTATCCGGGGCAAATAGCGACTCCACTTTCTTGAAGAGGGAACCTGCTGACAATTCCTTGCCTTCCTCTGCACTCCAGTTTACCAGTTCCTGAAGAGATTTCTTGAGGCACTCATTTTGCTGCAACAGGGCATGGCTTAGTGACCCGCAAAATTTGTCAAGTGACCCCGCGTATTGCTCTGCCTTATTCAAATGCAGAAACTCTCCATTAACCTCCAACTGGTTGAACATGGGGTTGGCCAGGTATTTTCTTACGACCTCCCCATACCTTACTTCGTTCCATTCAGGCGAACCGAAGTGTTGTAACTCTTCGATTTTCTTTACGCAGTTTGCGTCAGCCTTAGGAACTGTAGGTTCCTTACACGTGGTTTCCGCCATCGATAGGTTTAATTCCTTGAATTCATGATTAGGATTTACTAATCCCATCCCTAGCGAAGATGGTGAATTTCTCTCCACGTGTATCTCTTGATCTTCCGATGATGCGTCCTCGTCGGAATCCAAGTTTCTCCTATCTTCGTATGTTTTAGACGCCATGAAATCCTGAATAAACGAGCTAATGTGCTCCACTTGAGCCGTGTGTTTATCAATACGATGTTTTTTCGTAGATTTCGTCGATTTCGGCAACTTTCGTTTCGGCTCATTTTGTTTTGGCAAAATAATATTGTTCACTTCTTCTACCGTCATCTCTACCGAATCGGATGATGACATCTCGGAGCCACTCATTGTTAATTGGGCAAGAAACCAAAACACAAAACCAAAGGTACACAAAACACAATGTAAATAAGCAAACAACACAAAATGGCCGACGAACTGACGAACTTTTCCGTCGTGTTCACCACGTGTTTTATCCGTTTTTAAACAGTTAAAAATTTAAAAAATACTTCGAACAGCCTCGCTGTTATAATATAATGTATTATCTTGAAAAAATTATACACTTAAATTAATTATATACGGGAAAAATCGTTATAAATTCGGAGCTACTTCGCAACGACAACGCCAGCGACGGAATTTAAAACGCTAATGAGAAAGAATGCCGTAAACAAAAGTCGCATAGGGGACGCTTTACTTTTGTGTAGCATCTGGTGACCACTTGTCCAACACAAGGTGCTGAAAAAGAGCGGGAAAGTGCCACGCGAAAGGGAATTTGAGAATGCTTCTCTCAATAAAGGTTTTAAATGACGGTTCAGGCTACATAATATCCACAGTCCATAACTCTCATTCTAATTCCGAAGGCGTAATTCCTTCGCAGCATGTTGTCGTGCGCAATTTTTTTGCAGTTCCATACCGGTATCGCGAATGTTGTAACGAGGTGCATAACCTGACGTTGCAAAACACGAGATTCTCGCTCGTTCCAATCAATATTAATCGCGTTTATCATTATCGATTTGCAGAATATTTTAATCGTATTTGAAGCCCGTTTTGACGATGGCGCCTGTTTTTTGTGCTCGCACAATGACGACCATCCCGCGAGATTTGCGGTCAGCCACTTTATCCGCAACTGCAGGCGAATATTCAGGACCCGGTTATGCGACGCGTTTCTGCTCTTTTTGTACTTTTCTTACGATCCACTGTTTCATTGATCAGGTACCTCGATTCGACCGCATTGACAAACGTTTCATTCACTCTTCACACAAGTACAAACCCCGCTCCCTCCTTCTCTTACCTTAAAGGAGCATTCAGTCGCCATCTTTCAATTCATTAAATCTTGCCTACTTGCTCGCGAAGATTTCGACAAAACAATTCCTCTTTATCGTATTTCTCTCTTTAATTAATTATTTATAAAACTATTATTATTTTATCTTGTGTTAATAAGCGATTCATCTTGGTCCCATTTCCCAAAACCACTTTTTCATTGTCTGCGATGTGCGCTACTGGTTTCACTTCCGCCCAGTGTATTGAATACTATACTAATGATTACCCCCTTTATCCAGTTTTATTCAAAATCTTTCCCGGGTGGTCTGAGACTACCCGTTTACTAGTATCTGCATACCATACAAATGAAGTAGCTAATATAGTGTAAAGTATGATGTATGGATTAGTGAGTGTATATTAGTGCCTACCTGTTGGATATGCGATGTGATGGTATCAGGAGCGGTGATCAGCCCAAAAGATCGAGCGGGGCCCGCTCCACTTGACTCTCTTCCGTGCCATTTGTCGAATGGCTACTTCATATTATACCAGACGGTTCCTTAAAATACTCTAAAACTTGTAACGCGTGAAATGCATCCATTACTTTCAAACAAAACCGTATACTAAAATCTAATTCGGACACGTTTCATCGTTTCTTACTGTTTCCGTATTTTGTTTTGCTTCGAAACATTTGTTATATTTAGTTATTTAAGTTTAAAAATTGCAATGCTTAATTGTCGCTGCAACGTGATCGGCGATCGCTGGATCATTGATCGATGTGTGCGGCTCTCTGCGGCCTCACCTTGACCCCGGCCACTCGCCGTGGGAACGCGCGCCCCGAGGAGCGACCGTCCTTCTCTCTCAGAGTATGAATTCCAGTGGAAAGAGGAAGACGACGACTGCCAGATCGCAAGGAATGCTAAATTATTGCGCATCCCGAGATGCGCGCGGACTTTGTTATTTATAGGTCATCCTTTTTGCTTTGTATCCACTCCGCGGTGGGCAGGGCCGAGGGGAGGCGGTGGCCGGTCGACTCCGCCCGATTCTCATCGACATTCCCTGACTTTCTGTTCTTAATTTGGTTCTCAGTTCATACCGACATCAAACCTTATTTAATTTCAATACATACTATTCCTTCGGACATACTTTATAATGTGAATACCGCAACATTTCATGTATTTGACTAATTCTTTTGCAAATTTACTAATTTTTTCATTTTCTTTTTCACAGGTGTTATTCTGGATGGGTCGGCCGATTATGTGACGAATGTGAACCTTTCCCTGGCTGTATACACGGGTCGTGCCAGAAATCCTGGGATTGCCTCTGTGATGAAGGCTGGGGGGGTCTCTTCTGCAATCAAGACCTAAACTATTGCACCAACCATCGGCCTTGCCACAATAACGGAACCTGCTTCAACACCGGGCAAGGTTCCTACACGTGCTCCTGCCCGGCGGGATTCTCTGGCACCGACTGTGAGCTGGAAGTTGACGGTTGCTCCAATAAGCCCTGCCAGAACGGCGGTACTTGCCGAGAAGGCGGTTCCCATTATCGCTGTGAATGTATCGATGGGTGGAACGGTGCCCATTGCCAAACACCATCTCGCACCTGCACAGATAACCCTTGTAGACACGGAGGAACCTGTCGCGAGAGACCCGGTGGCTACAGTTGTGCCTGTCCTGCCGGACACACGGGAACAGATTGTGAGAGGGAATTAGACGACTGTGCTTCGACTCCCTGCCTCAATGGGGGTGTTTGTTCCAAGTTGCCAGGTGGTGGCCATACTTGCAAGTGTCCTAACGGTTTCGTTGGCAATAACTGCGAAACTGATGAAGATGATTGCCACGGTAACCCCTGCTTCAATGGAGGAACTTGTGTCGATCTCGTTGGTGCATTTCGTTGCCAATGTGTACCCGGGTTCATAGATCGACTGTGCCAAACGAAAGTTAACTTGTGCTTGACTCTACCTTGTGCTAATGGTGGTACGTGCGCCGATTTGGACAATGACTACCGATGCACATGTCGTGCCGGTTTTACCGGAAAAGACTGTAGTGTTGATATTGATGAGTGTCTATCTTCCCCTTGCCTTAATGGAGGAACATGCATAAACAGAGTGAATAACTTTACATGCGCGTGCGCCGGAGGCTGGAGTGGTTGGACGTGTGACGAGTCTGCCGACGGTGTGGTGGCGGCGGGCTCCGGAAGGGCGGGAGCCGGCAGCTTGTCCCGGCAAGTTGGCACCGAGGGTACCCTGTCGGCCCAGCATGTGGTGGCAATCGTAGCACTGGCTGGCGGTCTGCCAGCTCTGCTGATATGCGCGGGAGTGGTGGCTGCCTGCCTGCAGGTTAGACGCAAGAGAAGAAGGGCAGCGGCCGACAGAGAAGCGCGCTTGCAGAACGAGAGGAATGCACACGTCTCTCTGTCCAAGCGAGACCCCCATTTCATCAAGAACACGTGGGGCAAGTGCATCAACAACGTAACAGCCTCCAACAGTCACGTGTCGGAGCTGTCCGAGTGCCAAAACGCGCACAACGTAAGCCTCGCGGAATCAGAGTGCTCGGGCAAGGGCGGTGGAGGGGGAGGGGGCCCCTTGTCCCGAGCGAGATCTCACAAGCAGCTTAACACCGAGTCAGCGGCCCGCCTGCTGTCTGCCAGGCTCAGCCTGCTCTCGTCGGATTCACTCTGCACAGCGAGGTTATTATATTTTCATCTGTTATTGTCCTTATTGTCTCGTACTCATTGTCCTTCACCAATCTTATCACAATGACAGTCAATGTGTGATGACGTTTCTAATGTGAGATTTTCTTTGTTACAGTGATGCATCCCTCGTGAAAAGGCCGGCTGGCGGGTCAGAGAAGGCGGGTAGTATCTACGTCATCGAGGACCACTACCTCAGGCCGGACCCTGGGACGTTCGCCACGCAGGTCTAGCGACAGGCCGAGCGCTTAGACTTAGTGACATTGTACATAGAATCTGTCAACCTGTAATTATTATCAATCTGTGAATAGACAAGTGAAGTGAAAAGACAAATGAACACGATAACGAACAACTGCGCGGTGTCGCGTCGGCATGACGACGGGTTTGTTTCAACACGAGTGATGGACACGAAGGAACAGTTAACAGTTAACCCTTTATTCAAGTGACGAGAAGAACATTGACTAGTGCGTACTGCGAAGTAAGTGACAGTTTGTTGTGAAGTTGGATGGACGTCTTATTTCCGATCGCCCGCTGATTCCGCGTACAACCCTACAGAGCTGTACGGCTACATAGACTAAAACTAATTTATTTTGCATGTCCTACCTGATAGTTTTTTCACGAAGGTTATGTTTATTTTAAGGATTGTATCTATGGTTAAATCCAGGGCTGTGCGGCCCCGTGCCTCGAGTGTAAATAATAGAATATTTAGTCCCGAATGTTGAAATGGTTGGGGCTAATTATTGGGGTGACTGCTGTTAGCACTAATGTTGCCTTCTTCCTATTATTTGGCTATCGAATCTTACCGTTTACTTTTTCATTCAATCAACAATTCATAATTTTACGTTCGTCAAATCATTAGAATTTATTATTTTTTACTTCGAATCACATGTCATATCAATGAAATTATTTTCTTTACTCCTATTATTATTACACACGTGAGAGATATGCGAACTTAATAAATCAGAAGGTATTTTATTTTGTGCATTTCGACTGAGTTTTTGGATCAATTATTTTAATAAACAATCATCACTTAACCTTTATTTGACAATGAACGTTTTATGCCATTTTCTGACATAAAATGTGAATTATCCAAATGAAATGAGACATACATTGTTGAATGCATGTAATTATAATGTTGACAGCATTTTGGGAAGAGGGCACCGGGCGCTATGATCTCAGGCGAAACAAAAAGTCTATAGATTTTGATTCGTCTAACCCCCCCGACTTAAAGCCCTGACACTAACGAAGTGGACATTTTAAAAAGATGTGATCATGTTTTCTTAAGAATAAAAATTTGCACTTAATTTTACAAGTTTTCCCACTGATTCTCACCCAGTAAAGCCTTCACCATAATAAAGCGGGCTCAATAGTGAGCCCTGCGGTACCCCTCATCACAGTAAAACGAACTTAAATCATTTGGACTGATATTTTTCTCAAACTCTGTAAATTTAACTAAATTACATACATATCATTTTAAATACTTTTTAATACAGAGTGTTCTTAAACTTTTTTTAGTATTTTATTTTTTCTTCTTTTGAAGGCAATGATGTTGGATTGTACGATTGTTATATCGCTAAACCATGTTCCTGTTATGTAAATTATAAGTAACTTAATATGATTAGATAAGTTAGTGAAAACTAAGTCATAAACAAAAATTATATCAAAAGTTTTAAATCCAAAATCGCGACATCCGACCTTTGAAAAGCTTCCGTATTATCCGCATAGTTTTGTCATTCCAAATAGTTACTGCATTGTATCTACGGGATATATTATGTGAAAGTTTTTCACTAAGAGTAAATAAACCGTTTGTTTTACAGGTGAGTCAACTTGTTTAACGACGCTGCGCTTAGTCAGAAACAAGGTATCCGGTATCCCGATTTTAACGCAAATATACTATACTATAAAAGTTCACAATTTTGTACTTAACCGAATAAGTATTTTCCCTTTCTCTTGATATATCGATTAATTATCAAATTGACCATTCATGTACCTATTGATAAAATTTACTTCTCGTATTTAAATGTTCGAACAAAAATAATATTTGTTAATTCCATACAATATTTACTTAATAAATTATTATCGAATCAAGAGACTTAATGATTGGGACTTTCATTTGAGAATCGTGCATCTCCGCAGAATATTGACGAAAGGAAAAAAAAAACAAAAAGAAGATAATTATTTAAAAAATGCAAGCATTTTGAAAATAGAAAAAATGCCCTTTTGTTGATGTCCTCTGCAAGAGCCGATGCGATGAGTCATTTTTTGAGGTTACAAATTATATTCTCTGCAAGAGCCGAAGCGATGAATCCATTTTTGGTGTTATAAATTATTATATCGATATCTTGTACTTGTATAAAAAATATGGCCAGAGTTAGACTTTTTGTAATTATTTATGTAAATATTGATTAACGGCACGCTGTCGTGATCGAGATCGCTAATTATAGTGTTTGTAATTAAAAGAAAATATAATTATATCAATAATCGACATCATCACATTAGTTTGTTCATTGTGTATGTACTGGACACCTACGCCAGTGACATCGACTGTAAATGCCGGTTTCCTCTCGGGGGTACCTTAGGTAAGGATTTTCAAAGAAACACAACTTGCGAATGTCGTCGGACAACTGACTGATTGTGGCAGTTGTTTGCATATTTATTGAGTTCGAATTCAACACGTGTATTAACATCAAATATTCTTATCTCTAAACAGGATGCATGAGAGCATTAAGGAACCAAGAAAAAATAACTAAATTTTAATTACTACGGTTAAATCCCATTTGAAACATGATACGTGTCCGGTGATAAGCTTCAAAAAGGGATTCGGCGTCGTTAGATACGTGATAATAGTAAATAGTCATTTCCTTAATTATTTTAATGATTATGTCCATCCGCCTGCTGTCCGGTACACCCCCAACGTGAAAAAGTATTTTTCACCAAATAGTTTCCTCGGACAGCAAGGTATCTTCTTAAGGTGTGAAGAACAATGGTTTTCACAGCAGGTGTGTTGGTATTTTCCAAGTGTAGATATTCGTTGAAGTTTCTGTCGTTGAGAGGTACTGCTATGTTGTCTTCAATTTCGATTAAAAATCCGTATCTATTGACGGCATGAAGTGATCGTTAAAGTAATCAGCTTTCATATTTCAGCAGACTGAATGAACGAATCGCCTGTTAAGTAAAGGGCGGCCTTCGGTTATGTGACCCACATGTCAAGTGTTTACATGTGAGGAATTTGTTTATAATAAACAATTATTTCGTTTGTAGTTCAAGTTCGTGAATCAGTTTTATTGTTATTACTGTCTCTCATGTGACTCTTTTTATTGGGTTTATCTGAACCTTATCTGGTTCCTTATTATTTATTCCAATCTTTATTTCAATTACGCTGCAATGGCGATTCTTTGTCCGGTATCTAAGAACCAAGTTGACTTTCTCCATTGTTTATATTGGAAGATTTCTTCAAAACTTTTTGTAGGCACAACTGCCGCGTGCGCAATCATGTTATTATTGTTTATTTTTTCATGGCTTGTGTCTTCGGGCGCCGTTATAGGCTTAACATAAACAGTTTGTTCACTTTTTTCTTGTGGAACAAAGGCATTTCCATTCTCTCCTTTGATTAATATTAGGTGTTGATACACTTCTTGTGCCACCGGTGTTCTGATTTCACGTACATTAATTTGCTGATAAATGTCACTTGGCAGATTCATAATTTTCACATTTTTCACAGATTTCAGATTTTTCACAAATCTTGAATCGTCCTCGTGAATGGTGTTTCCGGGGCACCATACGCCTCCAGATGATAGTGCAGCATAATTAATTTCACTTTCCATCAGCGCCATATTATGTGCCTGGTTGTCGACTCCTTTCCTTGCGAGTCGTTTCTTTTCTCTAACATTATTTAGCGAAAATGTTTCATAATATTCTTCATTTTTATGAAGCTGCCGCACAGGGGTTAACGGTAGCTGTGGCCTTTCTATCACAGCCGTGGAATCCTCTGGCAGATCCTGAGGCGGGAACGGTGTCTCCGGTTCCTCAGGCAGTAGTGCCAGGGTGGACTTCCAGCCACCCTGACGAGTTGCACCGTGTGCATTTTCATTTTCTTCATTTTTATGAAGATGCCGCACAGAGGTTAACGGTAGCTGTGGCTTTTCTATCACAGCCGTAGAATCCTCTGGCGGATCCTGAGGAGAGAACGGTGTCTCCGGTATATCCTCAGGCAGTAGTGTGAGGGTGGACTTCCAGCCACCCTGACGAGTTGCACCGTGTGCATTTTCATTTTCTTCATTTTTATGAAGATGCCGCTCAGGGGTAAACGGTAGCTGTGGTTTTTCTATCACAGCCGTGGAATCTTCTGGCGGATCCTGAGGCGAGAACGGTGTCTCCGGTATCTCCTCATACAGTAGTGTGAGGGTGGACTTCCAGCCACCCTGACGAGTTGCACCGTGTGCATTTTCATTTTCTTCATTTTTATGAAGATGCCGCTCAGGGGTAAACGGTAGCTGTGGTTTTTCTATCACAGCCGTGGAATCTTCTGGCGGATCCTGAGGCGAGAACGGTGTCTCCGGTATCTCCTCATACAGTAGTGTGAGGGTGGACTTCCAGCCACCCTGACGAGTTGCACCGTGTGCATTTTCATTTTCTTCATTTTTATGAAGATGCCGCTCAGGGGTAAACGGTAGCTGTGGTTTTTCTATCACAGCCGTGGAATCTTCTGGCGGATCCTGAGGCGAGAACGGTGTCTCCGGTATCTCCTCATACAGTAGTGTGAGGGTGGACTTCCAGCCACCCTGACGAGTTGCACCGTGTGCATTTTCATTTTCTTCATTTTTATGAAGATGCCGCTCAGGGGTAAACGGTAGCTGTGGTTTTTCTATCACAGCCGTGGAATCTTCTGGCGGATCCTGAGGCGAGAACGGTGTCTCCGGTATCTCCTCATACAGTAGTGTGAGGGTGGACTTCCAGCCACCCTGACGAGTCGCACCGTGTGCATTTTCATTTTCTTCATTTTTATGAAGATGCCGCTCAGGGGTAAACGGTAGCTGTGGTTTTTCTATCACAGCCGTGGAATCTTCTGGCGGATCCTGAGGCGAGAACGGTGTCTCCGGTATCTCCTCATACAGTAGTGTGAGGGTGGACTTCCAGCCACCCTGACGAGTTGCACCGTGTGCATTTTTATTTTCTTCATGTTTATGAAGCATCTGCTCAGAAGATGACGGTAACTGTGGAATGTTCATCACAGCCGTGGATCCATCTGGCGTAATCTGCTGAGGTGAGAACGAAGTCTGCCGTTTTTCCTCAGATGGTACTAAGTAGGGGAGCAACGGGACGCTACAAAGGTAAGCTGCCATCACTGCACCCATTTTCTGTGCAGCCTCGTCTTGTTGATTATGGAAGCGCCGTGTAGACTCTTCTTGTAGACGACGGAAGCGCCGTTTGCACTCTTCTTGCTCATCTTGATTAAGCCAAAAGCGCCGAGTAGATTCTTCTAGTAGGCAGTGGAAACGTCGTGCAGCCTCTTCTTGTCCACGATAGAATGACCTCTCTTGTCTCCGAAGCTCTGCCCCCAACGGTCTAGCGATTTCCTCTATAAATTGTGAGTTATCGCTGTTGTCAAGTGACGTCACTAATCCTCCCCTGTATGTAGGTGCTTCGTCGCCTTTCCAGGAGCGCAGTGATGGTGTACACTCTTTTTCCCGGCTTTGTAAGTACCGAATCTCTTCCTGTTGACGTTGTAAGCGCCAATCTTCTTCTAATTGGCGTTGTAAGCGCCAATTCTCTTCCTGTAGTGCTCTAACTGTTTCCCAAGTAGAGCATGAGTTGCCGCTGTCTTCGGGTGCCGGCACTAATCCTCTCCTGGAAGCAGCAGGTGCTTCAGCGCCTTTCCAGGAGCGCAGTGACGGTGTCATGTTTCTTGATTTTCTGAGGAAAATCCGGCTCGAAGGACCATAAATGTACTGGACACCTACGCCAGTGACATCGACTGTAAATGCCGGTTTCCTCTCGGGGGTACCTTAGGTAAGGATTTTCAAAGAAACACAACTTGCGAATGTCGTCGGACAACTGACTGATTGTGGCAGTTGTTTGCATATTTATTGAGTTCGAATTCAACACGTGTTAATGTACATCAAATATTCTTATCTCTAAACAGGATGCATGAGAGCATTAAGGAACCAAGAAAAAATAACTAAATTTTAATTACTACGGTTAAATCCCATTTGAAACATAATACGTGTCCGGTGATAAGCTTCAAAAAGGGATTCGGCGTCGTTAGATACGTGATAATAGTAAATATTCATTTCCTTAATTATTTTAATGATTATGTCCATCCACCTGCTGTCCGGTACAGTGTAGTAATTTCCAATTCCTAAGTGCGGAAATCCGGTTTGGAAAGTCTATTCAAATTATATCTTGGTGCTGAAAATCAAAGGCAACCCATTTCATTTTGTATTATTCTTTATTAATTTATTTTCTTACATATCAATGTAACGTACCGATATGTTTTATTTTATTTATCAATATTGTTTACCCTTCGTCTATAAATTTCTGATCAATGTTGAATTATTTATTGTTATTAAGTTTAATTTGTAGAACTCCATTTTATTTTTTTATTTTTTTTTATATATACAATAATATTATTATTGGGTTTATAAAAACAGTTTATTTTTAAACAAGTTCTGCTGTGTAATTATTATTACGCGTGACAGCTGTTTCGCCCTCTGAAGGCATTATCAAACTGTGGGTAGCCCACTTACAGACGATACATTTATATTATTTCTAGGTAGGTATTTTAATTTCATTTACTGATTTCTTAATTGATTTCTAAGTAAAATATTAAAAATTATTAATGGTTATTGCTGGGGTAATAACCATTAATAATTTTTAATATTTTACTTAGAAATCAATTAAGAAATCAGTAAATGAAATTAAAATACCTACCTAGAAATAATATAAATGTATCGTCTGTAAGTGGGCTACCCACAGTTTGATAATGCCTTCAGAGGGCGAAACAGCTGTCACGCGTAATAATAATTACACAGCAGAACTTGTTTAAAAATAAACTGTTTTTATAAACCCAATAATAATATTATTGTATATATAAAAAAAAAAAAAAAAAAATGTTGAATTATTTATTTTGGAATCATTTTTATCTTTAAATTATTGACATATTTGTCTCATCATGTATCGAATGTTACATGGCTACTTTGTTATTCTTTTTTTGGGTTGTATAATATTTTTTGGCACTCGAGAATACTTAATGTTTGTAGAGGATAGTGGATTAAATTGAAGGAATATTTCCTCTTTGCACTATTCTCGACCTCCCCTACTTACATGATATATGTAATTGTTCCTGATGCATAATGCGACTACATGATAAAATTCAACTGTGCGGTATTATTAAAAATGTTAAATAAAACATTGTTTATTATAAATATACCTCTTTCTTTTTCAATCCACACCAAATAACCTATACATATTGGCATCTAAAAGACGGATGTGCTCAGAAAATCTTACTCAAGTGTAATACACTTGGAATGCTTCAAGGATGAAAACCCGGACCCCTTGGAAACTATTAAACAATAATTCTTACATTCTAAGCATCGCTGTTCATATACTCATTCTAAGGCAGTATTCAATACCTAATCGAATTACGGGAAAGGAACAAAGCAACTGCAAGCGGCGTTTCGTGCCATTTGCCGTTGCTTCGTTCCTTTCCCATAAGTTGAGGTTCAGCTCGGCAGTTCGGCTCGCGTATTTATACATAACCTTACATAAGAATTGGACTGTCTGAATTTTTTAATCGAGTATATTAAAAATAGTACAAATTAGTATCTATCTGCACACAAAGAAGGTAAAATTCACAAAAAATGTTGTTAAAAAGGAAAGAAATAACCTGTGTTTTTATTGTTATTAACATCATGTACCTGTAGCCTGTAGGTCTGTAGGTATATATACATGGAACTATTATTAGTAACATCATGTACTTGTAGGTCTGTAGGTATATATACATGGAATTATAACATCATGCACCTTTAGCCTGTAGGTCTGTATGTATATACATGGAACTATTATTAGTAACATGTGTAGGTCTGTAGGTATACATGGAACTATAACATCATGTTCCTTTAGCCTGTAGGTCTGTAGGTAAATATACATGGAACTATTATTAGTAACATCATGTACCTGTAGCTTGTAGGTCTGTAGGTATATATACATGGAATTATAACATCATGTACCTGTAGGTCTGTATGTATATACATGCAACTATTAAACTGAGTAATTAGAAGAAATATCAACAATTAAATATCCCGGGAATGATTTATAGTTGCAGTCAGGATTCCTTTGAATAGCGAAGCTTTTTAATGCTAAGCCATGAAATAAAATACGTAGATCCCCTGATCAACTATAATAATGAACTATGGAAAAGTATACCTAAAAACCCTTTGAATTAGTAAAACCTTTCGGTTTTTTTTTGTTAAATGATATCTCGTAGGTTCATTAGCTTCACCCAATTTTTTCAACGTTTTCCCTTTATTCCCCCGCTACCATATTTGACTATCTATCTCACGCCCGATGCCACACACAGTCATGCATGTTGGTCCTACGAGATGATGGAACGGATGGCATCTCTTGGAATGGATCACGATGGGAAACATTCATAAAGATGGTGAGATTAGAGATCGATTCGAAGAACATCTATCACCTGACAAATACAATCCCAGAAGTTGGATAGTGTACTGACGGCGATATCCTCTTACGTTTTGTTCGAGTCGGCCAAGCAATGGGATTTGTAAACCTTTTTTTTATTGACGGTTTCAAATGTTTGTGGTGGGTAAATCTTATTCATTTGAATGCGGTTCATTACTAAATCTAAAAATTCGCAAACATTTCTCTTGCATGCCAATACACACGACATAATTTCAGAAAAGTGTGTAATAATTAAATTAAGAGCTGACGCGTACCCGGCGTTACTCGACTTTTCTCTACTTTATATAAATATTTATTTATTTATTAACGTCCTTTTTCGGGACTTTTACATGAGAATATGAAGAAATTTACATTATTTATTGTACATAACTGAATTGTTTCATTAAAAATATTTTATATTTGTTTAAAGATAAAATGAAGATGTCCACTGACTTGGTATAATTGTTTCCCTCCATTAGTATTCTGGGCAAAGAGGAATACATATGGTAGTTAGTCCCAGAATTTCTGCACTGAAATAAATCCCGACTTTACTTAGTATTACGTTGTGGAATCCGGAAGCTTATCAAAAAAAAAATATTATTTAAAATCTTTCTTATAAGCATGTATTATATGTATATATAAACCTTCCGGAAGAAATTCTCTAAATGATAGTGAAAAAACGCCACAGATCTAATGGCTCCAGGCGGTTGGAAGCAGTTACATTCTGAAGATGCCTATAAAAGTAAACAAATGGAAAAGTATCGAATCATAATGCAATGAATAAAAACAACATGTTTGAAGACGCTACGTGTTTAGAACTTGAATGTGAAGTGAATGTTTTGCTCTTTAGGCGGCATTTTAGACCCAGCTTCCAAAGAAAGTATGATACACCTTCGTGATTATTAAATTCGCTATTAATTAAATCGTCGGCATAGAATTTACCGTAGTTCCCGTAATCAAATTTAACTCGTAATTTTCTGTGTGAACATTTTTTGTGGCCGAGCGACGATTAAAACAGTTAAAATAAAGTACAATAATAATGTGGATAAATCAATTAAATGAGTAATAATTGAAAAGCAGAATATTTTCCCACAGGCTATAACATAAAATATGTAAACGTACCATCTCAATTTCTACTCTGAAAACTAAATGTAATTGGAACGAACATTGAGTTTTTTTTTTTTTTTTTTCCATTATTTCTGGCTTTCACCCTTCAAGGGTGTTCTTGGCCATCATTTAAAATTATTGAGAAAGGTGTATTGAAAGGTGAATTTAAATATTAATTTTATTTAAATAGGCAAATTTCAAAATTTTAATGAAAATTGGAGTCGAGTTCAGACTTAAAAGAGATGAAATGTTGAATGGAGGGGAGGCAATTTTAGTTAAGGCTTGATAGAAGAGAGGATATTTGTTTAGAGAGGGACAACCAAAAAATATGTGATCTAAAGTTCCCACTTCTAGACCACAGAATGTACAATCTGGGGAGTCAAGGACGTGAATTTTAAAAAGATGGGAAGGAACGGAACAATGACCGATCCTCATTCGAATGAGTGAAGAAATTTCTTTTTTGGAAAAATGAGGGAATTGCTGAAACCACGGTTTTGATGGTATAGTCCTTTGTATTGAGGCATAGCAGGCTCCCTTGGATTGACTAGCAATGTGCCAATACTCTGACCAAACATTGCGGGATCTTTCTTTGATGATGGAAAAAATGTCAGATAAGGGAATGTGGTTTACGAGGGTAACAACAGGGTTGGACGCTCCTTGTTTTGCCAAGGCATCCGCAATATCATTACCCATGATACCAACATGTCCAGGAATCCAAATCAGAGTTACAGATTTACCAGAGCTTTGAATGGATGCTATCATCACTCGAATAAGGCATACAAAATGATCATCAGGATGAAGAAGAGGACTGGATTTAAGTTTTTGGAGGGAACTGAGAGAGTCAGAGAGAACGAGGGAATGTTCAAAATTATTTTTGATTATATATTTGAGAGATTCTATTATTGCAATGCACTCAGCTGAAAATATTGAAAATTGATTTGAAATTGAATGAAATATTCTATCATTAGAATTATTGTGGTAAACGTTAATACCTATACCACAGTTAGGAGAGTCGGGAGATTTGGATCCATCAGTAAATAAAAGAGAAAAGTTGGGCCATTTAGATAAAATAATGTCATTGAACATATTATTGACAGTTCGGGCCGGGAGATTGGAATGACTTTTAAAGATTCCGATCCCTTCTAATATTGTTGGGGATAGGGTGACGTGACTATATTTTAGTTTGTATAAGGGAAGTAGATCATTTTGGATGATGTGGAGCTCTGAGAGAGACTTAAAATTTTTACAGATGTCAGGAATAGGTTTAGTTGAAGCTCTGATTGTAGATGAATGGTTTGAGTCAATGAACAACGAGACGCTGGGGATAACCTGATGACATTTAGAATTTAAACATTTAAGAACAAATTTGTCAGCAAATAGTTGACGCCTTAAATAAAGAGGAGGATCAGAACATTCTACTTGAAGGGAATTGATGGGTGACGATTGCATCGCTCCAGTTATTATTCGCAAAGATTTAGATTGAATTTTGTCTAATTTATTAAGTACATTTTTTGAGGCAGTACTAAAAAGTGGGCAGGCATAGTCGAGATGGCTTCGAATAAGTGCATTGTAAAGCAACTTAATGCAAGTAGGGTGAGCTCCCCACCAAACGCCAGATAATGATCTGATGATATTTAAATTTTTTTCGCATTTAGTAACTAAATTATTAATATGGGAAGACCATTTAAGTTTCCTATCAAATGTTACTCCCAAAAATTTTACTTCAGAAGCGTTGGAGATTGGAGAATTTTTAAATAAAATTTGAACGGGGGGGTTTTTATGGCGGTTTGAGAAGGTGACACACTGAGTCTTTTGGATTGAAAGTTCAAGACCATGTAACGTGAGCCATGTGCAAAGGGCATTCATGGCTTCGTTAAGATATTTGACGGCAAGAGGGATGATTTTGGATGATAAGAAGAAAGCTATGTCATCTGCGAACTCGATAATTTTTATTTGTGGGGGAATAGTGACATGCATATCATATGTGTATATATTATACAGTAAGGGGGACAATACATCGCCTTGTGGTAAACCCTTCCAAATAGACCTACTTTGAGGAGAAATATCTGGAAGTTCAATGAAAATTTTTCTATCTAGAAATAGATTAATAATAGATTGGACAAACATGGGGGGAAGGCCAAGGCCTAGAAGTTTTTTTTTCAGAATTGGGATGGAAACATTGTCAAAGGCGCCTTCTATATCTATAAAGACGGCAAGACAAACTTCCTGTTTAGAAATTGATAAATTAATATCAGTGCTGATGATGGTAAGGTTATCCTGAGTGGATTTTTTTTCCTAAATCCAAATTGAGATGGAGAGAGAAGCTGTTTACTCTCGACAAAAAATTCTAATCGGTTTTTAATTAATTTTTCATAAAGTTTACTGAGGGTGGATGAAAGAGCGATTGGCCTGTAGTTGGATCCAAAATTTGGAGATTTGTTTGTTTTTAAAATAGGGATGATTATTTGAGAACTCCAGTCATCAGGCATTATACCAGTCTGGAAGATTTTATTTAAGATGCTTAAGAAGTGGTTTAGAACATTATCATTACTATTTTTGATTATGCTGTAAGGTATACCATCTCTGCCTGGAGATGAGTCCTTGACTGTTGATAAACCATTTTTTAGCTCAATTAAGGTGAATGGAGAGTCTAGCCAATGATTAGACATGGGAGTATTATAGATGGGCGTTATTTCATCTAAGTTAGGAACAGAAGGGGGGGCAATTTTGTCCAAGAATTCATCTATCCATTTAGAATGGGACGCTCGAGGAGATGGTGAACTGAAGGAGGATCGAAATCTTCGGATCATAGACCAAACTTCCGAAATTGGAGTGTTCGGAGATACTGAACTGCAAAAGTTGTACCACCCGGATCTTTTTTTTGACCTCAATACCCTTTTGGCATTGGATTCAGCGTTTTTGTATATAAGATAGTTCTCCATAGTCATATTGTAACGATAGGAAAGAGATTTAGCTTTCCGAATTCTTACTACTTTGGAACATTCCTCATCCCACCAGGGAGTTGGAGGGAGTTTTTTGAGAGATTTAGTTTTAGGGGGAGGATTTGATTTATTTATTGCAGTTATGAGCATTGATTTGAAGTTATTATAATCATCTTTGACGGAAAATATATCGGTGGCGGGTGAATTTAGTAGGAACTTGTCCATATGAGAGTTAAATTCATCCCATTTGGTGTGTTTCGTTTTAATCTTTGTCGAAATATGAGACTTGTCCGATTGGAAAGAAGTTTGATAAGTAATGATGATCGGGAAATGATCACTGGAGCAAGGGTCGGGGGACACCGCCCAAGAGGAGAGAGAACCCAGACTAGTAGAACATATCGAGAGATCCACTGCACTGGGGTTTGTGCTGGGGCGTGAGATCCTAGTAGGAGATCCGTCATTCAAAAGGAAAAGGTTGGATTGATCTAGGAAATCCATCACACTTCGACCATCTCGGTCGGAGAAAGCAGAACCCCAGACGGGGGAATGGGCATTAAAATCGCCTAATATAAAGAAAGGAGGGCTTAGTTGACTTACAATTTGCAACCAAGTTTGTTTATTGAAGTGGGCTGTTGGGGGAAGATAGACTGAAATAAAGGATGTGTCCTTTATTTTAGCTGCAACCATTTGGAAGTCAGCATTGGGGGGTTTGATATTATTTATTGGGGAAAATGATATGGATTTTTTAATAAAAAGGGCAGCACCGCCGCCCGAACCTTCCGGGCGATCGTCGCGGAGACAGGAATACCCTCCCACATTAAAGTGGGTGGATGGAGTAAACCAAGTCTCCGAGATAGCAGCCAAAGAAATAAAGTTGGAATTTAATAGGTTAAGGAGATCAGATTTGTTAGAAATAGCACTTCGGCTATTCCACTGAAGTATTCTGACATCCTGAAGAGCCATTTTGAATAAATGATTTTAATGTGGAAATAATAGTAGCAGCGTTGGACGGTAGATTAGTTTGAGAAGAAATAAGGTCAATTAGAAGAATAATAAGAGTTTGGATAAATGAAGAATTGTCTTGGGAGAGTTTTTCAGAAAGTTTAAGAGAGTTCATTGAGGACGGATTATAATTATTTGCACACCCGTTTGTGGCATTTGAAAGAGGTGAACCATTGGGATTTAAGAGCAGTGAGTTGTGTTGTTGCTGATCGTATCCAGGAGCCGGTTTAGAGATAGCGTTTTTGTATGTGAATTTAGTTGAACGAGAAGAAGTTGTTGTAGTGGAGGGAAGAGGGTTGGATGAGGAGTTGCTGGATAAAGCCTCAGCAAATGATTTTTTGACAGGCGGGAATAATTTAGAAGCCTGCAGAAAAGACAAGTTCTGAGAGGCCATAGAAATTTTAATATTTTTTTGGCGAGATTGTTCTGGGCAAGATGTGTTGATAGCTGTATGTGAGCCTGAGCAGTTAAAACATTTAGGTGAGGAGGAAGAAGGACATTGGTCAGCTGCGTGGTTTTCTCCACATTTAAAACATCTGGGTTGAGATCTGCATGCAGCTTTGGTATGACCAAAACGGCAGCAATTGAAACATTGAGTGGTGGGATATGTATACATTTCAACTGGTAATGAGTTGAAGAATAAATATATATGGGAGGGAAGAGATTGACCTTCAAAGGTGATAACAACAGATTGGGAGGGCTTCCAGGTAATTATACCCTCAGAGGAGTCCTTGTAATTTAGCCTCCTGGCTTTTATGGGATTGCCAATGTGTTGGGGGGTTGAAAGTGAAGACAGAATTTCTTCGATGGACAGATCGGTCGAGATACCTCTGACCAGGCCCATGCGAGTGACATTGAAAGTAGGGATATATGCCTTGAACATTGAATTAGATGAAATGAAGATATTTTTGATGAAACTGTTGGCAGCTGACCCTGAGAGGAATTCGACGGAGATTCGGAAGCGACCCTCGGCTTTTACACCTCCAGGTTTGATTGAAAGATTCTTGCTATTTGATAGGAATTTGCCAAATTCAAGAGGGTGGATGGTTTTTCCTTGCTCAGTTTTTTGGGCGTATGCTATGAATGGGCCACGGGAATGAGGAGAATAAAAGTTTGTTGGAGGAAGTTGAGAAAGTGCTGGTGGGGACAGTGAAGTCGAAGGCGAGTCAAGTTTTATTGGGGAAGAAGGAGTAAATTTCCTTTTTTTGGTAGAAGTCAAGATGACAGAATCACTGTCAGAAATTTCTACATTTTCCCCATCTGGGGGGTCTGGAGAGGGATCTGGGGGCTTTGTAGGGGGTCCAGGAGGGAAATCTTCCTCCATTATTCACAACAGTAAACAACTACAATAATAGTATGAAAAATGACAGAAGTAAAAAAGTTTATAAATATCTGGAAATCAGCAGCGAAAAGTGACTCCTGGAAGAGAAAAACACAAGGTTTCTAAGTCTATAATATCCAGGTAACATTTTAAACACCCATATGAGATAAAAATTGTAAGGCGCAATGACGCCGTTCTATTTGTATAAAAAACATTAACTTTAAATTCACTAAATTTAAATGATTCACCACTTCACGGAATATAAGAATCTAGAAAAAAAAAGAAATAATTATTGTCTCTTCTCACGTATGTAAATGGAGATGAAATTAAAATAAAATACAAGTTAATTATTGTCTCTTCTCACGTATGTAAATGGAGATGAAATTAAAATAAAATACAAGTTAAAATACAAAATAAAATAAATATTGTTATTAACATCATGTACCTGTAGCCTGTAGGTCTGTAGGTATATATACATGGAACTATTATTAGTAACATCATGTACTTGTAGGTCTGTAGGTATATATACATGGAATTATAACATCATGCACCTTTAGCCTGTAGGTCTGTATGTATATACATGGAACTATTATTAGTAACATGTGTAGGTCTGTAGGTATACATGGAACTATAACATCATGTTCCTTTAGCCTGTAGGTCTGTAGGTAAATATACATGGAACTATTATTAGTAACATCATGTACCTGTAGCTTGTAGGTCTGTAGGTATATATACATGGAATTATAACATCATGTACCTGTAGGTCTGTATGTATATACATGCAACTATTAAACTGAGTAATTAGAAGAAATATCAACAATTAAATATCCCGGGAATGATTTATAGTTGCAGTCAGGATTCCTTTGAATAGCGAAGCTTTTTAATGCTAAGCCATGAAATAAAATACGTAGATCCCCTGATCAACTATAATAATGAACTATGGAAAAGTATACCTAAAAACCCTTTGAATTAGTAAAACCTTTCGGTTTTTTTTTGTTAAATGATATCTCGTAGGTTCATTAGCTTCACCCAATTTTTTCAACGTTTTCCCTTTATTCCCCCGCTACCATATTTGACTATCTATCTCACGCCCGATGCCACACACAGTCATGCATGTTGGTCCTACGAGATGATGGAACGGATGGCATCTCTTGGAATGGATCACGATGGGAAACATTCATAAAGATGGTGAGATTAGAGATCGATTCGAAGAACATCTATCACCTGACAAATACAATCCCAGAAGTTGGATAGTGTACTGACGGCGATATCCTCTTACGTTTTGTTCGAGTCGGCCAAGCAATGGGATTTGTAAACCTTTTTTTTATTGACGGTTTCAAATGTTTGTGGTGGGTAAATCTTATTCATTTGAATGCGGTTCATTACTAAATCTAAAAATTCGCAAACATTTCTCTTGCATGCCAATACACACGACATAATTTCAGAAAAGTGTGTAATAATTAAATTAAGAGCTGACGCGTACCCGGCGTTACTCGACTTTTCTCTACTTTATATAAATATTTATTTATTTATTAACGTCCTTTTTCGGGACTTTTACATGAGAATATGAAGAAATTTACATTATTTATTGTACATAACTGAATTGTTTCATTAAAAATATTTTATATTTGTTTAAAGATAAAATGAAGATGTCCACTGACTTGGTATAATTGTTTCCCTCCATTAGTATTCTGGGCAAAGAGGAATACATATGGTAGTTAGTCCCAGAATTTCTGCACTGAAATAAATCCCGACTTTACTTAGTATTACGTTGTGGAATCCGGAAGCTTATCAAAAAAAAATATTATTTAAAATCTTTCTTATAAGCATGTATTATATGTATATATAAACCTTCCGGAAGAAATTCTCTAAATGATAGTGAAAAAACGCCACAGATCTAATGGCTCCAGGCGGTTGGAAGCAGTTACATTCTGAAGATGCCTATAAAAGTAAACAAATGGAAAAGTATCGAATCATAATGCAATGAATAAAAACAACATGTTTGAAGACGCTACGTGTTTAGAACTTGAATGTGAAGTGAATGTTTTGCTCTTTAGGCGGCATTTTAGACCCAGCTTCCAAAGAAAGTATGATACACCTTCGTGATTATTAAATTCGCTATTAATTAAATCGTCGGCATAGAATTTACCGTAGTTCCCGTAATCAAATTTAACTCGTAATTTTCTGTGTGAACATTTTTTGTGGCCGAGCGACGATTAAAACAGTTAAAATAAAGTACAATAATAATGTGGATAAATCAATTAAATGAGTAATAATTGAAAAGCAGAATATTTTCCCACAGGCTATAACATAAAATATGTAAACGTACCATCTCAATTTCTACTCTGAAAACTAAATGTAATTGGAACGAACATTGAGTTTTTTTTTTTTTTTTTTCCATTATTTCTGGCTTTCACCCTTCAAGGGTGTTCTTGGCCATCATTTAAAATTATTGAGAAAGGTGTATTGAAAGGTGAATTTAAATATTAATTTTATTTAAATAGGCAAATTTCAAAATTTTAATGAAAATTGGAGTCGAGTTCAGACTTAAAAGAGATGAAATGTTGAATGGAGGGGAGGCAATTTTAGTTAAGGCTTGATAGAAGAGAGGATATTTGTTTAGAGAGGGACAACCAAAAAATATGTGATCTAAAGTTCCCACTTCTAGACCACAGAATGTACAATCTGGGGAGTCAAGGACGTGAATTTTAAAAAGATGGGAAGGAACGGAACAATGACCGATCCTCATTCGAATGAGTGAAGAAATTTCTTTTTTGGAAAAATGAGGGAATTGCTGAAACCACGGTTTTGATGGTATAGTCCTTTGTATTGAGGCATAGCAGGCTCCCTTGGATTGACTAGCAATGTGCCAATACTCTGACCAAACATTGCGGGATCTTTCTTTGATGATGGAAAAAATGTCAGATAAGGGAATGTGGTTTACGAGGGTAACAACAGGGTTGGACGCTCCTTGTTTTGCCAAGGCATCCGCAATATCATTACCCATGATACCAACATGTCCAGGAATCCAAATCAGAGTTACAGATTTACCAGAGCTTTGAATGGATGCTATCATCACTCGAATAAGGCATACAAAATGATCATCAGGATGAAGAAGAGGACTGGATTTAAGTTTTTGGAGGGAACTGAGAGAGTCAGAGAGAACGAGGGAATGTTCAAAATTATTTTTGATTATATATTTGAGAGATTCTATTATTGCAATGCACTCAGCTGAAAATATTGAAAATTGATTTGAAATTGAATGAAATATTCTATCATTAGAATTATTGTGGTAAACGTTAATACCTATACCACAGTTAGGAGAGTCGGGAGATTTGGATCCATCAGTAAATAAAAGAGAAAAGTTGGGCCATTTAGATAAAATAATGTCATTGAACATATTATTGACAGTTCGGGCCGGGAGATTGGAATGACTTTTAAAGATTCCGATCCCTTCTAATATTGTTGGGGATAGGGTGACGTGACTATATTTTAGTTTGTATAAGGGAAGTAGATCATTTTGGATGATGTGGAGCTCTGAGAGAGACTTAAAATTTTTACAGATGTCAGGAATAGGTTTAGTTGAAGCTCTGATTGTAGATGAATGGTTTGAGTCAATGAACAACGAGACGCTGGGGATAACCTGATGACATTTAGAATTTAAACATTTAAGAACAAATTTGTCAGCAAATAGTTGACGCCTTAAATAAAGAGGAGGATCAGAACATTCTACTTGAAGGGAATTGATGGGTGACGATTGCATCGCTCCAGTTATTATTCGCAAAGATTTAGATTGAATTTTGTCTAATTTATTAAGTACATTTTTTGAGGCAGTACTAAAAAGTGGGCAGGCATAGTCGAGATGGCTTCGAATAAGTGCATTGTAAAGCAACTTAATGCAAGTAGGGTGAGCTCCCCACCAAACGCCAGATAATGATCTGATGATATTTAAATTTTTTTCGCATTTAGTAACTAAATTATTAATATGGGAAGACCATTTAAGTTTCCTATCAAATGTTACTCCCAAAAATTTTACTTCAGAAGCGTTGGAGATTGGAGAATTTTTAAATAAAATTTGAACGGGGGGGTTTTTATGGCGGTTTGAGAAGGTGACACACTGAGTCTTTTGGATTGAAAGTTCAAGACCATGTAACGTGAGCCATGTGCAAAGGGCATTCATGGCTTCGTTAAGATATTTGACGGCAAGAGGGATGATTTTGGATGATAAGAAGAAAGCTATGTCATCTGCGAACTCGATAATTTTTATTTGTGGGGGAATAGTGACATGCATATCATATGTGTATATATTATACAGTAAGGGGGACAATACATCGCCTTGTGGTAAACCCTTCCAAATAGACCTACTTTGAGGAGAAATATCTGGAAGTTCAATGAAAATTTTTCTATCTAGAAATAGATTAATAATAGATTGGACAAACATGGGGGGAAGGCCAAGGCCTAGAAGTTTTTTTTTCAGAATTGGGATGGAAACATTGTCAAAGGCGCCTTCTATATCTATAAAGACGGCAAGACAAACTTCCTGTTTAGAAATTGATAAATTAATATCAGTGCTGATGATGGTAAGGTTATCCTGAGTGGATTTTTTTTCCTAAATCCAAATTGAGATGGAGAGAGAAGCTGTTTACTCTCGACAAAAAATTCTAATCGGTTTTTAATTAATTTTTCATAAAGTTTACTGAGGGTGGATGAAAGAGCGATTGGCCTGTAGTTGGATCCAAAATTTGGAGATTTGTTTGTTTTTAAAATAGGGATGATTATTTGAGAACTCCAGTCATCAGGCATTATACCAGTCTGGAAGATTTTATTTAAGATGCTTAAGAAGTGGTTTAGAACATTATCATTACTATTTTTGATTATGCTGTAAGGTATACCATCTCTGCCTGGAGATGAGTCCTTGACTGTTGATAAACCATTTTTTAGCTCAATTAAGGTGAATGGAGAGTCTAGCCAATGATTAGACATGGGAGTATTATAGATGGGCGTTATTTCATCTAAGTTAGGAACAGAAGGGGGGGCAATTTTGTCCAAGAATTCATCTATCCATTTAGAATGGGACGCTCGAGGAGATGGTGAACTGAAGGAGGATCGAAATCTTCGGATCATAGACCAAACTTCCGAAATTGGAGTGTTCGGAGATACTGAACTGCAAAAGTTGTACCACCCGGATCTTTTTTTTGACCTCAATACCCTTTTGGCATTGGATTCAGCGTTTTTGTATATAAGATAGTTCTCCATAGTCATATTGTAACGATAGGAAAGAGATTTAGCTTTCCGAATTCTTACTACTTTGGAACATTCCTCATCCCACCAGGGAGTTGGAGGGAGTTTTTTGAGAGATTTAGTTTTAGGGGGAGGATTTGATTTATTTATTGCAGTTATGAGCATTGATTTGAAGTTATTATAATCATCTTTGACGGAAAATATATCGGTGGCGGGTGAATTTAGTAGGAACTTGTCCATATGAGAGTTAAATTCATCCCATTTGGTGTGTTTCGTTTTAATCTTTGTCGAAATATGAGACTTGTCCGATTGGAAAGAAGTTTGATAAGTAATGATGATCGGGAAATGATCACTGGAGCAAGGGTCGGGGGACACCGCCCAAGAGGAGAGAGAACCCAGACTAGTAGAACATATCGAGAGATCCACTGCACTGGGGTTTGTGCTGGGGCGTGAGATCCTAGTAGGAGATCCGTCATTCAAAAGGAAAAGGTTGGATTGATCTAGGAAATCCATCACACTTCGACCATCTCGGTCGGAGAAAGCAGAACCCCAGACGGGGGAATGGGCATTAAAATCGCCTAATATAAAGAAAGGAGGGCTTAGTTGACTTACAATTTGCAACCAAGTTTGTTTATTGAAGTGGGCTGTTGGGGGAAGATAGACTGAAATAAAGGATGTGTCCTTTATTTTAGCTGCAACCATTTGGAAGTCAGCATTGGGGGGTTTGATATTATTTATTGGGGAAAATGATATGGATTTTTTAATAAAAAGGGCAGCACCGCCGCCCGAACCTTCCGGGCGATCGTCGCGGAGACAGGAATACCCTCCCACATTAAAGTGGGTGGATGGAGTAAACCAAGTCTCCGAGATAGCAGCCAAAGAAATAAAGTTGGAATTTAATAGGTTAAGGAGATCAGATTTGTTAGAAATAGCACTTCGGCTATTCCACTGAAGTATTCTGACATCCTGAAGAGCCATTTTGAATAAATGATTTTAATGTGGAAATAATAGTAGCAGCGTTGGACGGTAGATTAGTTTGAGAAGAAATAAGGTCAATTAGAAGAATAATAAGAGTTTGGATAAATGAAGAATTGTCTTGGGAGAGTTTTTCAGAAAGTTTAAGAGAGTTCATTGAGGACGGATTATAATTATTTGCACACCCGTTTGTGGCATTTGAAAGAGGTGAACCATTGGGATTTAAGAGCAGTGAGTTGTGTTGTTGCTGATCGTATCCAGGAGCCGGTTTAGAGATAGCGTTTTTGTATGTGAATTTAGTTGAACGAGAAGAAGTTGTTGTAGTGGAGGGAAGAGGGTTGGATGAGGAGTTGCTGGATAAAGCCTCAGCAAATGATTTTTTGACAGGCGGGAATAATTTAGAAGCCTGCAGAAAAGACAAGTTCTGAGAGGCCATAGAAATTTTAATATTTTTTTGGCGAGATTGTTCTGGGCAAGATGTGTTGATAGCTGTATGTGAGCCTGAGCAGTTAAAACATTTAGGTGAGGAGGAAGAAGGACATTGGTCAGCTGCGTGGTTTTCTCCACATTTAAAACATCTGGGTTGAGATCTGCATGCAGCTTTGGTATGACCAAAACGGCAGCAATTGAAACATTGAGTGGTGGGATATGTATACATTTCAACTGGTAATGAGTTGAAGAATAAATATATATGGGAGGGAAGAGATTGACCTTCAAAGGTGATAACAACAGATTGGGAGGGCTTCCAGGTAATTATACCCTCAGAGGAGTCCTTGTAATTTAGCCTCCTGGCTTTTATGGGATTGCCAATGTGTTGGGGGGTTGAAAGTGAAGACAGAATTTCTTCGATGGACAGATCGGTCGAGATACCTCTGACCAGGCCCATGCGAGTGACATTGAAAGTAGGGATATATGCCTTGAACATTGAATTAGATGAAATGAAGATATTTTTGATGAAACTGTTGGCAGCTGACCCTGAGAGGAATTCGACGGAGATTCGGAAGCGACCCTCGGCTTTTACACCTCCAGGTTTGATTGAAAGATTCTTGCTATTTGATAGGAATTTGCCAAATTCAAGAGGGTGGATGGTTTTTCCTTGCTCAGTTTTTTGGGCGTATGCTATGAATGGGCCACGGGAATGAGGAGAATAAAAGTTTGTTGGAGGAAGTTGAGAAAGTGCTGGTGGGGACAGTGAAGTCGAAGGCGAGTCAAGTTTTATTGGGGAAGAAGGAGTAAATTTCCTTTTTTTGGTAGAAGTCAAGATGACAGAATCACTGTCAGAAATTTCTACATTTTCCCCATCTGGGGGGTCTGGAGAGGGATCTGGGGGCTTTGTAGGGGGTCCAGGAGGGAAATCTTCCTCCATTATTCACAACAGTAAACAACTACAATAATAGTATGAAAAATGACAGAAGTAAAAAAGTTTATAAATATCTGGAAATCAGCAGCGAAAAGTGACTCCTGGAAGATCAGGAGGGAGAAGAAACCTCAAGGCACAACACACTACACTTTTTTTTGCCAGAAAACAAAAAAGAATGGTAAAAAATTAATTTTAGATAGAGCAAAACAAAACAACTGATGACAGTCAAATGTTATTGTTGCAATCGAACATTGAGTTAATTAATCTGAAATTAACGCTGTTTGCGATACTTTAATTGGTTGAAATATAAATCGTTAAATAGAATCATTGCCACCCTCCCACATTTATAAAAAATATTCCCATCAATAACAATTTCAGAGAATTATTTTTTTTAAGCAACTATCTCCGGAATTTTACATCGGTATATTAATGACTTAAATGTTGTAATTCGACGAATAAATAGTAACACGAGCGTACTTTTTACAATTCATTTGTAACCTAAATACATACCTACTTAGAAAAATATTCTGATTAGAATCTAAGAATCCTATAATAGGAATGCATTATGTAAAATGATGAGTGTTCTATTTGTGTGAAATAAACTTTAAAGTGTCGTTGTTTGGCAAATAAAAAAAACATAATTCTGTGTTCAATGATTAATATATTACATATTAATTTAGTCTCAATCAAAATGAGCTGTCGGCAATCATCTTAAATTCTTGAAGAAGAAGATAATACTAGCAAATCTAAAGGACACATGAAACAGAACAAGTCACAGAAAATAAAAAAGTTTACGGTCAAAACTAGGAATCGAAACCAGGATCTTTGTCTCACCGGGACAGTGTCTTAGCCAGGATCTTTGTCTCACCGCGAAAGCATCTTAGCCAGGATCTTTGTCTCACCGCTACAGCATCTTAGCCAGGATCTTTGTCTCACCGCGACAGCATCTTAGCCAGGATCTTTGTCTCACCGGGACAGCATCTTAGCCAGGATCTTTGTCTCACCGGGACAGCATCTTAGCCAGGATCTTTGTCTCACCGGGACAGCATCTTAGCCAGGATCTTTGTCTCACCGCGACAGCATCTTAGCCAGGATCTTTGTCTCACCGCTACAGCATCTTAGCCAGGATCTTTGTCTCACCGCGACAGCATCTTAGCCAGGATCTTTGTCTCACCGGGACAGCATCTTAGCCAGGATCTTTGTCTCACCGGGACAGCATCTTAGCCAGGATCTTTGTCTCACCGGGACAGCATCTTAGCCAGGATCTTTGTCTCACCGCGACAGCATCTTAGCCAGGATCTTTGTCTCACCGCGACAGCATCTTAGCCAGGATCTTTGTCTCACCGGGACAGCATCTTAGCCAGGATCTTTGTCTCACCGCGACAGCATCTTAGCCAGGATCTTTGTCTCACCGGGACAGCATCTTAGCCAGGATCTTTGTCTCACCGGGACAGTATCTTAGCCAGGATCTTTGTCTCACCGGGACAGCATCTTAGCCAGGATCTTTGTCTCACCGGGACAGCATCTTAGCCAGGATCTTTGTCTCACCGCGACAGCATCTTAGCCAGGATCTTTGTCTCACCGGGACAGCATCTTAGCCAGGATCTTTGTCTCACCGGGACAACATCTTAGCCAGGATCTTTGTCTCACCGGGACAGCGTCTTAGCCAATTGACCTTTTGGACCTAATTTTGCCAAAAATATGGGAAAATTAATTGCAAGATAATATTTTTTAATTCTGTTTTTTAAATATTGGATCGAGCAATGTGAAGTTTAATAATTAAAATTGATTTGTTTGCTACAAAAGTATTCTGTGTTTTTTTTTTTTTTTTTTCCTATTATTTCTGGCTTTCACCCTTCAAGGGTGTTCTTGGCCATCATTTAAAATTATTGAGAAATGAAAGGTGAATTTAAATATTAATTTTATTTAAATAGGCAAATTTCAAAATTATAATGAAAATTGGAGTCGAGTTCAGACTTAGAAGAGATGAGATGTTGAATGGAGGGGAGGCAATTTTAGATAAGGCTTGATAGAAGAGAGGATATTTGTTTAGAGAGGGACAACCAAAAAATATGTGATCTAAAGTTCCCACTTCTAGACCACAGAATGTACAATCTGGGGAGTCAACGACGTGAATTTTAAAAAGGTGGGAAGGAACGGAACAATGACCGATCCTCATTCGAATGAGTGAAGAAATTTCTTTTTTGGAAAAATGAGGGAATTGCTGAAACCACGGTTTTGATGGAATAGTCCTTTGTATTGAGGCATAGCAGGCTCCCTTGGATTGACTAGCAATGTGCCAATACTTCGACCAAACATTGCGGGATCTATCTTTGATGATGGAAAAAATGTCAGATAGGGGAATGTGGTTTACGAGGGTAACAACAGGGTTGGACGCTCCTTGTTTTGCCAAGGCATCCGCAATATCATTACCCATGACACCAACATGTCCAGGAATCCAAATCAGAGTTACAGTTTTACCAGAGCTTTGAATGGAGGCTATCATCTCTCGAATAAGGCATACAAAGTGATAATCAGGATGAAGAAGAGGACTGGATTTAAGCTTTTGGAGGGAACTGAGAGAGTCAGAGAGAACGAGGGAATGTTCAAAGTTATTTTTGATTACATATTTGAGAGATTCTATTATTGCAATACACTCGGCTGAAAATATTGAAAATTGATTTGAAATTGAATGAAATATTCTGTCATTAGAATTATTGTGGTAAACGTTAATACCTATACCACAGTTAGGAGAGTCGGGAGATTTGGATCCATCAGTAAATAAAAGAGAAAAGTTGGGCCATTTAGATGAAATAATGTCATTGAAAATATTATTGACAGTTCGGGCCGGGAGATTGGAATGACTTTTAAGGATTCCGATCCCTTCTATTATTGTTGGGGATAGGGTGACGTGACTATATTTTAATTTGTATAAGGGAAGTAGATCATTTTGGATGATGTGAAGCTCTGAGAGAGACTTAAAATTTTTACAGATGTCAGGAAGAGGTTTAGTTGAAGCTCTGATTGTAGATGAATGGGTTGAGTCAATGAACAAAGAGACGCTGGGGATAACCTGATGACATTTAGAATTTAAACATTTAAGAACAAATTTGTCAGCAAATAGTTGACGCCTTAAATAAAGAGGAGGATCAGAACATTCTACTTGAAGGGAATTGATGGGTGACGATTGCATCGCTCCAGTTATTATTCGCAAAGATTTAGATTGAATTTTGTCTAATTTATTAAGTACATTTTTTGAGGCAGTACTAAAAAGTGGGCAGGCATAGTCGAGATGGCTTCGAATAAGTGCATTGTAAAGCAACTTAATGCAAGTAGGGTGAGCTCCCCACCAAACGCCAGATAATGATCTGATGATATTTAAATTTTTTTCGCATTTAGTAACTAAATTATTAATATGGGAAGACCATTTAAGTTTCCTATCAAATGTTACTCCCAAAAATTTTACTTCAGAAGCGTTGGAGATTGGAGAATTTTTAAATAAAATTTGAACGGGGGGGTTTTTATGGCGGTTTGAGAAGGTGACACACTGAGTCTTTTGGATTGAAAGTTCAAGACCATGTAACGTGAGCCATGTGCAAAGGGCATTCATGGCTTCGTTAAGATATTTGACGGCAAGAGGGATGATTTTGGATGATAAGAAGAAAGCTATGTCATCTGCGAACTCGATAATTTTTATTTGTGGGGGAATAGTGACATGCATATCATATGTGTATATATTATACAGTAAGGGGGACAATACATCGCCTTGTGGTAAACCCTTCCAAATAGACCTACTTTGAGGAGAAATATCTGGAAGTTCAATGAAAATTTTTCTATCTAGAAATAGATTAATAATTGATTGGACAAACATGGGGGGAAGGCCAAGGCCTAGAAGTTTTTTTTTTCAGGATTGGGATGGAAACATTGTCAAAGGCGCCTTCTATATCTATAAAGACGGCAAGACAAACTTCCTGTTTAGAAATTGATAAATTAATATCAGTGCTGATGATGGCAAGGTTATCCTGAGTGGATTTTTTTTTCCTAAATCCAAATTGAGATGGAGAGAGAAGCTGTTTACTCTCGACAAAAAATTCTAATCGGTTTTTAATTAATTTTTCATAAAGTTTACTGAGGGTGGATGAAAGAGCGATTGGCCTGTAGTTGGATCCAAAATTTGGAGATTTGTTTGTTTTTAAAATAGGGATGATTATTTGAGAACTCCAGTCATCAGGCATTATACCAGTCTGGAAGATTTTATTTAAGATGCTTAAGAAGTGGTTTAGAACATTATCATTACTATTTTTGATTATGTTGTAAGGTATACCATCTCTGCCTGGAGATGAGTCCTTGACTGTTGATAAACCATTTTTTAGCTCAATTAAGGTGAATGGAGAGTCTAGCCAATGATTAGACATGGGAGTATTATAGATGGGCGTTATTTCATCTAAGTTAGGAACAGAAGGGGGGGCAATTTTGTCCAAGAATTCATCTATCCATTTAGAATGGGACGCTCGAGGAGATGGTGAACTGAAGGAGGATCGAAATCTTCGGATCATAGACCAAACTTCCGAAATTGGAGTGTTCGGAGATACTGAACTGCAAAAGTTGTACCACCCGGATCTTTTTTTTGACCTCAATACCCTTTTGGCATTGGATTCAGCGTTTTTGTATATAAGATAGTTCTCCATAGTCATATTGTAACGATAGGAAAGAGATTTAGCTTTCCGAATTCTTACTACTTTGGAACATTCCTCATCCCACCAGGGAGTTGGAGGGAGTTTTTTGAGAGATTTAGTTTTAGGGGGAGGATTTGATTTATTTATTGCAGTTATGAGCATTGATTTGAAGTTATTATAATCATCTTTGACGGAAAATATATCGGTGGCGGGTGAATTTAGTAGGAACTTGTCCATATGAGAGTTAAATTCATCCCATTTGGTGTGTTTCGTTTTAATCTTTGTCGAAATATGAGACTTGTCCGATTGGAAAGAAGTTTGATAAGTAATGATGATCGGGAAATGATCACTGGAGCAAGGGTCGGGGGACACCACCCACGAGGAGAGAGAAGCCAGACTAGTAGAACATATCGAGAGATCCACTGCACTGGGGTTTGTGCTGGGGCGTGAGATCCTAGTAGGAGATCCGTCATTCAAAAGGAAAAGGTTGGATTGATCTAGGAAATCCATCACACTTCGACCATCTCGGTCGGAGAAAGCAGAACCCCAGACGGGGGAATGGGCATTAAAATCGCCTAATATAAAGAAAGGAGGGCTTAGTTGACTTACAATTTGCAACCAAGTTTGTTTATTGAAGTGGGCTGTTGGGGGAAGATAGACTGAAATAAAGGATGTGTCCTTTATTTTAGCTGCAACCATTTGGAAGTCAGCATTGGGGGGTTTGATATTATTTATTGGGGAAAATGATATGGATTTTTGTAGAGTATGCTGTTTGCGTTCGGGCAGCTTCGGGTTCTACCGAAGATATCCGAACGCTACCAACCGTCTCGTATTACATTGCCGGAGCGAGGATTCTCTCGCTAGACGGCCTTCGGGCAACTTGTTACTTGTATTGTCAGCTTATTATATTACGAATTAAACAACCTCCGTATATCAGAATCTACGACTATTAATAGAGATATTACCAGATCCCTATCCTCGTTATAATACTGGAGATCGAGGGCCCAGTATTATATATCCTGTTAACATCAATACGTTACAGTGGCGCAGCTTACAAAGGAGTATACGGAAACAGTTTTTCGGATTGCCGGCAAGTGGATCTATTTCACACCAGTGACTTGCAAGAAATATCTCCGGGATTTTATTGTCAGGGTGACAATAAATGGAGATAAATTGGGCATAATAAGGACAATTGGAAGTAAATAATTCGTGGCTCTGGGTAACAAAGACCAGACCAAGAATCCAGCGAAGAATCAATAATTTCGTGGTTCTGGGTAACAAAGACCAGACGAAGAATCCAGCGAAGAATAAATAACCACGTGGTCCTGGGTAACAAAGGCCAGACCGGTTGTTCTGGGTAACAAAGACCAGACAAATTTCACAGAAGAAGGAGACTTGGAAGTCCGGGAAGCGGCAGGGCGCTGGACTGCATCGGCGCCGGTTCCTGGAGTCAGGTTGTCTTGTTTCTTATTTGTTTTCTGGAAGATGTGGGTGACTCGCGTCTTGGCCGCAATCTCCCCGACCATGGTCTCTGTTGCCGGGCCTGTGTCTGCTCCGACACCACCTCCTCTGCCGCCAATCTGAAATCAGGAGGAAAACCAGTGAATCCACGTCTGTAACTTTAGCAGGGAAACATAAGTTGATCAAAAGAGTTAATGTCTCCGCTTCCAGAAGATTCAGCAAATAAGCGCGTTTCTGAGAAGCATCTAACTTAGTCGTTTTTATGTCATCACGAATTAGAAGGAACTGTTCTAACCTCAAGCGGAATAGACTCCAATCTCCATTAACGTGGGAGAACCTGGAAATTCCGCCCGATTCCATGATTTTTCAAGGTTTTTCAAGGTTATCTCGTTCAAAGAGCCCCGAACCGAGGAATAAAAAATGTACGATTTGCGGTGAATATCATGTAGAAAAATATTGTAAATTCAAGAACGCAAAATGTTTTAATTGTCACAAGGTAGGGCATTTGAAGAAATTTTGTAGGAATAACAAGGTTAATCCAATTTTTGAACAATCCCAGAATAATAGTATTTCATACATTAATCCGTTTAGGGCTAATGTGGTAATTAACGAAGTGAAATGTGCTGCTATGATTGATTCAGGGGCAAGCATGTCGGTCATGCCGGATTTTATTTTCAATCGTTATTTTAGAAATGTTACATTGTCACCAGATAAGCGTACTTTATCAGGATATGATGGCAAACCACTTAATCTTGTAGGTAGTGCCTGTTTTACCGTAGAATACAATAATCTTAAAAATAATTTATTATTTACTGTTGTGGTTAATGGCACGGAATTGATAGTGGGTAGGGATTTTATGGAGATTTTTAATCTGAAGATAGTTCCAGTGATGAATAATTCGGTTTCATCAATCAAGGACAAAACCGAGATGATTTACAACGAGTTTCCAGAAGTTTTTTCTCCTGGGTTGGGGAAATTCAATAAACATACAGTAGGTTTCAAAGTAAACAAGGAAGTTCGTCCTGTTTTTTTTAATGCGAGGCCGGTTCCGTTCGCTATTAAAGAGAAGATCGAGAGAGAATTAGAAGCTATGGTAGCTGATGGTATCATTTCTCCGGTAACTAGCAGCGAATACGCGTCCCCCATTGTTCCGGTAATTAAAAAGAACGGAAATGTTAGAATTTGCGTGGACTATAAGAGATCTTTAAATCTCATGTCGGATTTGGAAAGGTATCCACTCCCCTCCATAAAGGAGGTGGTTCACAAAGTTAGTTTTGGTAAAGTGTTCGCTAAACTAGATTTATCACAGGCTTACTCACAGTTAGAATTAGCTGACTTTTGCAAAAAGTATACTACAATAAATACACATCTAGGATTATTTCAATATAATAGACTGGTTTTTGGGTTTAAGTCAGCGCCAGCGATCTTCGCTAGGACTATGGCAAGTTGTCTTCAGGGGTTAAAGGGAGTTGCGTTCTATTTGGACGATATCATCATTTCGGGAGTCAACGAATTGGATTTAATGAATAATATCCGGACAGTCTGCGCTCGTTTACGAGAGTGCGGGTTGAAGGTCAACACAGATAAATGCGAATTTTTTGTGGGTTCGATTGAATTTTTGGGGTATGTAATATCAGGGAACGGAATCCAACCACAGCCAAACAAGCTTGAAGCTATAAAAAACGCTCCGTATCCTACGGACGTACATAAATTGAAAAGTTTATTGGGTTTTCTAAATTTCTACCGGAATTTCATTCCTAGGATGTCATCGATACTGGAACCCTTACACAACCTTTTGAAAAAAGGGGTAGAGTGGAATTTTTCAAAAGACTGCAAAATAGCAGTCGATACCATTAAAGAATTGATGGGGAACGATACGATTCTCACAAATTATTTTCCGGACTTACCTGTAAAACTGTTTACGGACGCAAGTACATCCGGGTTGGGTGCATGCTTGGTACATGTATTTAAGGACGGTACAATGCGTCCAATCGAGTTTGCTTCGCGTAGTTTAACAAACGCTGAAAGGAAATATAGTATTTTGGATCTCGAGGCTCTGGCAATTGTATTCGGGTTAAATAAATTCTTCCAGTACCTGTTTGGAAGGGAGTTCACATTGTGCGTTGATAATATGCCATTACTAAGAATTTTAGGGGAGCATAAAAATATTCCGGTTCTTGCGGCAAACCGTTTACAGAGATATGGTATCATTCTGGCAGGGTTTTCTTACAAAACGGAATTTGTGAAATCGTGTAATAACCAGGCAGATTTCCTATCTCGGTTACCGCTGAAGGACACTGTTGAGGATTTTAATGACGATTTCGGGACTGATTTTGTTTGTTTTATTGAAAATTGTGAACATGTAAATTTTCAAGCAGTTGTGGAAGCCACCGCAGCGGATAGCGAATTACAGCTAGTGTTTAGGTATTTGCGGCAGGGCTGGCCCAAACGAGTAAATCGTGACAGCAGTATATGGAAATATTGGCTAAAAAGGAACGAACTGTCTATCGTAGAAGATTGTTTGTTTTGGCAACACAGAATAGTTATACCTTTTTCTCTCCAAAAGCAAGTGTTAGATTTATTACACAGGTCACATCTTGGTATTGTTAAAATGAAGGGAATAGCTAGAGCATATTTTTGGTGGACAGCTCTGAACAAAGACTTGGAGGAAGTCGTTCAATCATGTTCAGATTGTGCGTTGTCAAAACAGTCACCACCGAAAAGTCAATTGACGGTTTGGCCAAATCCAGGTAAAGCTTGGAGTAGGGTACACGTAGATTACTGTGGGCCTTTAGCGGGGAAGATGTTCCTTGTGGTGTGTGACTCATTCTCCAAATGGTTGGACTGTATTGAAGTACAGAAGGCAGATTCAACTCATACGATTTTGGAATTGAGGAAAATTTTTTCTAATTTTGGCAACCCTGACATAATTGTGTCTGACAATGGCTCAGTTTTTACAAGTGAGGAATTTAGAGGGTTCTTAAGGGAGAACAATATTAAACTTATGACTTCTCCTGTGAAACACCCCCAGTCAAACGGATTGGCGGAAAACGCTGTTAAAACTTCGAAAACGTTCCTCAAGAAACTGTTAGTAAACGGTAAATTCCCACTAAATTTTAATGTCAAGTTATTAAATTTTTTAATGGACTATAGAAATTCTTTGCATTGCTCGACAGGTATTGAACCAGCGGTACTGTTATTAGGAAGGAGGCTGCGTTCTACTTTCGACAATTTAATTCCAGTGAAAAATGGTGATGAGTTTTCAGAAAAAGTCAAGCAAGCAAACGTTAACATTTCTAAAGCTCAATCTGATCAGGTTAAGTTTTACAAAGGGGTTAAAACCAGGGTTTTTAAAGTTGGACAAAAGTGTTTAACAAAAGATTATCGTCAGGATAATAAAGTAGTTTGGACTAAGGGAGTAGTCTCTAGAAAGCTAGGTAAAAAAGTTTATATTATTAAGATAGAGAACACAGATGTGACATGGAAGAGACATGTCGACCAAATGAGGGAAATGTCAGTGAGCTGGAAGGAAGATGGCAATAGTGCACAGCATCCCGCGTCTGAAATTTCGAGGAATGAGCCTCAGGAGTTAGAGACTTCAACCTTATTGCGTGGATTCACTGGTTTTCCTCCTGATTTCAGATTGGCGGCAGAGGAGGTGGTGTCGGAGCAGACACAGGCCCGGCAACAGAGACCATGGTCGGGGAGATTGCGGCCAAGACGCGAGTCACCCACATCTTCCAGAGGAAACGGGGCAACTTGACCCAGGCACCGCGGTTGTTAGTCTTAGGATTATTTGTTAGCAAAATGTAATAACTTCACTTGTTGTAATAACGGCATAGCGCAACTCTGTTAGAAATTTTTGTGGATCTCTGCACAATTGATTTAATCGTGTTTTGTACTTAATATTTAAAATGTCTAAGTTGTCTATCTTTTTAAAATCATTGTTTAAACCAAATGTAATATAAAATGTTCATGTTATGATTTATATAGGTATGTAAATATTTTGTTGGTTTGTAAGTAGCTTCAGAGTTGAAGGAGGGAAAGTGTAGAGTATGCTGTTTGCGTTCGGGCAGCTTCGGGTTCTACCGAAGATATCCGAACGCTACCAACCGTCTCGTATTACATTGCCGGAGCGAGGATTCTCTCGCTAGACGGCCTTCGGGCAACTTGTTACTTGTATTGTCAGCTTATTATATTACGAATTAAACAACCTCCGTATATCAGAATCTACGACTATTAATAGAGATATTACCAGATCCCTATCCTCGTTATAATACTGGAGATCGAGGGCCCAGTATTATATATCCTGTTAACATCAATACGTTACAATTTTTTAATAAAAAGGGCAGCACCGCCGCCCGAACCTTCCGGGCGATCGTCGCGGAGACAGGAATACCCTCCCACATTAAAGTGGGTGGATGGAGTAAACCAAGTCTCCGAGATAGCAGCCAAAGAAATAAAGTTGGAATTTAATAGGTTAAGGAGATCAGATTTGTTAGAAATAGCACTTCGGCTATTCCACTGAAGTATTCTGACATCCTGAAGAGCCATTTTGAATAAATGATTTTAATGTGGAAATAATAGTAGCAGCGTTGGACGGTAGATTAGTTTGAGAAGAAATAAGGTCAATTAGAAGAATAATAAGAGTTTGGATAAATGAAGAATTGTCTTGGGAGAGTTTTTCAGAAAGTTTAAGAGAGTTCATTGAGGACGGATTATAATTATTTGCACACCCATTTGTGGCATTTGAAAGAGGTGAACCATTGGGATTTAAGAGCAGTGAGTTGTGTTGTTGCTGATCGTATCCAGGAGCCGGTTTAGAGATAGCGTTTTTGTATGTGAATTTAGTTGAACGAGAAGAAGTTGTTGTAGTGGAGGGAAGAGGGTTGGATGAGGAGTTGCTGGATAAAGCCTCAGCAAATGATTTTTTGACAGGCGGGAATAATTTAGAAGCCTGCAGAAAAGACAAGTTCTGAGAGGCCATAGAAATTTTAATATTTTTTTGGCGAGATTGTTCTGGGCAAGATGTGTTGATAGCTGTATGTGAGCCTGAGCAGTTAAAACATTTAGGTGAGGAGGAAGAAGGACATTGGTCAGCTGCGTGGTTTTCTCCACATTTAAAACATCTGGGTTGAGATCTGCATGCAGCTTTGGTATGACCAAAACGGCAGCAATTGAAACATTGAGTGGTGGGATATGTATACATTTCAACTGGTAATGAGTTGAAGAATAAATATATATGGGAGGGAAGAGATTGACCTTCAAAGGTGATAACAACAGATTGGGAGGGCTTCCAGGTAATTATACCCTCAGAGGAGTCCTTGTAATTTAGCCTCCTGGCTTTTATGGGATTGCCAATGTGTTGGGGGGTTGAAAGTGAAGACAGAATTTCTTCGATGGACAGATCGGTCGAGATACCTCTGACCAGGCTCATGCGAGTGACATTGAAAGTAGGGATATATGCCTTGAACTTTGAATTAGATGAAATGAAGATATTTTTGATGAAACTGTTGGCAGCTGACCCTGAGAGGAATTCGACGGAGATTCGGAAGCGACCCTCGGCTTTTACACCTCCAGGTTTGATTGAAAGATTCTTGCTATTTGATAGGAATTTGCCAAATTCAAGAGGGTGGATGGTTTTTCCTTGCTCAGTTTTTTGGGCGTATGCTATGAATGGGCCACGGGAATGAGGAGAATAAAAGTTTGTTGGAGGAAGTTGAGAAAGTGCTGGTGGGGACAGTGAAGTCGAAGGCGAGTCAAGTTTTATTGGGGAAGAAGGAGTAAATTTCCTTTTTTTGGTAGAAGTCAAGATGACAGAATCACTGTCAGAAATTTCTACATTTTCCCCGTCTGGGGGGTCTGGAGAGGGATCTGGGGGCTTTGTAGGGGGTCCAGGAGGGAAATCTTCCTCCATTATTCACAACAGTAAACAACTACAATAATAGTATGAAAAATGACAGAAGTAAAAAAGTTTATAAATATCTGGAAATCAGCAGCGAAAAGTGACTCCTGGAAGATCAGGAGGGAGAAGAAACCTCAAGGCACAACACACTACACTTTTTTTTTGCCAGAAAACAAAAAAGAATGGTAAAAAATTAATTTTAGATAGAGCAAAACAAAACAACTGATGACAGCCAAATGTTATTGTTGCAATCGAGAAAGAACTTAATGCGTTAATTTTTGCTTTGGAGAAATTCAGGGGTTACATTGAAGGTTCACCCATCCCTGTAAAAGTAATTACGGATCATTATAGTCTGAAGTGGCTAGTAAACTTAAAATCACCTTCTGGAAGATTAGCTCGGTGGGCTGTCAGATTGCAGCAATTTAACTTTATTATTGAACACAGGAAAGGGAAGGAAAATGTTGTGCCAGATGCTTTATCTCGCGATCCTTTAGTTATTTCATCTATTGTTCAATTTCCCATTATTAGTACTGATCGGTGGTACAATAAAATGTGTCGTGACGTTTTAGCTAAACCTGAGCTATTTT
Organism: Hesperophylax consimilis; assembly: GCF_061612785.1. Classification (NCBI taxonomy): domain Eukaryota; kingdom Metazoa; phylum Arthropoda; class Insecta; order Trichoptera; family Limnephilidae; genus Hesperophylax; species Hesperophylax consimilis. Next base: position 533,778 of record NW_028301263.1, on the reverse strand, counting down.
CTAAGTGGAAACTTGTAGAGGGAGTTTTATATAAGCATGTGCAGAGTATGGAAGCCCTGCATAAGCCTAATGATTGGAAGGAAGTTGTTCCTAAGGATCAAAGACAAGAGTTGATTGCGTTACATCACGTACCTCCTACATCTGCCCATTTTGGGATTATGAAAACTCTGAATAGGATTTGTTTGAAATTTTACTGGCCTAGAATGTCTTCAAACGTAAGGAAATTTGTATCTAAATGTCACACTTGTTTAGGACAGAAAAGTTCAAATCAGGCTGCACCCGGTCTTATGGGAGATCCTAAGTTGGTCCAGCGTCCTTGGCAGGTTATCTCGACAGATTTATTGGGACCTCTTCCCAGCTCCTACAAGAAAGGTTATAAATATCTATTAGTTGTCGCTGATTTCTTCACTAAATTTACAAAAAATTTTCCGCTGAGAAGTGCGAATGGGAAAAATGTCTCTGCTATTATAGAGGATGAAATTTTCCTAAAATTTGGCGTTCCGGATTGCATCATCGCAGACAATGGTCCCCAATACATTTCGAAAGAATTGAAACATTTAGTTGACAGATATCATGTACGTCACATGTTTTTTAACTGTAGATATCATCCACAGAATAATCCTGTAGAGAGAATTAACAGAGTTTTAGTTACAGCCTTAAGTTCGTACGTGGGAACGGATCATCGAACTTGGGCAAATCATTTACCTGAAATAGAGCTTGCTTTTAACACTGCTGTGCATGAGGTAACGGGTTACACCCCTTTTTTTTTAAATTTTGGCAGGGAAGCCATTATTTCAGGCAAAGATTACAAATCACCTGATTTTTCTTCGGAAGATTTAACATTCTTGAAACGTGACACATGGGCTCAAGACGTTTCTGAGCTAAATGACATTTTCTGCCAAGTTAGGACGTGTTTACGTCAATCTTACGAACGGAATAAGGTTCACTATGACCTTCGTAGAAGGCATGTGGAATTCAAAGTTGGTGATATTGTTTGGAGACGCTCTTTCGTGTTGTCCGATGCTTCTAAGCATTTCTCCGCTAAACTTGCTCCAAAATTTTTAAGAAGCAAAATTATTGATAAGGTCTCGGCCGTCGTTTACAAACTGGCAGATATGAAGGGAAAGCCTATTGGAACATTCCATATTAAAGATTTAATTAGGGCAGAAAATTAATTGTTTTTATTATTATTTACAAAGGGAAAAAGTGAACGGGTTTCTGGTACCTACACTGATCACGTGGGTATAGGAAACTTATTTCCTTTTTGTTACCTTGTTGATTGGGAGTAATGGTTGTCTTTTCCCTGGAGAATTCCATTCCTCTTTTCAACCTGCTTTGTATGTTTCTATGTCGTCATTTCTAATGATTATTATCTATTGTCATTGTGTTTTGTCTGAAAATTGTCATACACATCTATTTCTCTTAAGAGGATCCGCTCTCATCGTTATGATTATTGTTTACCGCTGTTTTTCTCAGTATCATTGATTAAGATTTGCTTATTTTGCGCTCGACCTTACTTATTAAGTTGTCATGTCTTGTTGAGTGACCTTATCATAAGCTCATGAGCTTCGTGCTTTTGTTTTCACACATTAGCATACCAGCTCTTCTGTTGTGTTGGAGTATGTTGAAGGAAATATACTTCTATCTTGATGCTGTCACCTCAGCACTTATTTTGGAGAGTTATTGTGGCATTATAATGGCTTAGGCTCTTTAGCACATGATAGCCCTCATCAGGCTTACAATTAAGATATTTTTGTTGATTTTTTTATGAAAATTTCAATATCAATAGTCGGTAAGCCATTATCACTTTCACAGGTTTATGGTGGTTGGTTCTGTAATGGGTTTTATGTTTTACATATTTAATTGTAGTGCTTGTTTTAACATTTTCTTCGTAATTTGATTCCTTCCCTGCTTTTCCAGAGCTCGGAAAAGTATGGAACGAATCATGTGTTTCGTCAATTTTCTACGGTATTCTTCAGTCATTCGCTGGTTCGCTCTGTGACGGAAGAATATGTGCTTGAAAATAAAGTAATTATGATTAGATTAATTTCTATATAATTGCTCCATAAACTCTAGATTTTTATTCAATATTTTTTAACAAGAAAATTTATTGATTTTCTATCTAAAATTTATTTCTACACTACTGCCATCTATTGTCAAGTAGTGCAAAACTTTTAATTACCATTGCTTTTGGTTTAATTATTAGCTTCATTCACTTGTATGGTTATACACTATTTAGCTGTTATCTTCGATATTACGGTAAATTCTTCTTATTTAAGAAAATTTTCCTTTGAATATTAATTGCATTTGTCATCATGACGTTTCACTATTATATTTTTTTTTGGGCCTTGGAATTTATTTTTCATTGTTGGTTACCTCGCCTATGTACAACTGTCACTTTTAGTACAAAACAGTTTGTTAGAGTTTTTATTCAGGTTTTCAACTTGAGCTTCACCTTTTTCAATTAGTAAATATATTATAATTCTTGCTTGTAAGGTGTGCACCTTCTTTCCTTGAAAAGGGCTTGCTATTTTAATAAATTTTAGCTTCTTTAATCAATGACCAGTTCGGGTAGGCTAGACATCCAACATTCTCACGAAGACTTCTTCTGCTTCCGCTCATCCTACTACATAATGAGCTCATCAGGATCATCTGGATTGCTCTGCTTCTTCTTCATCTCCGTGCTGTGCTACTGAACAAGTCAATCATCATCTTCCCTCAACGTACTACATGATGCGCTCATCAGGATCATCTGGATTGCTTTGCTTCTTCTTCATTTTCGTGCTGGTGCGACTGAAGTATCACTTATCATCTTAGTATGCTGTCCGTCTTTGCTGTCCTTCTCTGGCAACTTCTGAAACTGAAATGGACGGGCCCTGTTTGGACAACTTGGAACCTGAGGTGCTCCACCACATAGACGTCGGAAACTCGTGTCGTCATTTTTGAAGCCCCTTGCTGCCCTCCTTTTACGCAACTACTGATTTCTACTGCAGGAGTGGTTGCAAGGCCTGTTGGCCACGAGGTGTCAGGCGAACCTCAGACTTATAGGCATAAGTCTTTTGGCTGAGGGGGCATTGTAGCAGTTCTTTACTACCCGCTACATTTCAAGATTATTCGGAGTATGGAAACACTGAATTCTGGCAAGAAGAGGTGAGACGGCAACTCGAGCGGGCCGAGCGGCCAGTACCATTACGGCTCCCGCCGGCTGTAGACGCAATCCCGGAAGACGCAGCGAACGCGACAAACGACATTGGACGAACATTCGAGACATCGATCTTTTGGGGAACAATGACGCAACATATTATAATTCGTCTTGCTGGTCATTGCTTTCTCATCTAAATTTAACGTCATGTAAAATGATGTTTGGCGCCCTCCAATCTTTATAACAGGTCAGAATACTTTTGTCACACACACACACGTTTCATGTTACTTATTCTTAATTCACTTTTCTAGTCACACCATTTAACATTGCTACCTATTATTAAAAAAGTCCGATGCGGAAGGCCTTCGGTCCGACGCACACGCCCTAAGATTAAATTCAATCATGAATATTTAGAGATCTCTAGTTTGCTCTGGTTTTGTACGCTGTAGAAATAAAAATACGTTGTAATTCATAACTCTTTTATTACTACATTTTATCATCATGTTTCCTATTGTGGGATTATATCCCGTCACAATGGAGCGCAGCGTGCCCTTAACCTTGAAATCTGGTTACAAATTATGGTCTTTCACCTGGGCGTCACTGAGAGTATCTTTCACTTGGAAATTTGTTTTGTGACAGCAACCGTGTTTGTTTGTGACCATTTTTAGGTTACAACAACTTATAGAGAGTACTTAACCATGATACATATATATTATGAGATATATATTATAAATATATATTATACATATATATTATGAGATCCATTAATTTTAAAAGAGCATAAAAAATTCCACAAGGGGCCATTTTCCTACATAATGTATATTAGGAATACAGTGTAAAATTGTTATATTACTGTATTCTGTGTGTGGATGATCAGGTAGCTCCAATTATACTTCGATATGGATAATTATATAGTTATATGGATAATTATATAGACCAAATATATAGTTATATGGATAATTTTATAGACCAAATATAAGGATTGCGGAGACGTCTTGACTAGGTAACAGTTTGGATGTAAGAGAGGTTCTACCTACTCTAATACAATTTATACTGTCTAATTGACCAGTCAGTATTGCCAGAGTCAACCAATGTTATTATCCTACAAAAATAGTATTATGTAGCCTGAACCGTCATTTAAAACCTTTATTGAGAGAAGCATTCTCAAATTCCCTTTCGCGTGGCACTTTCCCGCTCTTTTTCAGCACCTTGCGTTGGACAAGTGGTCACCAGATGCTACACAAAAGTAAAGCGTCCCCTATGCGACTTTTGTTTACGGCATTCTTTCTCATTAGCGTTTTAAATTCCGTCGCTGGCGTTGTCGTTGCGAAGTAGCTCCGAATTTATAACGATTTTTCCCGTTTATAATTATTTTAAGTGTATATGTAATTATTTCAAGATAATACATTATATTATAACAGCGAGGCTGTTCGAAGTATTTTTTAAACTTTTAACTGTTTAAAAACGGATAAAACACGTGGTGAACACGACGGAAAAGTTCGTCAGTTCGTCTGCCATTTTGTGTTGTTTGTTTATTTACATTGTGTTTTGTGTACCTTGTGTTTTGGTTTCTTGTCCAATTAACAATGAGTGGCTCCGAGATGTCATCATCCGATTCGGTAGAGATGACGGTAGAAGAAGTGAACAAGATTATTTTGCCAAAACAAAATGAGCCGAAACGAAAGTTGCCGAAATCGACGAAATCTACGAAAAAACATCGCATCGATAAACTCACGGCTCAAGTGGAGCACATTAGCTCGTTTATTCAGGATTTCATGGCGTCTAAAACATACGAAGATAGGAGAAACTTGGATTCCGACGAGGACGCATCATCGGAAGATCAAGAGATACACGTGGAGAGAAATTCACCATCTTCGCTAGGGATGGGATTAGTAAATCCTAATCATGAATTCAAGGAATTAAACCTATCGATGGCGGAAACCACGTGTAAGGAACCTACAGTTCCTAAGGCTGACGCAAACCGCGTAAAAAAAATCGAAGACTTACAACACTTCGGTTCGCCTGAATGGAACGAAGTAAGGTATGGGGAGGTCGTAAGAAAATACCTGGCCAACCCCATGTTCAACCAGTTGGAGGTTAATGGAGAGTTTCTGCATTTGAATAAGGCAGAGCAATACGCGGGGTCACTTGACAAATTTTGCGGGTCACTAAGCCATGCCCTGTTGCGGCAAAATGAGTGCCTCAAGAAATCTCTTCAGGAACTGGTAAACTGGGGTGCAGAGGAAGGCAAGGAATTGTCTGCAGGTTCCCTCTTCAAGAAAGTGGAGTCGCTATTTGCCCCGGATACGCAATATCAGACAGTGACCAAAGATGTCCTGCAGATGGTCTGTGGAAGGAGAGCAAATGCGATCCAGCATCGTATGGGACGCAATCCTTAACGAGATAAAGAGCCGCTACGTACGGGAGGCAGTCAAAAATATTCCTCCAGCAGCGGGTTATCTTTTTGAACCAATGAAGCTAGAATCCCAGATTCAGCGGATGGGAGGACTTGATAAATGCTTCCCACATTCAAGCTTCGACCCTCAGCCATCAACCAGCTCGCAGATGCCCAAGAAAGTGCCAGTGAGGAAGCCTTTTCGTGAGAGCAGGCCCTTTCGGGAAAGCAGGACGTTTCGGGACAACAAGCCCTTCCGAGACAACAAAGCCCTCCGCGGAGGGCGATCTAATCAAGATGCAAGAGGTGCGGACAGGAGGGGACCAGCCAAACCAAGAAGGAATTTTGGCAACAAGGATAGGCTATGACTATCCGGAGAAGGCGTTTCAGGGGGGGCAATTGCAGCACTTTATAAGCAAATGGGAAGAATTAGAAGCACCACCAACACTGCTAACCATTTTGCGAGGGTACAAGCTACCCTTTCGGCAGAAACCCCCTCTAAGTATAGTGGCAGACACGGTAAGCTCAACTTATAAAACTCAAATCACAGACGAAATGACACGACAAATAAACAAAATGAAAAAGGAAAAGATATTGGAATCAGCTTCAATATCGCCTTCCTTTCTGTCACGGATGTTTCTCATACCGAAGCAAGACGGGTCATTTAGGCCGGTCTTCAACCTTCGTCGTTTGAACAATTTCTTAGCTATTAGCAAATTCAGACTTATTAATGTTAATAAGGTTGCAACATTTATTCAACCAGGCGACTGGATGGTTAAAGTGGACCTTTCTCAAGCCTACTTTCATCTTCCAATTCATGAGAATCATCGCCGTTTTTTGAGACTGATTTTTAATGGAGAACTGCTTCAAATGACATGTTTGCCTTTTGGACTAGCCTCAGCTCCAAAGGTTTTTGCTTCATTTACCAATTGGATAGCGCAAAAATTAAGAGACAAAGGTCTCAGAATAATTGTTTACTTGGATGATTTTTTGATAGTATATCAAAATGAAAATATATTGAAAATGCATACATTCGAAACTATTTCAATGTTACAAACTCTTGGGTGGATAATACAATTCAGTAAATCCACTCTGTGTCCAGTTCAGAAAATTGAATATTTGGGAATTTCATGGAATTCAAGGGACGACTTAAAAGGCCTCCCGCAAACTAAAATAGCGAAAATAACAAATTTACTGAAACAATACATTAATCTAGGAAGGTGGTCACTTGAGCAGGCCCAGAGCCTCTTGGGTACCCTCCATTTTGCTAGTTTCGCCATTCATAGAGGCAGGCTTAACCTTCGCATGTTACAGTGTGCCAGTCGCAAGCTGCCTGCATTCAAACCGAGACGACTCCATCCCATTCCTCGAACAGCGATAGAGGAGCTGAGATGGTGGAGCAGGTCCCTGCAGACGTGGTCACCAATGCATCAAGCAGTGATTCGTCACACCCTCACGACCGACGCCTCGGACTGGGGATGGGGTGCGCAGCTAGACGACCTCAGATTGAGTGGAGCTTGGTCCCAAACACAGCAACCTCTCCACAGCAATGTCAAGGAAATGCTCGCCGTGCTGGCAGCACTTACTCCTCACGGGCCAGAGCTGTCAGACTCGGGTCTCCTGATCCAGTCAGACAACAAATCGGTGGTCGCGTACCTTCGCAACGAAGGCGGCACACGATCCAAGACATTGCTCGAAGTGACTCGTCAAGTCCTTCAGATGACAGACACGTATCGCATTTCACTGTCTGCCCACTACCTACCAGGAAGGTTCAACGAGGTGGCAGATCAACTCTCCAGAAAACGCGAACCTCCGGAGTGGCATCTTTTACCAGCAGCAACAAAATTGATTTTTGCAAAATGGGGGAGACCAACTATAATAATTGGATAATTTGTAGAGCGCCGTTTTTGTGAAATGATTTTTGTATTCGACAAAGAGGCAAGTTTTGTCAACGCTTGGACTCGAGAGTGGGATTTTCCTCTAGCTTGGGTGTTCCCCCCTCCATGCCTCATGCCGAGAGTTCTCGCACACCTCAACCGGGCCAAGGGCCTATACCTGATTGTAGCCCCGAGATGGAAGAAAGTATTCTGGAGACCAGACTTGAAAAGTCGAGCGACGAGCCCTCCTTTCACCATAATGAACCTGACAGAAGTGCTGATAGACACCAGAACCTTGAAACCCCCTCCACAAGTAGAGGATTTTATTTTGGAGGTGTGGAAGTGCCGGGGTGGAGTCAGTCATTAACAGATTGGTCGGACAAACAGAAAGAATTTTTAAAGTCAGGTTGGAGAGAATCCACACTTAAAACATATAAACCGGCATGGCTTAGGTGGCAAAAGTGGGCATTAAATCACGGGGTAAACCCGAATGTCCCTACAGGAAGTAACCTGGCAAGATTTTTAACAGATCTTAGTTTAGAAGACAATTTCTCTCCCAGCACAATTCGACTCCATAAATCGGTAGTAACAACTTTCAGTAGCCCGGAAGAAGGAAACCTAAGCTCACACCCTCTAGTCAGACAAGTTCTCAAAGCCGCAGCATTAAGGCATCCTAAACTGTCTAAGCCTCCTATCTGGGATCCCAGAATGGTGTTGACCTGGTTAGAAGCTAACCCACCCAAAAAGTTGAGTCTCTTTGAAGTCTCGAGAAGGGCAGCGACTTTACTTTTGTTAGCTTCGGGACGAAGAGTGCATGACCTGACCTTGTAACAGTGTTCGCCAGACAAACTGTCCATAAATGAGGAAGGGGTCTCGTTATGGCCAGTTTTCGGATCCAAAACTGACTCTGCTACATACCAACAGTCAGGTTGGAGGTTGAGAAACGGAAATCAGCCAAATATAGACGCAGCATACTGGATTAAGAAACTGAAACGGAGGGAAACAAAGCAGAATTTAACAGAACTCTTCATCACTACATCGGGAGCAGTTAAGGCAGCTTCAAGAACAGTCATCGCCCGTTGGGTCAAAACAATTCTAGAAGAAGCTAAGATCACAGCTGCCCCGGGAAGTGTACGGGCAGCAGTGGCGTCACTTAACTGGCTGGGTAATTTTAGATTGGATGACATCCTGGCTCGAGGGAACTGGAGGAGCCGGGACACCTTTGCCAAATTCTACAGAAGGGAAGTTAACACTCCCCTAGAGGTAAATAGGGCATTGTCTGTAGCCTCCCTATTCCACCCACTGTAACACGTGAGTAGGTATTCCAGTTTTTTGACGTATTATAATAGTATCACATTAGCGTTAGTGGTCACCAGTCGATAACAAACAGATCTCAATAAAGGTTTTAAATGACGGTTCAGGCTACATAATAAAATAGTTTTACCTACCAATAAAACTTATATTATGTACCTAACCTCATTTAAAACCTAGGCAATCACTGCCTGGTGAGAACTAATGAAGAAGAATGCCGTAAACAAAAGTCGCATAGGTGACGCTTTACTCTGTGTTTCCTCCCTCCTACAACATGGGACTCTTCAAGACCCATGTTCACTCCTTCCTCTCCAAAAAAGACCCTCCACACAGCATCCCCAAAGATGACATAGGCCCCGAGGGAAATTATTTTCTTCAGGGCCTCCTGTGTGGAGTAAATATAAAAAAAAAAAAATAAAAAGCATCTGGTGACCACTTGACCAACACAAGGTGCTGAAAAAGAGCGGGAAAGTGCCACGCGAAAGGGAATTTGAGAATGCTTCTCTCAATAAAGGTTTTAAATGAGGTTAGGTACCTACATAATAAAATTGTTTTACCTACCAATAAAACTTATATTATGTACCTAACCTCATTTAAAACCTTTATTGAGAGAAGCATTCTCAAATTCCCTTTCGCGTGGCACTTTCCCGCTCTTTTTCAGCACCTTGTGTTGGTCAAGTGGTCACCAGATGCTACACAAAAGTAAAGCGTCACCTATGCGACTTTTGTTTACGGCATTCTTCTTCATTAGTTCTCACCAGGCAGTGATTGCCTAGGTTTTAAATGAGGTTAGGTACATAATATAAGTTTTATTGGTAGGTAAAACTATTTTATTATGTAGCCTGAACCGTCATTTAAAACCTTTATTGAGATCTGTTTGTTATCGACTGGTGACCACTAACGCTAATGTGATACTATTATAATACGTCAAAAAACTGGAATACCTACTCACGTGTTACAGTGGGTGGAATAGGGAGGCTACAGACAATGCCCTATTTACCTCGAGGGGAGTGTTAACTTCCCTTCTGTAGAATTTGGCAAAGGTGTCCCGGCTCCTCCAGTTCCCTCGAGCCAGGATGTCATCCAATCTAAAATTATCCAGCCAGTTAAGTGACGCCACTGCTGCCCGTACACTTCCCGGGGCAGCTGTGATCTTAGCTTCTTCTAGAATTGTTTTGACCCAACGGGTGTTAACGCCGAAGTTAACATTTGGCGTGAATTTATCTTGAGCGCCACCTGTTTTTTTTGTTTGAGTAAGGGAAACAGGAAACCATTGATGGAATTTCAGGGTTTAAGTGGACAACGAATAAGAAGATAAATTTATGAGTGTAAATTAGATAGATATAATTTAAAGATATGAGTCGCACAAAGTACAGAGAAGTGTTATACATCCTAATCTAGCTAAATCTATGGGAGCTGTTGACAAAAGCGACATGATGCTGAGCAGTTTATCCTGTATGAGGAAGACCATAAAATGGTATAAAAAAGTATTTTTTCACATACTTGACCTATATTTATTGAATTCATTTATTTTGTACACCCAAGTGACAGGTATAAAAAAATCTCTAGCAGATTTTCAATTGGCGGTTATTATGCAACTAGTTGAGAAATATAAACCAGAGATTTCTTAAATACCAGAGCCTAATACATCAGCCCACCTCAACCCGTTTCGGGTTTTGCCTAAATATGCCGCTAAGCATATGGCCGAATTGATTCCATCAACTGGCAAAATAAAAAAAACCGCGTAGACGATGTCGTGTATGCCGATTGAAAAATAAAAAAATGCAGTTAACGAGATACGTATGTAAAGAATGTGGTGTGTCTTTATGTATCGAACCCTGTTTTAAAGTTTACCATAGTTCCAAAAAAATGTGACAGACAGAGATTCCTCTAAAGTGCTTAAAAAACAATATTTATTAAGTGATATAAAATTTATGTGTAATTTTTAAGTGTTGAGTTTAGAAAAGAGTTTGAGAAAAAGTTTTCAGAACTAAAAATGATAAGTGATCATGGTGTCCCACTTATGTCTATCAACGCAGTGGCCTAAGTACACACACGGCGAGTGAATGGCGGGACCACATTCAAAAGATACGGTACGTCTTTGTATGAAATTTTATGTTTTTGTTTTTATAAACATCTAAGAGTGTTGACACACGAGGATTTGTTTTCATATTGTGGAGAATAATCTGTTCTGTCTATATAGTCCAATAAATAATGCCAGAATGCTATAATTTGACATTTAATTGCGTGCATAGGTATTTGAAAATGTGTACCGCGTACGGGTATAGATAAAACGGAGCAAATTAACGCGTTCAAAAGGTTAAACAAAAGTTACAAGCCGCGGGTTTGACTATTAACGTAGAGAAGTCAGTCTTTTGTCGTGACTCCCTTAAATACCTAGGTTTCGTGATTGATAAGGATGGTTTGAGAACTGACCCTAACTAACTAACTAACTAACCATCACGCCGTTTCCCCGCAGGGGTAGGCAGAGAGGACGGACCGCCAAACAACTCGGTCTTGGCACACACTCCTTGCCTCATTCACATTCATACATCGTCTCATACATACTCTTCTATTATTCTGACTCTTGACATGGCCCGACTCGAGTATCTGATTCACTTGATCGTGCCATGTCTTCCTCGGGCGTCCCCGACTTCTGCTACCATTCACATTTGCATCATATATCCTCCTTACACTCCTATCTTCGCTCATTCGCTCTACATGCCCAAACCATCTAAGCGTCCCTTTCTTAATCTTACTCATTACGCTTACATCAGCCTTGCACTCTTTGCGGATCTCCACATTCCTCACACGATCAAACATGGTTTTACCACACATACGCCTCAGGGATCTCACTTCAACAGCATTTAATCTACTTTCATCCTTTCTTTGCCAGTTCCATGCCTCACTTCCATACATCAAGGTAGGTACCAGCACTCCGTTGTGGACTGCTAACTTCGCTTCTTTGGACAATTTTTTGTTAGCGCCTACGGCGTTTAGTCCTCCATTAACGGAATTACCTGCATTTACCCTTCTTTCGATATCTCTGTCAGCCTTCCCATCTCTCGTAAACATACTTCCTAAATACACAAACTCATCCACCTGCTCCAAGTATTCCCCATTCACAATTATATTGCACACTGTTTTCGTACTCTCTCTTTCAAACACCATTACTTTAGACTTACTTACATTCATCATTAACTCATTCTTCATGCATACTTCGTTCATCCTAGACACGAGAGACTGTAGATCATCTATACATTCTATACTATTAGCAATCAGCACCGCATCATCAGCATACAACAGGCAACATACTCTCAAATTATTCAAATTCGCGCCCAATCTCACCTCTTTCAATTCTTGCATACAATTATCCATGTATAGATTGAATAACCACGGTGACATTACGCAGCCTTGTTTAACACCTTTTGTGATATCAAACCACCCCGTAAAACCACCGTTTACCCTAACACATGCAACGCTTCCCTCATACAGAGACGCAATTGCCTGAGTCAGATTCGTATTCACTCCATACTTGGACAACACCTTCCATGGCTTTTTCCTGTCGACTCGGTCGTATGCTTTTTGTAAATCTACAAAGGCACAGAAAAGTTTCTGGTTTTTTGCCAGAAACTTCTCAGTGAGCATACGCAATGAGAAGATCTGGTCCATGCACACCCTTCCACTCATAAAAGCACCTTGCACATCCCATATTTTATCCTTTGTTTCCTTTCTTACTCTTTCAATCAAAATTCTACCATACAGCTTTCCAACTGAACTAAGCAGGCTAATAGCCCTATGATTCCCACATTCCATACGTGACCCTTTACCTTTGTATAATGGCATGATCACAGCCCTTCTCCAATCTAAAGGCGTGTAACCTTCCTTTAAACATTGGTTAAAAAGATTGCACAACCATGTGAGAATTACACGGCTACCTCCTTTAAAATATTCAGCAGCAATATTGTCAAACCCAACAGCCTTACCATTCTTCATACATTTAATCGAGCTTTCTATCTCATCCATGCTAATTTCGGTAACATTCACTCCATCGTCATTCATATCTGATTCGCCACTGGAATCACTGTCACTCACTTCGCTTTCGAAGACTTCCTCGAAATAATTCATCCATCTCTCTTTTATTTTTTCCTCATTCGTCAACATTTTTCCATCTTTTGATTTTATCACTTTCATGCTTCCGTTTTCTGGGCCACTCCGGGACCTTTTGACTTCTTTCCAAAACAACTTAATGTTTTCTTGGAAATGGTTTGTCATTTTCATTCCTTCTTCCTCTTCCAGGCGTTTCTTTCGTTCTTTCACTCCAACTCTTACTTTTTTCTTACATTCCTTATATACTTCTTTCGCTCGATACTTCTCTTCGCTGGAAGCACTGCCAGCCGCAATCAGACACAACCATGCTTTCTTCTTTTCTGAGACCAGTGCTTTAATCTCATCATCCCACCATGCATCACCTTTCTTCCTACCTTGCGTACTTATTCCACAAACCTCCCTAGCAGATTCACAAAGACACACTTTTATGTGGTTCCATGTTTCGTCTATGCTTAGACCATCCATTTCCTTCGCATTCAATCTTATCTCTGCACAATTCACATACTTACTTCTCACATTATCGTTTTGCAGTTTTTCTATTTTGACTCTTGTCGGAGTTGGTACCGTTTTCACTTTAGAGCGCCAACCGCGAAAGAGGTTTACTCTCGACAGGAGAACTGACCCGGAAAAAGTAAAAGCAATCGTTGACTTCCCCATTCCAACGTCGCAAAAGAGCTTGCGTAGGTTTATCGGTATACTTTCTTGGTACAAAAGGTTCATTTTAAATTTTTCTTTAATTGCAGCACCTTTGCATAATTTAACCAAAAAGGAGTTTGCTGGTAAAAAATTTGTATGGAATGAACAGGCTGATGCTGCCTTTACTAAATTAAAGAATATTCTGGTCAAGGCTCCTGTTCTTGCTTGTCCCGACTTTAGTAAACCCTTTACAATTAGTTGCGATGCATCGAACACCGGTTTGGGGGCGGTCCTTTCTCAATCTGACGTTAATGGTATAGAACACCCTATTTCCTTTATTTCCAGATAATAATCATAATAATAATAATAATAAAAACGTTTATTTGACAATAATTTTTTACATGTTTGCATATAGTTTGTACACAAACATTTAGATGATTATATTGCCAAAAGGGCAACTGCTCAGCTGTACATTCCGGATTTCTCCGGGAATGTAGCTGGTTTTCAGCAGTGCCTTTAATATAATGTGTTATAAATCGATAAATACAAATTTCTTTAAAATAAAATAAAATATAAATTCAGGATTAAATTTACATAAAATACATAGATAAAATAAAATAAAAATAATAATCACAAGTAGGTGTCCCTTTCATTTTAAATTCGATCAATTATGATGTTGTGCGGTTGACTGTGCTGTCAGCAACCATTCGCTGCAGAGCTTCTTAAAGCACTGCAACGATGTTGTTGTTCGAATAGGCAGTGGTATTTTATTCCAAAGTTTTGACGATGAGTAGCTAAAACTACCCTCAAAAACAGCAGTTTTATGTTTGGGGAGAACAAGTAAATGGTCTCTTTGGCGTGTACTATGTGCATGTGAGTCACGGGACCACTGCAGTCTGTCAAACAGATAGGAAGGAACCTTTGAATTCATCAAGTTGAACAGTTGACACATTTGATGTAACTTCCTTCTGTTCGACATATTCAGTATTCGATGCCGATAGAGGTAAGGCGAGATATGCTCGCGTCTCGGGACATTATAGCAATATCGGACACATGCATTTTGGACTCGTTGTACTTGTTTTTGGGTTTTTTTCAATAAAGATGGACCGTAAACTGAGTCTTCATAGTCCAATATTGAGAGAACAAGACTATCAGTAATAATCTTGCGTAGTTTCACTGATATGTTATCTCTTATATTGTACAATAGACGAAGCCTCGAGTAGCACCACTGTGACCTGTTTTTAACATGTTCATCATACCTCAATCTACCGTCCACCATTATTCCAAGGTTGCGCGCAGCATCAACAAAGGGAACGGTGGTTTCATGTATTTGAATAACCACGATCACTATCTGCACAGGAGAAAAATCACTCCACAACCGAGAAGGAGTTAAATGCTATGATTCTTGCACTAGAGAAATTTAGGGGTTATATTGAAGGTTCGCCTATTCCTGTCAAGGTGATCACTGATCACTATAGTCTAAAATGGCTTACAAACTTAAAGTCTCCGTCGGGTAGATTAGCGCGGTGGGCGGTTAGACTACAGCAGTTTAACTTTGAAATAATACATAGGAGCGGTAAAGACAACATTGTTCCGGACGCACTGTCTCGTGACCCTTTACATGTTGACTTTATTAATCAGTCCTTTTCCACTTCCGACCGTTGGTACTTAAGTTTGAAAGAGAAAATTTTGGCTAATCCGGAAAAATTTCCAGCGTTTAAAGTTTGCAATGGTGTCATCTTCAAACACATTCAGAGCATGGAGGCTCTACACAGGTCTTATGACTGGAAGGAAGTTCTCCCAAAAGAGTGTAGGAAAAACGTCATCGTTCAAAATCACGTTCCGCCTTCTTGTGCACATTTTGGCATCTTAAAAACGTTAAATAGGATTAAACTTAAATATTACTGGCCAAAAATGGCAGCTGATGTGAAGTCATTTGTAAGTAAATGTCATACTTGTTTAGGTTATAAAAGTTCTAACTTACTGCCTCCTGGGTTGATGGGTGACCCGAAACTGGTGCAAAGGCCGTGGCAAATGATTGCGACAGATCTATTAGGTCCTTACCCTAATTCTTACAAAAAGGGTTATACTTACCTTTTAGTGGTTTCTGATTTCTTTACCAAGTATACTAGACTTTTTTCACTTAGGAAAGCAACGGGTAGTGTTATTGCGGAAATTTTTGGAAAATGATATCTTTTATAAATTCGGTGTTCCAGATACGATTGTTTTGGATAATGGCCCACAATATATATCGCGTGACATGAAAGCGCTGGCCAATAAATTTCATATCCGTCACTTGTTTTATAATTGCAGATATCACCCGCAGAATAACCCTGTTGAGCGTGTAAACAAGGTGTTGGTAGCAGCCCTGGGTTCTTTTGTGGGATCTGATCACAGATCCTGGGCGTGCCATCTACCTGAAATTGAACTGGCTATAAACACGGCTGTTCATGAAGTCACAGGCTATACTCCGTTCTTCCTTAATTTTGGTAGAGAGATTGTAATTTCGGGAAATGACTACAAAGGTGTAGACTTTAACGCGGAAGACATTAGATTCTCTAAACGCGATTCATGGGCATCTGATTTACATGAATTAAATGACATTTTCTCCCAAGTTCGCACGTCCTTAAGACAATCATATGAACGTAATAAGGTCCAATATAATCTGCGTCGTAGGGACGTTCAATATGAGGTTGGGGACATTGTCTGGAGAAGGTCCTTTGCTTTGTCAGACGCTGGTAGATACTTTTCAGCAAAATTAGCCCCCAAATTTATACGTTGTAAAATTATTTGCAAAATATCGCCGGTTGCTTATCAATTAGCGGATATGACAGGGAAACCCGTGGGAACTTTTCATGTTAAGGATATAATCAAGTTAGAAGAAGCTAACTGATCTCGGGGTGGGTTAATTGATGAACCATATTTTTCTTCTGTTGTAATCGTTATATTTTTATTTGAGAATTAATCCCTTTTCTCTTATTATAAATTAGGTTATTGCTTACCTTGCCCTCAGGTTTGCAATTTTTCTTTGTGTTCTCTCATTGTGAGGACATGACTAGTATTTTTGTGTCTTCACATTGAGTGTATTTTTGTATAAGTTTTGTTTTGTCTTTGTGTACATGTGTAGTATGTGTTTTGGGGAGTAATTTTTCCATTCCGATTCAACGCGGGGGATTGACGTTTTTTTAATCTCACGCATTGAATCCACATTTTTTTTGGATTTAAGTGCAATCATATTGTATTGAACATTTTGTAATCTCACGATTTGAATCCATTGTATCATTTTATGCGTTATCCTAGGGCAGTGAAGTTCACAATCTCAGTTGGCCACTGTTTTTTGCTATTTTTCTGTTCGAGGGATCTTTTAATAGCTGATTTTACTTTGTGAGATGATACTAATTGTTCTTTAACGAACTAAGTACGCGATGGCGACTTGTTTTGAGGTACGGTTTGTCCTTTCTAGAGGGACATACTGTATTTCATTTATGGCATATACGAAGCTGTATTTCGGTTTAACAGTTCTGTACCGAGTTTGGTCCTCGTGTCATTTTAATTGTGTGCATGGTTGTTCTTTATATGTTGTTCTTTAGTACCTTAGTTTGCCTTGGTGTTGGTTGACTATTTTAATTCAATAATTTATAAAATACTTCATGCAGTTTTCCGCGATAGCCTCAGATGCTCAGAACATTCTATTTTTCTCTGGTTTTAGGAAACCATTGGCATGGTGTTTTCTTTGATTTAGTCATTGTTTAATACACTTTTCAAATATTTTTAAAAAAAAAATGTTACGTCATAATAATAAATCTAATAATTAATTTATTTTTTAATATTTATTTTGTAATTTAGTGAGTTTTCACTCGCTCAGGTTATTTGAGATTTACATAATCATATTTTTAACTTTTAAAAATTGCATCCTTTCATGAAGTTTTTTTTACTTTTATTTGCTCTTAATGTCCTTGGCTTGAATTATTATTAAAATGATATTTGTTCAAGAATGTAAATGAGTAATTTTTTTTACATTTTTTTTTTAACAAATACTATGCGTTTTCACATGCAATTGCTGTGGCTTCTCTCTGAGCTCAAGACAAGTCGCATCAATTTCATTTGGACTTAGCTGTATTTTTGTCAATATTGGGTCATCAATATATGGTTCTGTTTGAGCCGGTCACTTTTATCTTATTATGAATTTGGGTTTGTTTCTGGGATAACTTTATAATTTTTCATCTCTGCTCGCAGAGGGCAGTAACTGCAATGTGGGTTTAGACTTTATTATTTTCATTTTATAGTGTTTTTTTTAGCTTCAAATTTAACTTTTGCTGGGCGCTCAGCTTTCACTTTTAGCTAGACTCGTTTTATAATTTTTTTTTGTAATAAATTTTGTTAGTCTTTACTACAGTTTATCTTTTCATTTGTTATTTTATTCAAGTTTTTGTTAACACTTCAGTAGTTGTTAAATTCCTTGCTCAGTAATCCATTTTGTCAAGCATAGCATACCTTTCTTTTCACTTGCCTCAAGGAAGTCAGTCGCCTTCATCACTCTTCGGTTCTTCACGTCAAGATAACTCAAGATAATACAAAATTTCAAGATTTACAAACTTTTATCAATTCTTCGAGGAAGCAATTTTGTACAAGTTTGAGCCTTCAGGGAAGCAACATTCTTCTACGGGAAGAGTTTAATAGGATACTACCTGGCCGTTCACTGCTATCAGAAAGAGGGTGCAGCTTCTCAAGATTGCATTTGTTGTCAACATTGGAGAATGGTGATACAATTATCGGGGCTCATTATCTTCGCCAAGCAAGTTCAATCTTCTTCACTGATGTCAGAAGAGGGTCATTCAGATATTCCATCAGCGAGAATTCTTCCTTCTACTTCCTTGGTGTTGGCGCTTCAATCCTTGCTCAGCGAGCACATCACGGACTTCTACAGAACGTGCTGGATTCTTCTTCTAAGGCATTATCTGCATTTTTGTGACTCTTTACCACTTATTGGACTTGGAGTTGGAGGCATGAGTAGAAAATCAAAAAAAAAAATTATCATGCCGAAAATTTTTTTTTCCTTTGGAAGGGGGGTAATGTAGCAGTGCGTACTTCTGGACGGGCAGTTCCTACCCGATTAGAATAAACATTGGTCAACATTCTACGATTGGCAAGACTGTGGCGAGCTCTCTATGCGGAGCGCACTTCATCGAGCTCAGTTGCTGGCTGGACTCAAGGGACTACGGTGGTTCGTGCGACACTGGAACATGAGGGTCTACTTTGCAAATCACGAAAGGTCTTTTCATTTTAACTTTTTAACAATGTACTTATCATTCTAATAGGGATTACTTATTTTAACTTCTTGCGTAGTTATTTTATAACTCGCTGGCGCCCGCTCTTACATTCCTTACAAGATTTAAGTGTTTTAAATTTATTAATGTTACATGTTCGTTAGTCAAAATTTTATCAAGATGGCGTTAAATTTACGTACATTCTTGACACGCCCGGAGATAAGTTGTTTGATAGAGTCTCATGTTTATTTTATTTGATCAAGTATTTTAATAAAGTAGCGTCTGTTGATATTTAAAACATTCTATTATTTAATCTTCCTTATCAGTTCTCATCACTACCTAC
Organism: Hesperophylax consimilis; assembly: GCF_061612785.1. NCBI lineage: Eukaryota > Metazoa > Arthropoda > Insecta > Trichoptera > Limnephilidae > Hesperophylax > Hesperophylax consimilis. The sequence goes on along the minus strand of NW_028301263.1, from coordinate 514,697 downwards.
CTACCTACATTGCGTTAGTGCGTGTGCGTAGATGACTAGATTATTGTATATGGTAATTACCAATTAATGTCACAATCGATAGATCCATCATTAATTTATACAATTAATCTTTTCATCACCCATCCATTAGCAACAATGTTACAAACCTAGACTCAAATCATCCAGCGTGGAGCTTCGAATGTCCAGTATACAAAAGGAAATTGGAATTGGAGAAGAAAAAGGTAAATTTTTTATAAAAAGCAACCAACTGCAAGGAATCATTTAAGTATTTAAATATTCAGAGTCTGATAGCGAATAATGAAGAAATCCAGATACTAATTGAACGAAATGATCCTGCACTTGTAATGTTAAGCGAGACTCACATAACATGCGATATTGAAGACAGCGAAGTTATTTTTCAAGGATATACAACAATACGCTGTGATTCCTACAGTAGACACACAGGGGGAGCAATAATAATTATCAAAAAAGACATAATATATGAAGTTATTTCTAACACAAAATACGAAAAGAACTGCTGGATACTAGCGATCAGGATAACTTCTGGATATAAGAAAGGTGTATACGGAGTAATTTACCATTCTCCAAATGCAAGTACCAAAGACTTTCTATCATTTATAGAGAACTGGTGCACCCAATAAATTGAAGAAGAAGAAGATAATATCCTAACTGGTAACTTTAATATAAATTTCAAAAATTTGAATGATACATATACTAAAGACTTAAAAAAATTATCCAAGCATCGGGAATGAAACAACTTAACGGATAAATCCAGTACGTTAATTGACCTTGTCATATCCAACAGATTAGATTTGAATGTAAAAGTTCTAGATGAGCCAAAAATAACCGACCATAACCTTATCCACATTACAGATAACACAAAAAGAACTAATACGAAAACCAGCAAAGTAATAAAATACAGAAATTATAAAAAATATAACAGTGAAAGGTTAATTGAACTTCTGGGTGATATGAATGAACTTCATCAAATGGAATTTAATGAAAAGTCTAAATCATTAATAAATAACCTTCAAGAAGTAATCGACCAGTTAATACCAATCCAAACTACTAAAATAAGAGGAACAAATAAATGGTATAACATAGAACTACAATCAATACAATATGAAAGAGATAGACTGTACAAAATTGCAAAAATCTCAAGAAACTCACAAGACTGGAAAGCATTCAAAAATGCAAGAAATAAATACTCAAAACAACTGAAACTTTGTAAGAACGATTACTTCAAAAATAAAATTATCTGTGAAAAAGGAGACACTAAAAAAATGTGGAAAACCATAAAAGGATTAATGCAAACTGAAGATAAAGAGATGAAACATGACATTGAATTTCCACATCAGATACAGGGTAGCATACAGAACTGCTTCAACAAATATTTTGTAAACAGCATAACGGAATTACATCAGAGTATACCAATACTGAAGGAAGACAACCGCGTGAGAAATGTTCCCCTAAACCGAGAAAAACTTGTGTTTAAAGAGATTGATGAAACATATCTTTTACAGATTCTAAACAGCACCAAATCAAAAGAGAGTCCAGATGGAATAAGTTTTACAGTTTTAAAGGATGCAATGCCAGTGATAGGACCTCATCTACTGAACATAATAAATTAATCGTTAAGAAGTGGAAAATTTCCAAACACATGGAAAACATCTATTGTGATCCCGATTCCGAAAGTTATGAATACCAGAAAATGTGAAGAATTTAGACCTATAAATATGTTACCAAAATACGAACAGGTACTAGAAATTGTAATAAAGAAACAACTCGTTGAGTATTTGGAAAAACATCATATATTATGTGACGAACAATCAGGATTCTTCGAAGAAAACTTCTTCTAACTGCTTTTCACTTTGTGATGGCATTATTTATTTTTTATTAAAACACAAATAACATTGTTTACATCACTTTATTTCGATACAAAATCTCAACATGTTTCATGAACCAAGTTCACTTCATCAGGAGCACAAGTATACTAAAGTTATAATTAAAATTAGGTCTAGAATGAAGAGGTAGAAGGGGCGGGGAGGGGTAAGAGTGGGGGAGGGTTATTCAAAGTAGGAATTAAAATGTCATTAGACGGGAAAGACCGGGTAATTGGGAAAATATTTAAAATGGGGTTTATAAAAATTTTTTGTTTATTAATAATATCTGCTTTCATATTCACGTGTTTTCTTATTTCTAGGATTTCAAAATTATTGATTTGAGATACCTTGTAACCAGAATGTAGTATTTTAAAACCTGAATTAATATCGAAAATGACAATATCCTGGATATAATTCATCAAATCATCCCTTTTCTCAAAAAGTCGCAGCTTTCCATTCTATGCTTAATAGATTAATTTCGATTCCTTTGTCGGATCCTAATTATATCTCAGAATTAAATATCATAAAACAAATAGCATCTAATAACGGCTATCCTAATAAATTGATAGATGAAATACCAAATAAAAAAATTAAACATAAATTCTTTAAACTTTATATTTATCCTATTTATAAAGATACAAACAAACAATGGCGTAGAATTCTATTTGTAGATAATGATACTTCCAAAATTATAAATAAAAACATCCCCTTCACTATTCAACCGGCGTTTTATACGAATAACAAATTAAAAAAATATATTCTTAATAATAAAGATATTGATAGTCAAACTAAAAAATCAGGTGTTTATAAACTCAACTGTAATGATTGTAATTCCTTTTATATAGGAAAAACTAATAGAAACTTTGAGATCAGAATTAAAGAACATCTTAGGGCTTTAAAGGGAAACTGTGAATCAGAATTTGCGGATCATTTATTAAATAACGACCATACTTTCGATATTAATTCAGGTTTTAAAATACTACATTCTGGTTACAAGGTATCTCAAATCAATAATTTTGAAATCCTAGAAATAAGAAAACACGTGAATATGAAAGCAGATATTATTAATAAACAAAAAAATTTTATAAACCCCATTTTAAATATTTTCCCAATTACCCGGTCTTTCCCGTCTAATGACATTTTAATTCCTACTTTGAATAACCCTCCCCCACTCTTACCCCTCCCCGCCCCTTCTACCTCTTCATTCTAGACCTAATTTTAATTATAACTTTAGTATACTTGTGCTCCTGATGAAGTGAACTTGGTTCATGAAACATGTTGAGATTTTGTATCGAAATAAAGTGATGTAAACAATGTTATTTGTGTTTTAATAAAAAAAAATAAAAAAAATGAGGATTCCGTAATAATAACTCTTGTGAAGCTGCAATAAACATTGTGATTGATACATGGAAGAAAGAAACAGATAATAAAAAAATCACCATTGCAACATTCTTAGATTTTAAAAGAGCATTTGAAACGATAGAAAGGAAAAAACTTTTGGAAAAATTAGAAGATATAGGTCTTTCTGAAGTAGCTCTAAATCTTTTCAAAGAATATCTCCATGAAAGAAAACAGGTAACAAAAGTGGAAAGCTCAGAATCAGAACCGATAGAAAACAACCTCGGTGTTCCACAAGGGTCGGTATTAGGTCCAATTCTAATCATTATTTACATTAATGATTTAATTAAAACCATAAAACATTGCAAAATTAGATTATTTGCAGACGATACATTAATCTATATTTCATGTGAAGAGTACATAGATGCAATCAATAAATTAAATGAAGACCTACAAAATATAGCGAAATGGCTGAAATTAAACAAATTTAAACTGAATGTCAACAAAACAAAAAATATGGAAATAGGCAACAAAACGCATAACACAGAGTTAAAATTGACAATTAATGACGAAAAAATTGAAAAATTAAATGAAATTAAGTACCTGGGTGTGATACTAGATTCAAAACTAACTTTCGCAGCAAATTTTGAATATGTGCTAAAGAAGGTATGTATCTAAAAAAGTCAATTTTCTTAGAAGATTAAGAAATAAACTAAATGGAAACACTACAGAGCTGATTTATAAAACTATAGTTGCTCCACATTTAGATTATTGCTCTACTATGTTGTATTTGGCCAATGAAGGAAACTTGAACAAGCTAGATGTTATACAGAATAGAGCTATGAGATGTATACTAGGAAAAGGAAAATACGCAAGCATAGATCAAATGAGAGAACAGCTAAATTGGATTTCTATAAAAAAGAGACTATTATTTAATGTGTTAATTTTGGTACATAAAATCATGAACAACCAAATGCCAAAATATTTTAAGGATGAAATTGTTTTTTATAGAGATGTTCATAATTACGAAACCAGAAATGTAAATAGGATTAGATTGCCACATATGAAAAAAACAAAATCACAGAACTGCCTAATGTACAAAGGAATAAAAATGTATTATTGTAATGTGTTATTGTATTGTAGCGCCCTTCGTGGCAGCAGGACGCGTCCTAACGCTTCCTCCAACCGCTTTGTGTTTTTTTAGTATTTTCAAGGGAAATGAGGCAACATCCCTTTGAAATTATTTTTAAAATCAATCCATCAACATTTGAACTTAAATAAAAATAAACTTAATAATTATTAGAACTTTATAATATGTGATTTGAGTGCAGTGTTTTAAAGTGAATATTCTGAAATTTGCTCAAAAATATCGGATTTTCGAAACGAACGGCGACCGGTAAATGCACTCCAGATGTTTTCAACAAAATTCTCGGAAACTGGGTAAGCTTGGACACTGGCAAGTTTTTTACTAAGCCCAGGGCAATTTATTACCCAACCGTCGCTTTTTACTGCGGACAGAATGCACCACTTCAACAATTACCAGGAACAGGATTACATGGAGATAAATGATGGACTTGCCAAACTTCACAGCGGTGCTGCCAGGGTCTCTTATCTATGTGAGGTGTCAGCGCTTTATTAGCAGCAGATACATACCTGGACGCTGTTGTTGGACGCGGTGGACTCTCTTACTGCAGCAGCTGGTCCAGTTCCTTCACCACTTAGGATTCTTGCTGCAGAGTCTCCATCTTCTATCTTCGTAGAACGTCACAGCGGTGCTGCCAAGGTCTGGTATCTGTGAGAGGATAGTGTGTCAGCGCTTTATTAGCAGCAGACACATACCTGGATGGATGACGAACCTCGTGCTGGCACTGTTGGTGGACGCGGTGGACTCTTTTGCTGCAGCAGCTGGACCAGTTTCTTCACCACCTGGGATTCTTGCTGCAGAGTCTCCATCTTCTATCTTCGTGTCACCTGTTCCTTTACTTCATTTTACTTAACTTAACTTCATTCTATTTTTGTAATATTTATATTTTCTGTAATACCTGCATCAACTGTAAAGCGCCCCTGAGGTGATATCTCACAAAAGCGGCGCTATACAAATTATCCAATAATAAATAAATAAATAAATAAATAAAAATATGATGAAATGCCTGAAAGTCTGAAGAATGAAGGAAGAATGAATGTATTTTTTTTTTTGTATTAGGCAATTCACCCTAAAAAGAGTGCTATGTGCCGTTAAAGTTAGGGGAGATGGTTATAATTTTATGGGAAATCTATACGGGAATAGGAAATCTCAAATATTGAAGTCATTCAAGTCTATGAACTTGTATAGAACTGAGAAAATGCGAGAATTGTTGAGAGAAAGTAAATAAGGGAATACTAAGGGGAGATTGGTGGGTGATTTTTATAAGTAAACGATAAATGCCTTTGAAAGATGAATGATTTTTACAATTAAAGAAAACATGATCAAGAGTCTCATTTTCCATGCCGCACTGGCAGAGTGGACTATCTAGGACCCGGATTTTAAACAAATGGGATGCAATGGAGCAATGACCAATTCTCATTCTCGAGATACAGGAAATAAATCTTTTGGATTTTTTCTTGCCGTGGAACCAAGGTTTACTTGGTATATGATTTTGTATTCCAGCATAAAAAGCACCAGTTCGGGTTTTCGTACTAGACCAATTTTCTTCCCAGGAGCGAATCATATTGGATTTAAGAATTGGGATGACGTCAGAGATAGGAATTCTAAAATCTAAAGGATTAGAGCCAGAAATTGTTCCAAGTTTAGCTAGAGAATCGGTTTTCTCGTTACCCTCAATTCCCAAATGGCCAGGGACCCAAACCAATATTGTCTCGAAATTTAATTCATTTAAAGATTTAAGGGTGTTTCTGATATTATAAATAATATAGTCTTCTGGTTTATGGATATTTTCAACACTGCGCTTAGTGAGTCAGTGCACAGTAAGGCTCGTCGAATATTGAAAAGCTGGATTTGGCTCAAAGCTTGTTCAATTGCGAAGCATTCTGCAGTAAATATAGAAATTTCTTTAGGCAATTTATAAGACAAATCTAAATCGAATTCGGGAATGTGTACCGCAGCTCCACAATCTTTGTTATCAGACTTTAGAACCATCTGTGTAAATGAGTGAAAATTCTGGAAACTTAGAAGATGTATAATATAATAATAAATTAATTGTACAGCGCCCTTGAGGTGATTTTTCACAAAAACGGCGCTCTACAAATTATCCAATTATTATTATTATTATTATTATTATTATGTAATGTTTTTAAATTTTTCCTCAACATTTTGATTAGATGAGGTTAAAATATCAGTTCGGAAGTCTGAAGTTATAACATTGGGGATATAATTGATAGAATCAAATGGGATAATGAAAATAGGAAGGATAGGATCTTTTTGTAGATTTTGGAGGGAAGAGGACAGAGATTTGAATGAAAGAAAACTTTTTAGAAGGAGAAGAAGTCGATTTTTATCTGTCGATCTTTTTTCGTTATTTAAGTTATTGAACAAATAATCAAGGCTTTGTTCTAAAGGGTGACGCGATACAGAAAAAGATTTAATAATAATAATAATAATAATAATTGGATAATTTGTATAGCGCCGTTTTTGTGAAAAATCACCTCAAGGGCGCTGAAAAATATATTTATCAGCCAGGAATTGTCTCCTCAGAATTAAGGGAGGATCAACACATTCTACCTGGAGAGAATTAATTGGAGAAGATTTCATCGCTCCAATAATTATTCTGAGCGCTTTCGACTGAATTCTTTCAAGTTTTTTGTCCAAATATTTAGGAAGAGGATCGAAAAGAAATGTTCCATAATCCAAATGGCTTCGCACTAGAGCACCATACATCAATTTAAGAGTAGTAGGATGAGATCCCCACCACACTCTGGAAACAGCTCGCATAATATTTAGCCCCTTTTCACACTTAGCCGAAATGTTCTGAATATGCGGGAGCCAGGAAAGTTTATGATCCAAAAGTAGTCCAAGAAATTTAATTTGCTTAACGATTTGAAGAGGGACATTATCAAAGCAGACAAAAAAGGGGGGTATTTTTCTTTTGCGCGTAAAAGCCACTACTTTGGTTTTAGACGTAGCTAAATTCATCCCATTTGTCAACAACCAAACTTTAATATTATGTAAAGCCAAATTCAATTCCTTCGCAGCGCGCGATAGATTTTTGTGTGATAAATATATAAGGAAATCATCAGCAAAATAAAGTCGCTTGATAGATGAAGGAATTACATTGTCTAAATCACTTATATATATATTAAATAATAATGGACTGATTACGGACCCCTGAGGTAACCCCTTCCATAGTTTGCGATTTATTGTTTTTGAGGAAAAGTGGATAATAATGGATCTGTCTGTTAGTAAATTAATAATAAATTGAACTAGTTTTAAGGGAATTTTTATTTTAATTAATTTTTCTTTCAAAATGTTAATTAATACATCGTCGTAAGCTGACGAAAGATCAAGAAATGTGGCCAGAGTGCAAGAATTAAGGGACTGAGATATACGGATGTCTGTTGTTAATACACTTAAATTATCTATGGTTGATTTCTTTTTCCGGAAGCCATATTGATTAGGAGAGATAATTCTGTTATTTTCAACAAACCATTCCAATCTGTTCTTTATCAAGTGTTCTGCTACTTTCATTAAACACGATGAAAGAGCAATAGGACGATAGGATGAGATTTCAGATGGATTTTTGCCAGGTTTTAAAATCGGAAGAATTTTTTGAACTTTCCAGACTTCAGGAATAAATCCCGTTTCGAACATGTAATTAATTAGGGATAAAAAATATTCAACCGACATGTCTGAGAATGCTTTAATGAAACTATATAAGATTCCATCAGGGCCAGGAGAAGAGTCTGGAAGGGAATTGATTACTCGATTTAATTCACTTACTGAGAAAGGAGAGTCCAGCCAGCTAGAGTGAGATGGATAAGAAATAAAGGAAGGCATTTCCTCACATCTGGCAACTGACGGAGGAGCTATCTTATCAGCAAAACCTATAATAATTTCTTCTGGAATATGTTTGGAACGCTGGGGAGTATATGACGAACCGAATTTTTTTAAATTGGACCATACGGATGACTGGGGAGATTCAGGAGACAAGCGTTCACAGAATTTTCGCCATCCAGACCGCTTTTTGTTTTTCAAAACGCGTTTCGCTTCTGCCTGGGCGCGTTTCACAGAAAGGTAATTTTCGAAAGACATACATTTACGGAAAATGGAAATTGCTTCTCTTCTGGATTTGACGACACTAGTGCATTCTTCATCCCACCATGGGGTGGAATGTTTTATCTTAATGTTTACATTACGCTTTTTAAGTGTTTTTTCTGCAGCTTTTATTATCATGTTAGGAAATAATTCACATTGTAAACTAGTGTTGACAAGGGAAGACTTAGATGCTTGAACAATGGAGTCTAATTCTGAAGAAAAATTTCTCCAATTCGCGTCTTTCGTTTTAAATTTTTTTTTTTTTTTTTTTAATGTATATTTTATTTAGTTATAAGAGTTTACATCTTATACCTAATATATTATTTTCTATGACTACTACAATATTATTTACTTCTTACATACTAAAATTTAGATTTAACAACATTGAGACATAATCCACGAAAAACTGCAAGACTTTTAGCTTCCTTAACAATTACCGGGAGTTCATTGAACATTTTAAAACCTTTATAATAAATATTGTTTTGTGTTTCTGATAAGTGTGTTTTAGGAAGCCTAAAATCGTTGCAGTTTCTCGTAGGATATAAATGAACTGCACTATTAATTCTAACATTCTTTGAGATATAGTCAGGTAACATTTTATTTTTTAGCTTATAAATAAACACTAAGGTATTATAAACTAATCGTTGCCACACACTTAAAATATTGAGTTGACGTTGCATGGTTTTTATTCTGGTGTACCTGCTACAATACAGTATTGACCTCATGCCTCTGTTCTGGATTACTTCCATTCTCTTAATTTGGGTTTTGTTACTTAGAAATATTACACTTGTACAATAATTTAGATGGGATGCTACAGTGGTATTGTAGACCAATATCCTTGTTTTAATGTCCAATTTTCCTTTTATCCTACTTAAGAAATTAACCTTTTTCGCCATTTTTTTATTTAAAATTTCAAAGTTAGTGTTAAATTTTAACTTGTTATCTATTATGATTCCCAGGTATTTAATTTCTTTTACTTCTTCCATATTTTGATTGTCTATATTTAGGACAGTATTTACGTTTAGTTTTTTCCCTAATACCATAAATTTACTTTTAGTTACATTTAATTTCAATTTATTTATGTTTAACCACTTAGATAATTCATTAAGTTCATTTTGTATTTTTGACAACGCATCTTCAATATTATTTGCTATAATATATAAAAGTGTGTCATCTGCAAAAAGTTTGATGGAACAGTACTTTAAGCACTTCACTATATCATTAATATATAAAATAAATAGGAGCGGTCCCAAAACAGATCCTTGAGGAACTCCAATGTTGATTTCTTGTTCTTCAGAGATAGTATCTCCAATTTTGGTTTTTTGTTTTCTATTTTTTAAGTAATCAATAAACCACTGCAATTCATTAGCACGGATTCCTATGTCCTTCAATTTCATTATTAGTCTTTCTCTGTCTATCGTTTCAAAAGCACGTCTAAAATCCAAGAACACTGCTATTGTGATTTTCTTCTGATCCATAGCTGTTTTCCATTCATTTATCACATAATTTATTGCTGTTTCACAGGAATATTTATTTCTAAACCCAGATTGTTCTTTTACTAGGATGTTATTTTTTTCTATAAATTTACTCATCTGTTCTTTCACAATGCATTCTAGTAATTGTTCATATTTAGGCAATCCATTTATTGGTCTGAAGTCTTCGAAATTTTTAGCATTTATTTTTTTGGGCACTGGTGCCCAAAATAATAAATTTAAAATTTTAAATTTAAAACTATTGTTTATCGAAAAGGAATGCGTGGAAGATAGATGGTGGAAGGTAATTATTATAGGAAAATGGTCACTGGAAAGTGGATCTTTAAGAATGTTCCAAGAACATATGGGAATCACCGAAGATGAGCAAAGAGATAAATCGACTGCACTTTTCCGATGTTGAGGGGCAGTGAAACGAGTTGGAGATCCATCATTTAGAATACATAAATTATAGGTATCCATAAATTCTAATAGATTATGGCCAGAACGGTTTGTTAACTCACTGCCTCAAGAAGGAGAATGAGCATTGAAGTCCCCAAGTATCATATACGGGGGACGAATCTGGGATATAAATGTTGACCATTCGTTTTCAACAAAAATTGTAGAGGGAGGGATATATATTGATAGTAATGTAATATCAGATACAACAGCTGCTACTATCTGAAAATTATTGGGGAGAGTGTTGAAAATAATTTGTTTAAAAGGGATAGAATTATGTATAATAAGAGCAGTGCCACCTTTGCCATCCAGTCTATCATGTCTTAGACAATGATATCCAGGAATCTTAAATTGGTATGAGGGTTTTAACCACGTTTCGGAGATGGTAGCAACTGAAATATTATGTTCATCAAGTAACTGTACAAGATCAATTTTGTTGGCGAATAGACTTCTACTATTCCATTGAAGTATTTTGCTCAGTTGCGGATACATCGGGAAGGCTAGAGAGTAAAGATTTCATATAATCGGCAGCGTTGGACGGTACTTTATTGTTATTTGAAAGGATCGTAATTAATAGGGTAATTAAAGTTTGAATAAAAGAAGAATTTTCAATCATGACTTTAGGTAAGATATCGGAAGTGGAACAGTTTTTTAAGGCAGTCCCATTGGGAGCCTGGGATTTATTATTCCCATTCGGGTTAAGTAAAAGATCATTATGTAGTTTTTTATCGAAAAAAGGAATAAATTTTGGATTAGATTTTATCGGTTTGAAATTTGTTTCTTTGTGGGAAGATGATAGAGGGGATTTAGGGGAAGAAAAATGAAAGATAGAAGCGTTAGACGTTATCTCTGCAAAAGATTTTTTCGTAGGAGAGAATAATTTAGAAGCCTGAAAGTAGGAAATGTTGTCTGCAGCCATTGACTGTTTTGTGGAGAATCACTTATCAACCGTATAAACTAATTTTTAGGTGTGTTATCACTAATGGCAGAGACTTGAACGGCGGGTGCGCCTGTTCTCACATTGCTGGAGGATTGGGGGCGGAGCTACGAAGTTTGCCGAGTGAACACGAAGGCTCAAAGCGGCTCGGAACTACGAAGTTTGCCGAGTGTACACGAAGGCTGGCAACAATCAACTTGATTTTGAATAATTTGTTTGAAGTCTTGAAGTTTGACTGTGGTTTGACGTTCGAAAATCTCTCAAGTATGAGGGAGATTTTGAGTTGAAAGAAACGAAACATGGAGGTCGTTATTAGTAAACATTTACAAGACATAATCAACCCTACGGACATTTTTTTTTAACCTAACCTAACCTAACCTTCTACTTCCTGGTTACGAAACCATTACTAGGATAGGTTATTGTACTTTTTATTACTAACCTCCAACTTACCTAGCTCTGGTAGTTTGTATTGATATTTGAAGCTTATGTTTGTATTATTTAAGCTTTCTTCCAGAAGCCTGACCTCACAATTGTTATTTAATCTTATATATTCTAGGTTTTCCGAATAAAATCACAAAGTAGAAGAAATTTGTGTTTAATCCGTGACCCATCCTGATATTCCTTTACGATAGGCCTACTTCACTAGTAACTCTTAAGATCATTTAAACTTGAATGCACTTCTTGTATTTTTATGACAAAGTGCCTTCTTCGATGTAATTGTTATGTTGTCTTATGGAGAAATAACAACCAACCAAGAAAGCCAAGTTCTTATTGTCACAGGTTTAAATTTGCCGGGCAGATATGAAGTGAAGTTCGGATTTCGTAGCTCCGCCCCCAATCCTCCAGCAATGTGAGAACAGGCGCACCCTCTCACCTCTTCTTGCCAGAATTCAGTGTTTCCATACTCCGAATAATCTTGAAATGTAGCGGGTAGTAAAGAACTGCTACAATGCCCCCTCAGCCAAAAGACTTATGCCTATAAGTCTGAGGTTCGTCTGACACCTCGTGGCCAACAGGCCTTGAAACCACTCCTGCAGTAGAAATCAGTAGTTGCGTAAGAGGAGGGCAGCAAGGGGCTTCAAAAATGACGACACGAGTTTCCGACGTCTATGTGGTGGAGCACCTCAGGTTCCAAGTTGTCCAAACAGGGCCCGTCCATTTCAGTTTCAGAAGTTGCCAGAGAAGGACAGCAAAGACGGACAGCATACTAAGATGATAAGTGATACTTCAGTCGCACCAGCACGAAAATGAAGAAGAAGCAAAGCAATCCAGATGATCCTGATGAGCGCATCATGTAGTACGTTGAGGGAAGATGATGATTGACTTGTTCAGTAGCACAGCACGGAGATGAAGAAGAAGCAGAGCAATCCAGATGATCCTGATGAGCTCATTATGTAGTAGGATGAGCGGAAGCAGAAGAAGTCTTCGTGAGAATGTTGGATGTCTAGCCTACCCGAACTGGTCATTGATTAAAGAAGCTAAAATTTATTAAAATAGCAAGCCCTTTTCAAGGAAAGAAGGTGCACACCTTACAAGCAAGAATTATAATATATTTACTAATTGAAAAAGGTGAAGCTCAAGTTGAAAACCTGAATAAAAACTCTAACAAACTGTTTTGTACTAAAAGTGACAGTTGTACATAGGCGAGGTAACCAACAATGAAAAATAAATTCCAAGGCCCAAAAAAAAATATAATAGTGAAACGTCATGATGACAAATGCAATTATGTAGCATAGGCTTTATTTAAAACCTATAAAGTGAGATAAACATTACCATTTTGCAGCTAAATCGACGTTTCTTACCAAGTTCGTGTGTAATTCTTAGTTTAAATCTCCCGCCAATGTCACCTGCTAGTTCCTAATGCATCCTTCAGGCGGCGTTAGTAGTGGGGACGCCATCAATGATGCTATAATTTCATGTTTCATTAGCATTTATTTTGCGAAGGTCAAACACGTTTGGTTTGTTTACAAACATCAAATACCGTAAAATAACCTGTTTTTCAGTATTTGCGCAAAATTAACATTTTTTTTTCGAGGTTATTAACAGTGTGACTGTTCGAACTCCGTAAAATTGCGATTTATTAGAGTTTCGTGTGTTTTTGTTTGGTGTTTTTTTGTGGTTTCTTTGTGTTTTCTTGATTATGTCGGATTCCGAACGTTCCGAGAGCGGGGAAGCCGAATTTTCGAGGGCGGAAGTCATGAAGGTGATCCACACGGACACGCGGGGCAAGCGTTCGAGGGTCTGCGCGGAAGACAAAGCCAAGAGGCAGAGGGTTGGTGAATTAGCTCCCGCCGACCCTCGAATTGACCTGTTAACACAGCAGATGTCCCAGATGCAGGAAATGTTGCGTCTGCTGCTAGAGAAGCGTTCGGAGGCTCCCGTCCGTGGCGCCTTAGACGACGATGACGATGACGAGGACAGCATCTCCCTGGACACCCCTGCGTCGCTTCGGGAGGAATTGGCAGGAGATTTGGGAATGGGACTCATCCATCCGAATAAGCCGTCTCGCGACTTGGATCTCGGGGAGTGGACAACTGACCTAAAGCAGCCGAAGATACCATCGGCCGACCCAGGGAGGGTGAAAAAAGTGGAGCTCCTTCAGCATCTGGGGACGGCCAACTGGAACAATGTCCGCTACCTCGAGATCCAGAAGTCGTATGCCGCAACCCCTCTCTTCTCAATGTTGGCATTGAACCCTGAATTGAAGCGCCAAGCTCAGGAGGAATCGGCCAGTACGTCAACGGACTCCTTCTGCGGCTCCCTGTCCAATGCTCTTTCCCTGCAGGCTGATCTCCTGAAGGCCTCCTTGCAGGAGCTGGTCAACTGGAGTGCGGAACCGGGCACGAAGCTGAGCACTTCCACTCTTTTCGAGAAGGTGCAGTCTCTCTTCGCGGCGGGGTCTGAGTCCCAGAAGGTGTCCAAAGACATCATGCAGATGGTCTGCGGAAAACGGGCTAGCCACATTGAGTATCGACGAGAGGGGGCATTGCGAGGCATCAGCGACGGATACGTCCGAGATGCCTTACGGAAGATTCCGCCCACATCGGAATATAAGAGGGGTCAGCGAGTTCCCTTGCTGGCACTTTCGGGTGCATACCGTACAGTGGCCTCGGACGCGTTGCCTGTTCTGGCGGGCATTTTGCCCATTGATTTAGAGATAAGAGAAATACAAACTAAAAAGAAGCTGACCAGAGGAAGACCAGCCAACCACCTAGGGGTTGAACTAACCCCCGGTGATGCTGTGTCTCTCCAAAGCCTTCTTCGAGCGATGCGAGAAAGGACTCTGAGCGAATGGCAAATGCGTTGGGATAGTTCGAGAAAGGGAAGATGGACTCACTCCTTCTTCCCATCAGTTAAAGTCAGAATGGAAGGGGCACACATTAGGTTGGATCACCACACAACCCAGATTCTAACCGGACATGGTGAATTTAGAGGGAGGCTACATAGTCTCACCTTGTCCCCACACCCCACCTGTGCGTGTGGTGACTCCAACCAAACCGCCGAGCACATTCTGTGGCATTGCGAGATACTGAAGGACGCTAGAGAGGAAATGCTTAATGGTTTGAATGTTTCAACGAGACCGATCTTGAACGTAGATCTCGTATCGGATCAGAGGAATTTTGGATGTCTGAAGAAGTTCGTTAAGGTTTGGGTTGAAAGGTGGCCTGTGTTGAGAGTCGATGTTATTTAGAGTAAATTCAAATAATTTAGCTCGGCCGAGTGTACTGCTCCTGACTCCCCTGGTTTCTGATCTTTATACTCTTCTCTCACTCATACTATCGCCAATTTATATATCATGTTTATCTTTTTCTTTTTTTTTCTGATCAAATATTTATGTTTCACTGTTATATCTTACTCTATCTTATTTATGTATCGCTATATTATTCTATTACTCGTAATCCTTTTATTATTTTGTATTTTGTTGCTCATTCTTCTATGTTACATTGTCTCCTTTTCAGGTGGGAACTGAACTCCCCTTGTGTTTTGTCTTGTCCTAGCCCTCTTCTTGGGCGAGGCATAAAGACCCCAGTCCCTGCATAAAGCCCGAATTTTCCAGACCCCCGGATAAGACATTGTGTTAGATAATCGGCTTTCCCCCAATTGCGATGCTCTGGCTCGTCGTGACGTCCGCAGTGAACTACATAACCTTCCCCACCCCCCGTTGACGTGTGACGCTCTTCTTTTAGTTTATTTCTCTTCGGTTAGCTCACAACCCATCTGTTCTCCTAGGGTCTTCGAGCATAATCACGCCTCGGCGTGGGGTGGGCGGTGATGGAAACTCATCTGTGGGCTGATCGGCGACCGGTCGCACGCCTTTGGGACTGCTGAGGACCTGATCACTCCTAATATATCTTCGTCTATATATATTTGTTTTGTGCTACTAACACGCATGTGCATGTCTAACACAACTAACTCGAGCATCCTCTGCATAGTGCTCGCTAACACAATATGCAGGGACATTTAAAGGTCTAGAGTCTTTTATTGATAATTCGAATCCTTAAATATAAAAAATTAGCTTCTTGCGAGAGTCCCGAAGGGGTGACAATAAGTCACCTATACCGGGATGGGACAGTGGTGGGTGCCTTTAAAAAAAAACATCGGAATATCTCTTTGACCCGAACCTCCTGTCGGCCCAGCTGGATAAGTTGGGGGGAGTGAAGAAGTGCCTCGCTCCTCAGCCTAGTACGTCGCGACCAGTTCCTCCCGTTAAACCTGCGACTGTGCAGAACTCGCAGCCCTTTCGTCCTAGAGTACAGCAGGGGAGAACCATCGCGAGAAGGGAGCACCCTGAGAGTCGAGGTCCAGAACCAGCCCGTAGGGCCGCTAAAGCTTTCCCTCCCCGAGGTAGGTTCCGGCCCAAGGAAAGAGCAGGGAAGCCAGACCGTAAGAGGTTTTAACAGCGGGCCCTCTTTTCAAGGAGGTCAGTTGCGCTCATTCGCCGGTAGGTGGAGGAACCTTGGTGCCCCTACTATCATCCTTAAGATGTTAGATGGCTACCGAATTCCATTTTCATCAAAACCTCCACTAAATAATAATATTGATTTATTTAACTCCCCTTTCGCCACTAAGACTTCTGTGGCAATGACAGAACAAATAGAAAAACTCAAAGCCCTTAAGGTTTTAGAGTCGGCACCTGCCACTCCCTCATTTATTTCTAACATGTTTCTGGTCCCCAAATCAGATGGCTCAAAGAGGCCGGTCTTTAACTTAAAGTATTTAAACAATTTTCTGACTGTCAGTAAATTTCGTCTGGTAAACGTTTATCGAGTTCCTACTTTTCTACAACCGAATGACTGGATGGTTAAAGTGGACCTCACACATGCTTACTTTCATGTACCTGTGAGTGAGCAGCATAGATGTTTCCTTAGACTTATCTATAGGAATGAACTCTTGCAGATGACATCCCTCCCCTTTGGCTTGGCCACCGCACCTAAGGCATTCGCAACCTTCACTAACTGGGTAGCGCAGGAACTGCGGAAGAGAGGGATGAGAATTCTAGTGTATCTGGATGATTTTTTATTAGTAAACCAATGCCTGCCTACTTTAAAACACCAGTCTATTGAAATGGTGGAGTTTTTGCAAGGCTTGGGATGGCATATACAATTTGATAAGTCAATATTAGAACCATCACAACAAGTTCAATTTCTTGGTATCAGCTGGAATACTCTAACTAATGAAAAGTCTCTCCCTTGTTGTATTGTGGTGAACGAATATTATAACACGTTTGTATTTGATATGTTATTTATTAAACCAGCCCAGCTGGCGATCTGTTGACAAGTGGTGACAGCTAGGGTTTGTGTAGCACAGACAATATATTAGGAAATGGCCATAGATAACATTATACTGATAACACCAACATCCCTCTTTTCCTAATAAAGAAAAACAAGTCAAGACAAGATGAACATTACAAATATAAATTTTTCTTTTCAAATAAACATAATTCATGACATAGTAATAAACTGTAAGTGAAATACAATTACCAAATTTAATTATAATCAGATGGATTATATCTATCAGGTTTATTAACAATTCTGCCCGAACGAGTTCGAATGCTTGCCTCATTGTTTGTCAGCTCATCAGAAGTTGTAGGACCTGGATAGAACGGGATGGAATGAAAATCATTGTCAAAACGTACACCTTTCTCCGATGAACTATTTCCATTCAGCGGTGATGATGATTCCTGACGTGATCTGTCTAAATTTAAGTGTTTCCTATTCCTGCGATATCTTGAACCATCGGGAGTTTCAACAATATATGACCTTGGGCATCCTTTAACAATTTCTACTACAGTAGCTGGTGACCATGAACTTGACACATCTTTTTTAAAAACTACTTTATCGCCTATCTTCAACTCAGACAAGTTCCGAACCTTTTTGTCAAAATATTTTTTCATTTTGTTTTGACGACCCTTAAATTTATCTTCATATTCTTTAAATCGCACGACTTTTGGTCTAAGTTGACTGGATGTTACGGGTAAATTACATCTAAGTTGACGTGACATTAAGAGGCTTGCAGGGGATGGAAAATTATTTTTTGGACTATTTCTGTAATGTAACATAGCAAGATACGGATCAGTTTTGGATTCAAGGCATTTTCTTAAAATATTCTTTACTATTTTTACTGAACTCTCAGCTTGACCATTTGACTGGGGATAGTTTGGACTAGTGGTGATATGTTCAATATCCCACTCATATAAAAAGTTTTTAAAAATGGCTGATTGAAATGGTGGTCCATTATCACTAACAAGCGTTAACGGTATCCCATGACGTGAAAATATAGATTTTAAGTGTGTGACTACAGTTTCCGCGTTATAATTGTGTAACATTGAATTTTCGATGTATTTTGAATAATAATCAGTAACAATGAGATAATTTGAGTTGTTGAAATGCATTAAATCTACACCTACCTTTTCCCAGGGAAAATTAGTGATACCATGGGGCAAAAGAGGCTGTGACGGGTTATTAGGTTTAAATTTAGTACAAATCTGACATTGATCGACAATGTTTTTAATATCAGAGTTAATATTCGGCCAAAAAATCATATTTCTGACTAGACTTTTTGCTTTTGACATACCTAAGTGACCTTTATGTACATCTTTTAAAATTTCAGGACGTAAAATTGACGGTATAATTAAACTAGGTCCCTTAAATACCAGATCATTGACAACATGAATTTCTGCTTGAAAATTCCAGTATGGTTTAACGCAGGGTTCAATTACATTTTTATTTGACGGCCAACCGGTTTTATAATATTTCATTAAAGTTAATAAAGACTGATCTTGTTTCGTCGCCTCAGTGATTAATTTCAGTTTTTCTTCTGAAACTGCCAGACTTGACATCAGTAAATTGATATGTATGTCAATTTCTTTTTCCGCATCTGTTATTTCTGTATCAGGTAACGGCGCTCTAGATAACGTATCGGCAATATACATAAATTTACCAGGTACATATCTGACGTCTAAATGGTAGCATTGTAGAGACATCATCATTCGTTGTAACCTTGCGGGAACTTCAGAAAGTGATTTCTTAAAAAGTGTGACTAGTGGTTTATGATCTGTTTCAACATTTACTACGTGGCCATAAATATACTGATGGAATTTTTGACAACCGAATAAAATTGCATATAATTCCTTCTCTATCTGTGCATAATTTTGCTGACTGGACGTTAGTGTTTTTGACGCATAAGCAATCGGTCTACTTTCCTGCAAAATAACTGCGCCCACTGCGCTCTGCGAAGAATCTACTGATAATTTTAACGGTTTTTTAATGTCAAAATTAATAAGTACTGGAGATGAACTTATAATTTTCTTTAAATTGACAAAGGACTGATCGTGATTGGCATCCCATTGCCAGCTGACGTCTTTCTTTAGCAAAGTCCTTAAAAGTTCTGTTTCTTTTGACAAATCTTTGATAAAAGATCCCAAGTAATTAATCATACCTAAAAACCGTTGTAAGTCTTTCTTACAAGTGGGAGTAGGTAATTCTCGAATAGCTCTAATCTTTGACTCATCTGGCCTGATCCCTTGACTGCTAAAGATATGACCTAGAAAAGTAACTTCCTGTAAGCCAAAGTGACATTTATTTAGATTGAATTTTAAATTTACTTCTCTGGCTCTTTTAAAAACATTTTCTAATCTCCTTTCATGAGATTCAAGATTCTCTCCCCATACTAAAATATCGTCAACGAAAACTATCACCCCTTCTAGATCAGCAAATATTTCCGTCATTATTCTAGAGAAGAATTCGGGAGCTGAATTAATTCCATACGGAAGTCTTAAAAATTGATACCTGCCGAAAGGTGTTTGGAAAGTGCATAAATCTGAACTTTCACTATCTAAGCGTATCATCCAAAAACCTGAAAATGCGTCTAGATTTGAAAAAAACTTCGCTCCTTTAATTTTAAACCTAATTTCGTCCATTGAAGGTGTTGGATAATGCGTTCTGCAAATAGCCCTATTTAAATTTCGTGGATCTAGACAAATGCGTAACTGTGAATTTTTTTTTTCTACGACAACTATGGAACTCACCCACGGTGTTGGTTTTGTAACCTTGACAATGACCTTCATTTCCTCCATTCTATCTAATTCTTCTTTTAATTTATCGTGCAGCTTGAATGGAATCTTTCTTGGTGCATCGATTTTAGGATGAACATCAGATCGAACTGTTAGATGACATTCGTGAGGTAAGCATCCGAGACCCTGAAAAACATCGTTAAATTTCTTTATTAAATTGTTCGAATTATACATTGACAAATCATTGTTGGGAATATTTTCAGAATTATTCGTGTTAGAATACACACGTTTTATTATTCCCATTGCATTGCAAGTAGCTAGCCCTAATATAGTTTGACATGATTTCAACTCAGTGATGACAAAGGGAATGGACATATTTTTATCATTATTATAAAAACAATTTAACTTACAAATTCCTTTTGTAGGAATGTTAGTACCACCGAATGAATTTATTTTAAATGCTGTTTCTGTGATAATTTTTTCTGACAAACCAAGTTTATTAAAATTTGTAAAAGACATAACATTTACATTGGCACCGGTATCTATAAGACATGAAATTATAACATTATTTATTCTTAAATTAATGTGCCATGAATTCAATGTTGAATTAATATTGTTACAATTTAATGTATCAATTGTATAGTCGTGGTTGGGTATTTTACTTTGTGACAATGTATTAACATTAATTTTCCTACCTTTCAATTTCCTATTAAAACAAAATTTCGAATAATGCCCAATCTTGAGACAATTAAAGCATTTAGCTAATGATGCCGGGCAGTTTGTGCGGTGAATTTGTCCACATTTGGTACAGACTCCGCCCTGACTCCCGGATTGACCTCTGGATAGACTGCTCGGACTTCCCGATGGACTTCTGGAATGATTGCTCGGACTTCCGGATTGACTTCTGGAATGGCTTCTGGCTGATAGTGAAGATGAAGAAGGGCTTCGTAGAACTTGTTGTATAATATTCCCCTCAAGACTTCTTGTGTTTTCCCTCGATACAACAATCGCTCTTGACAAATTAATCGCTTTTTCCAAGTTTAACGACGTTTCTTGTAAAAGTCTTTCTTTCAAGTAGTAAAGATTTCGATTTAGGTTACATATGAATATGTCCTTTATTAAGGATGTTTGTAGATTGCCGAAATCACAAGTTTGACTTAGATTTTGTAGCGAAGCAATAAAATCTTCGACTGTTTCACTGTCGCCTTGTTTCCTCGTGAAGAATTTAAATCGTTCCACTGTCACATTTATTGTGGGTATGAAGTGTTTATCGTAAAGGAGTAAAATACCGTCGAGCGTACTTTTCTCAATTGTGAGGCCAAATGAGTTAAAAATTTCTACCCCTTTCGGGCCAATCGTGTGTAGAAGCCTGGCCACTTTTTGAATTTCCTTTTCTTCATTAAAATTATTAGCCATCATATAAATAAGGAATGATTGCTTAAATTTCTTCCACTCACCCGCCATATTTGGAACAATCACCATAGGCACAATATGACTCGACATTTTATTTCTTTTGACAATTTGTTTTGGATACAAATTATTGACTCTTGATGTGACTTGACTTGACTTCACTCACAATATATTTATTAAGACACACCTGACACCATGTTGTATTGTGGTGAACGAATATTATAACACGTTTGTATTTGATATGTTATTTATTAAACCAGCCCAGCTGGCGATCTGTTGACAAGTGGTGACAGCTAGGGTTTGTGTAGCACAGACAATATATTAGGAAATGGCCATAGATAACATTATACTGATAACACCAACATCCCTCAGAACAAGGTTTCAGCCCTATCTTATTTGTTAAAGGGTTTTATTCAGACGGGTAGGTGGTCACTAGAAAAGGGGCGCAGCCTCTTGGGCTCTTTAAACTTTGCTAGTTTTGCAGTTCCAAGAGGCAGGCTCAACAGCCGGTACATACAGAAAGGGTGCTTAGGACTCAGACACTACCACCCTTGGGAGTCATCACCAATTCCGGCAGCTACCGCTCGGGAATTGAGATGGTGGGTTCGATCGCTCACCCTGACGTCACCTATACATCTGCCGCTGTTTGAGCATTACTTGACAACCGATGCCTCTGATCAGGGTTGGGGTGCCCAGCTGGACGAAAAGCTTCTCAGCGGTGTGTGGGCTGATGACCAGCTGAATCTTCACTCCAATGTAAAGGAGATGCTCGCCGTGTTGGCTGCCTTGTCTCCTCACGCGCTTGAGCTATCTGGCTCGGGTCTTCTGATCCAGTCGGATAACAGGTCTGTCGTATCTTATCTCCGCAAGGAGGGTGGTACCAGGTCAACTCAACTCCTGAGCTGTACTCGACTAGTGCTAGATGTTTTGGATAAACACTGTGTCTCCATGACAGCACAATACTTACCCGGTCGTTTCAATGAAGTAGCGGACTGTCTATCTCGTCATCGTGCTGTACCCGAATGGCACTTGCTACCCTCTTTCACAGAGGTAGCATTCAGAAAATGGGGACGACCCGAGATAGACCTATTTGGCTCTAGGACAGCGCATGTGGTTCAAAGGTATGTTTCTCTTGATTTTCAGGACGACAAGGCAGACTACCACAATGCTTGGAGCAGGGACTGGGACTATCAGCTGGCTTGGATCTTCCCTCCCCCGTGCCTCATGCCGAGGGTTCTTTGCCACCTGAACAGGGCAAGGGGATTATACCTGGTAGTGGCTCCTCGTTGGGAAAGGGCATTTTGGAGAGCGGATCTGAAGTGTCGGGCCTTGGGTCCACCTCTTACGATTCACAATCTAGGAGAAGCACTGATAGACACCAGGACCAACAACCCCCCTCCTCAAGTAGAGTCCTTCACTCTGGAGATTTGGCTTTGTGGGGGTGGGACAAAAACCTAACAAGATGGTCAAGTCAGCAGAAGGAACTTCTTAGATCCGGGTGGAGAAGTTCCACCCTTCGCACTTATGCTCCGGCATGGCGGAGGTGGCAGCGCTGGGCGTCAGAGAATCAGCTCGATGCCACGCGTCCCAAAGCTGAAGACTTAGCCAGGTTCCTAGCCGATCTACACATCAGAGAAAAGCTATCGCTGAGTACCATTTTAGTTCACAAGTCAGTGGTGTGTACCTTAGGCTCTCCCGAAGACAATAGAGAGCTGAGCTCCAATCCGATAGTGAAGAAGATATTAAAAGGGATATCTTTAGCTAGATTAAGGCCTTCAAAACCCCCCATTTGGGACCCGAGGATTGTATCATCATGGCTGGAGAAGAATTTGCCTCAACATATTACTCTCTTTGAAGCATCAAGGAGAGCAGCCACCATCCTGCTTTTGGCATCAGGGCGCCGAGTCCACGATCTCACATTGCTCCATTGCACAGCTGAAAGATTGTCAGTGGACAGTGAAGGCATCTCCATTTGGCCAGTGTTTGGTGGCAAGACAGATTCGGCAGACTGGCAACAATCAGGGTGGAGACTGGCTCGCTCGGAGTCTAGGAACATAGACCCTGTCTATTGGACGGAAAAGGTCATAGAACTGTCAAAGGAACGGAGAGCGCAGGCGATACTACCTAGCCTATTTATTACAACTTGTGGGACAGTGAAAGCGGCCTCCAGGGCAGTAATTGCAGGTTGGATTAGGACAGTCCTCAGGGATGCTGGTGTAGAGGATCCACCTGGCAGCATCCGTTCAGCAGTGGCATCTCTGAACTGGCTGCAGAATTATAAGCTGGACGATATACTGTCACGTGGTAACTGGAGAAGTCCCAATACCTTTGCCAGGTTCTATAGAAGGGAAATTGCAGAATCGGCTGGCCGAGTCAACACCGACCCATCTGTTGCTGACCTTTTTCAACCTCTGTAACTGGTTAGCTGATTTCTGGAAATCTTGCCCCTATTTTCTTTTTAGCAAATAAATTTAAATATTATATTTGATTCACATTAGCATAATGTCACCAGGCGATAACAAACAATATCTCACTTTATAGGTTTTAAATAAAGCCTATGCTACATAATGAAAAAGTTTTACCTTACAATAAAACTTATATTATGTACTTAGCTTTATTTAAAACCTAGGCAAGGGCTGCCTGATGAGATCTAATGAAACATGAAATTATAGCATCATTGATGGCGTCCCCACTACTAACGCCGCCTGAAGGATGCATTAGGAACTAGCAGGTGACATTGGCGGGAGATTTAAACTAAGAATTACACACGAACTTGGTAAGAAACGTCGATTTGGCTGCAAAATGGTAATGTTTATCTCACTTTATAGGTTTTAAATAAAGCTAAGTACATAATATAAGTTTTATTGTAAGGTAAAACTTTTTCATTAATATTCAAAGGAAAATTTTCTTAAATAAGAAGAATTTACCGTAATATCGAAGATAACAGCTAAATAGTGTATAACCATACAAGTGAATGAAGCTAATAATTAAACCAAAAGCAATGGTAATTAAAAGTTTTGCACTATTTTTTTTTTTTTTTTTTTTTTTTTTTTTTTTTTTTATATATACAATAATATTATTATTGGGTTTATAAAAACAGTTTATTTTTAAACAAGTTCTGCTGTGTAATTATTATTACGCGTGACAGCTGTTTCGCCCTCTAAAGGCATTATCAAACTGTGGGTAGCCCACTTACAGACGATACATTTATATTATTTTTAATGACCTTAATGACCTTCAAAGCATTGCAGGGAATGGCGCCAGCCTATATATCGGAATTATGTGTCCGACAAAACCTAAGCGATAGACAGCTTACTCTGAGGTCAGCAGATCTAGATGTTACCAATCGTTTAATCGAACTTTCTCGGTCAAATCGAGCTGTTTACTATGATCGCTCTTTTCGTGTAGCTGGCCCACTCATTTGGAATAAACTTCCCCCAGCCCTTACCAATATACAAAATTTGGCTGAATTTAAACGGGTTTTAAAAACAAAATTATTCAAAAAATCATATTTAATAATTTAAAATCATTTATATTCTCATGAATCTAAGCTTCTTTTTTAATATACTATAAAAAGCCAGGTTTTGAAGTTTTCCGGTAATTGTTTGGTTTCGGTTTCCTCCTTATTGTACTTTTATGTTTAATGTCCACCTATTATATAATATTTTAATGTTTTCCTGTTTTATATAATATTTTAATTTTAAAGTTTTTATTTTTCGTGCATTGTCACTGTCTTTTATTGTTATCCTCTACTAAAATAGCACTGTTATTGTTAAATTTTATTCTCTGCTTTTTTGTAAACCGTTTATTCTTTATTTCATATTATGTAATTAATTTTTTTTTAAAAGGAACACAATAGGAAATTTTATTTTAAGTTTATTATAGTTAAGCGCACTTGAAGTGAAACAACACAAAACTGCGCTATATAAATGTTATGTTATTATTATTATATAGTATTATTTCTAGGTAGGTATTTTAATTTCAATTACTGATTTCTTAATTGATTTCTGTGTAAAAATGTTAGAAATTATTGATGGTTATTACCCTATTAAAGTTTCCCCAATTAGTGTAATGTTTAAATTTGACTGAATGTCTTAATGTTAGTTATTCCCAAACGATGACTCATAGGGTTATTTTAATAGTATAATTAAGTACTTCAATGTGCACTCGTATTTGCACTAGGTTTGAAGATATCTAGTAGGGGTGAACGAATTATATTGGTTTGTTCATTAATTAGAATAGCTTTCGGATTATTAGAATTTTTGTTAATTTCTAACTGCTCTAAAAGATTTAGTTTACGGCCTTTATTTTGTACGTGCAACGGAGTTGGTTTATTATTATCATTAAGTGAGTGATTTTCATCTAGGAGATGTTTGGCAAATTGAGATTGTATTTTATTATTATTTTTAAAAGATCTTATATGTTCTTTGAACCTAGTGTTAAAGGACCGGCCCGTTTGTCCAACATAAACAGCGTTGCATTCGTCACACTGGAGTTTATAAATGCCACTATTTTGTAATTTGAGTACCTTACTTTTTGAGTTTTTAAGAGATGATCCTAAGTTGTTATTTGTGCGGAAGGCAATATCTAAGCCACATTTTTTGAGGACTTTGGCAATTTTATTAGATGTCTGTCCGATGAATTCTAGACACCCGAATTTATTATTCGTCTTATTATTAGTCGCTGGGTAAATTAATTTAAGGTTATTTTTGTGTTTATTATTATTAATTATTTTTTCGATGTCTCTACCCTTGAAGCCGTTATTTTTAGCAATAGTTAGGATTGTATTTTTTTCCTTCTCGTATGCTTTAATAATAATATTAAGCGTAATAATAATATTATTGTATATATAAAGAAATAAAAAAATAAAATGGAGTTCTACAAATTAAACTTAATAACAATAAATAAAAAAGTTTTGCACTACTTGACAATAGATGGCAGTAGTGTAGAAATAAATTTTAGATAGAAAATCAATAAATTTTCTTGTTAAAAAATATTGAATAAAAATCTAGAGTTTATGGAGCAATTATATAGAAATTAATCTAATCATAATTATTTTATTTTCAAGCACATATTCTTCCGTCACAGAGCGAACCAGCGAATGACTGAAGAATACCGTAGAAAATTGACGAAACACATGATTCGTTCCATACTTTTCCGAGCTCTGGAAAAGCAGGGAAGGAATCAAATTACGAAGAAAATGTTAAAACAAGCACTACAATTAAATATGTAAAACATAAAACCCATTACAGAACCAACCACCATAAACCTGTGAAAGTGATAATGGCTTACCGACTATTGATATTGAAATTTTCATAAAAAAATCAACAAAAATATCTTTATTGTAAGCCTGATGAGGGCTATCATGTGCTAAAGAGCCTAAGCCATTATAATGCCACAATAACTCTCCAAAATAAGTGCTGAGGTGACAGCATCAAGATAGAAGTATATTTCCTTCAACATACTCCAACACAACAGAAGAGCTGGTATGCTAATGTGTGAAAACAAAAGCACGAAGCTCATGAGCTTATGATAAGGTCACTCAACAAGACATGACAACTTAATAAGTAAGGTCGAGCGCAAAATAAGCACATCTTAATCAATGATACTGAGAAAAACAGCGGTAAACAATAATCATAACGATGAGAGCGGATCCTCTTAAGAGAAATAGATGTGTATGACAATTTTCAGACAAAACACAATAACAATAGATAATAATCATTAGAAATGATGACATAGTAACATACAAAGCAGGTTGAAAAAGAGGAATGGAATTCTTCAGGGAAAGAAAACCATTACTCCCAATCAACAAGGTATCAAAAAGGAAATAAGTTTCCTATACCCACGTGATCAGTGTAGGTACCAGAAACCCGTTCACTTTTTTCCTTTGTAAATAATAATAAAAACAATTAATTTTCTGCCCTAATTAAATCTTTAATATGGAATGTTCCAATAGGCTTTCCTTTCATATCTGCCAGTTTGTAAACGACGGCCGAGACCTTATCAATAATTTTGCTTCTTAAAAATTTTGGAGCAAGTTTGGCGGAGAAATGCTTAGAAGCATCGGACAACACGAAAGAGCGTCTCCAAACAATGTCACCAACTTTGAATTCCACATTCCTTCTACGAAGGTCATAGTGAACCTTATTCCGTTCGTAGGATTGACGTAAACACGTCCTAACTTGGCAGAAAATGTCATTAAGCTCAGAAACATCTTGAGCCCATGTGTCACGTTTCGAGAATGTTAAATCTTCCGAAGAAAAATCAGGTGATTTGTAATCTTTGCCTGAAATAATGGCTTCCCTGCCAAAATTTAAAAAGAAAGGGGTGTAACCCGTTACCTCATGTACAGCAGTGTTAATAGCAAGCTCTATTTCAGGTAAATGATTTGCCCAAGTTCGATGATCCGTTCCCACGTACGAACTTAAGGCTGTAACTAAAACTCTGTTAATTCTCTCTACAGGATTATTCTGTGGATGATATCTACAGTTAAAAAACATGTGACGTACATGATATCTGTCAACTAAATGTTTCAATTCTTTCGAAATGTATTGGGGACCATTGTCTGCGATGATGCAATCAGGAACGCCAAATTTTAGGAAAATTTCATCCTCTATAATAGCAGAGACATTTTTCCCATTCGCACTTCTCAGCGGAAAAATTTTTGTAAATTTAGTGAAGAAATCAGCGACAACTAATAGATATTTATAACCTTTCTTGTAGGAGCTGGGAAGAGGTCCCAATAAATCTGTCGAGATAACCTGCCAAGGACGCTGGACCAACTTAGGATCTCCCATAAGACCGGGTGCAGCCTGATTTGAACTTTTCTGTCCTAAACAAGTGTGACATTTCGATACAAATTTCCTTACGTCTGAGGACATTCTAGGCCAGTAAAATTTCAAACAAATCCTATTCAGAGTTTTCATAATCCCAAAATGGGCAGATGTAGGAGGTACGTGATGTAACGCAATCAACTCTTGTCTTTGATCCTTAGGAACAACTTCCTTCCAATCATTAGGCTTATGCAGGGCTTCCATACTCTGCACATGCTTATATAAAACTCCCTCTACAAGTTTCCACTTCGAAAATAACTCAGGTTTAGCTAAAACGTCACGACACCTTTTATTGTACCACCGATCAGTACTAATAATGGGAGATTGAACAATTGATGAAATAACTAAAGGATCGCGAGATAAAGCATCTGGCACAACATTTTCCTTCCCTTTCCTGTGTTCAATAATAAAGTTAAATTGCTGCAATCTGACAGCCCACCGAGCTAATCTTCCAGAAGGTGATTTTAAGTTTACTAGCCACTTCAGACTATAATGATCCGTAATTACTTTTACAGGGATGGGTGACCCTTCAATGTAGCCCCTGAATTTCTCCAAAGCAAAAATTAACGCATTAAGTTCTTTCTCAGTAGTAGAGTGGTTCCTTTCCTGAGCCGATAACGATCTACTAATGAAGGAAATAGGGTGTTCCCTGTTTTGTTCATCTAATTGAGAGAGTACTGCGCCTAAACCTTCGTTTGATGCATCACAAGAAATAGTAAACGGTTTATTAAAATCTGGGCATGCTAAAACCGGAGCTGCGACAAGAGTTTCCTTTAATTTAGAGAACGCCGCCTGCGCTTGATTATTCCAAGAAAATTTTTTACCAATGAACTCTTTTTTGGTTAAGTTGTGTAACGGAGCAGCAATAATAGAAAAATTTAAAATAAAACGCTTGTACCATGATATAATACCAATGAAACGTCTCAGACTCTTTTGTGAGGTAGGTACCGGAAAATCAACCACAGCCTTAACTTTGTCTGGGTCAGTTCTCAGACCATTACTATCTATGACATAACCGAGATATTTAAGCGATTCTCTACAGAATACTGACTTTTCAATGTTAATCGTGAGACCCGCCTCGAACAGTTTACGTTTTACAAGTTTAAGTAATGCTAAATGCTCTTCAAAAGTACTGGAAATTACAATAATATCGTCTAAATAAAAGAAAACTTTACCATCAAATTCTGGGCCAAAGATTTTACTCATGAGCCGCATCATTCTCGAACTGGCTCCATGAAGACCGAAAGGCATAGAAGTAAATTGAAAAAGACCCCTTTTAGGAATAGTAAAAGCCGTTTTTTCCCTTGAACTACGTTCTAGTGGAATTTGATAAAACGCATCTTTTAGATCAATAGTGGATAGAAAACGAGCTCCCCCCAAGCTGTCTAAAATATTTGAAATGTATGGTAATGGAAATGCGTCTCTCTTAGAGATCGAATTAATTCTTCTGGAATCTAAGCAAAGGCGGTAAGTGCCATTTTTCTTTGGTACTAGTAAGATAGGACTGTTCCAAGCACTACTGCTCGTTTCAACGACACCCATCTCCAACATTCTATCAAGTTCCTTGTGCACAACCGGGAGCAAGTGAGGTGAAATCGGATAGTAACGCTGTTTTACAGGTATACTATTACCAGTGTCTATGACGTGTTCCTCCAAATGCGTACGACCAAGTTTGTCACCAGAAATTGAAATATAATCTTTAACTACATTATCAAGTAAATTTTGTTGATATTTGGATAAGTGATGTTTGTCCACAATACCTCTGACTTCAGAAGTAACCCGAGGAGCAGATTTTACTACCTTCGTATTCATAAAATTAGAAATGTCCGGACAAATGTTAAAAGATTTCCAAAAATCAATACCGAGAATTACATCCGTCTTTATATCTGGCATGACAACAAAAATAAACTCTTTTACAACATTATTACACGTTATAGGAAGCGAGATTTTCAAGTTACAGCAAACGGAATGACCCGTCGCAGAAGTTAAAGAAAATGAATTATTGAGCTTAGCCAACCTGGCACCAAGTTTTAAAAGTTTTAAATGAAAATTATTACCGAGAATGGAAACATGTGAGCCTGAGTCCAACAGGCCAGAAAAAACAGTTCCGAGTGTAGAAAAGGATACGAAAGGACGGCCGTCCCTGTCAGCCTTCCCTCCGTAACCTGATGCTCCTAAATTTCTGTAGAAATTCCTGACTACCGAAAGCCATTCTTGCCACGCCGGATCGAGAGCAGTGATACTGGTGGAGACGTCTTCCGCCAGCGGCACAGCTAACGTCCGGCTCTCGCGTTTTTTGACCTAACGCAAGTGCAGTCAGGAGTCTTGACGCCTGGACGTCCACAGCGGAAGCAATGAATGTTCTCCCTGTGTAAGAGGATTATTGCCACATTGGGCGGTGTTGAAACAAAATTATAAAGGTGTAGGGCATGAGTGCCTCAGGAATGTATGTAACAACAGTGTTTTAAATAAAAGATAAGGGAAATGAATTCCATGACACAACATTTATTTCTACAACACTTCATTAACCTTTAAATAACATGAGAACTCTTTATTTAGTGACATTTATCTCAGGCGTGTGCTACTACCGAAGGTAGAGAGCACGATTGCTAATTTAAATATTGCATTGAAAGCGACAATTGGGTGGCATTTATAATAACTAACCTGAAGAATGTAATGACGGGCGCCAAGCGATGCGTTTATGCATTGCTGATATTTTAAAAGAAGAGACAAGGATGACCAAAGGTAAATCCACAAAACGGTGTCGTCATCCTTGTACGTAATCGTGTTTGCTCATGGAGAGGTTCTTGTCTTCCCGGTGTTTCACGACGTCCCGGAACCGAGGCCAGATAAATACTAAATTGTCGAGGTGCGCGTCTAGCTTGCGAGCCCCGTCTCCCGTTGTCCAGAGTTGCCAAGTTGTAAATAGAGATGGGCAGTGAATAATGCTAATGCTCTGTAGCGGGCAGGAAATGACTGCTACAATGCCCCCTCAGCCAAAGGACTTATGGCTATAAGTCTGAGGTTCGCCTGACACCTCCTGACAAGTTTGATGCACCCTCCAGCAGCAGAAATGTATGGTGCGGATTAGGCGGGTAGTAGCGGCTTCGGCATTGCAGAGTTCCGAATCCAAATATTCCCTGAGGTTCGGTAAGGTCTGGAGCGGTTGAAACCCCGCATGGAGATGACGAGAGAAGAGAGCGGTCCGGATGTCTTTGGTTGACGTATTCTGGCGATGACGAGAGAAGAGTGTAGTCCAGATGTCTTCAGTTGACGTAGTATAGCGAAGTTCCTTGAAGATTGAAGAAGTCTACACCTACTCAACCCTTGGTCACCGTTGAAATAAATAAAAAGAAATATTGAGTAAAATGGCAGGCCCTTATCGAAGAAATAATGTATATAAAAGAATCATTGTTCTAAACACAAAGATTTAATAGTAATAGCTTAAAAACAATCTTAAAAAAGGTTGAGCAAAATTTGCAACAGAGTTGTGAATAGCTTAAATGAACAATGCCTAACTATATGACAAGTCAAAACCACCCAAAGTGTCTACGTGACAGCTAGAAATTATTTTAAAATTCCCTATGAAGTAATTTTAT
This sequence comes from Hesperophylax consimilis, assembly GCF_061612785.1. Classification (NCBI taxonomy): domain Eukaryota; kingdom Metazoa; phylum Arthropoda; class Insecta; order Trichoptera; family Limnephilidae; genus Hesperophylax; species Hesperophylax consimilis. Next base: position 483,009 of record NW_028301263.1, on the reverse strand, counting down.
TTGTAATTAAATCTCCACGAAAAATGACAAACAACATTCCAGTGAAAAATTGATAAAAGCATCCAGAAATTAAACCAAACTGAAGATCAGTAGGTAATAGTTAGCTCATCTCGACATAGATGGCAGTAATGTATTAAATGAACAATAATAAATCTTCTTGGAATTATTATAGAACAGTGTACCGATAGTTTGTAGAAATTATCTCGAAAATTAATTTAATAAATAATTTCATATTCATACACATATTCTTCCGTCACCAAGTGAACCAGTGGGTGGCTGAAGAATACCGATGAACAATTGACAGAACACCTGATTCATTCCATACTTTTCCGAGCTCTGGAAAAGCAGGGAAGGAATCAAATTACGAAGAAAAATGTAAGGACATGCACTATGATTAAATATGTAAAACATAAAACCCATTACAGAACCAACCACCATAAACCTGTGAATGTGATAATGGCTTACCGACTGTTGATATTGAAATTTTCATAAAAAAATCAACAAAAATATCTTAATTGTAAGCCTGATGAGGGCTATCATGTGCTAAAGAGCCTAAGCCATTATAACCCCACAACAACTCTCCCAAAGTAAGTGCTGAAATGACAGCATCTAGATAAAAGGTATATTTCCTTCAACATACTGAAACACAACAGAAGAGCTGGTATGCTAATGTGTGAAAACAAAAGCTCGAAGCTCATAAGCTTATGATAAGGTCATTCAACAAGACATGACAACTTAATAATTAAGGTAGAGCGCAAAATAAGCACATCTTAATCAATGATACTGAGAAAACAGCGGTAAACAATAAACATAACGAAGAGAGCGGATCCTCATAAGAGAAATAGATGTGTATGACAATTTCCAGACAAAACACAATAAACAATAGATACGTAATAATCATTAGAAATGACGACATAGTAACATACAAAGCAAGTTGAAAGGCGGAATGGAATTCTCCAGGGAAAAGAAAACCATTACTCCCAATCAACAAGGTAACAAAAAGGAAATAAGTTTCCTATACCCACGTGATCAGTGTAGGTACCAGAAACCCGTTCACTTTTTTCCTTTGTAAATAATAATAAAAACAATTAATTTTCTGCCCTAATTAAATCTTTAATATGGAATGTTCCAATAGGCTTTCCTTTCATATCTGCCAGTTTGTAAACGACGGCCGAGACCTTATCAATAATTTTGCTTCTTAAAAATTTTGGAGCAAGTTTGGCGGAGAAATGCTTAGAAGCATCGGACAACACGAAAGAGCGTCTCCAAACAATGTCACCAACTTTGAATTCCACATTCCTTCTACGAAGGTCATAGTGAACCTTATTCCGTTCGTAGGATTGACGTAAACACGTCCTAACTTGGCAGAAAATGTCATTAAGCTCAGAAACATCTTGAGCCCATGTGTCACGTTTCGAGAATGTTAAATCTTCCGAAGAAAAATCAGGTGATTTGTAATCTTTGCCTGAAATAATGGCTTCCCTGCCAAAATTTAAAAAGAAAGGGGTGTAACCCGTTACCTCATGTACAGCAGTGTTAATAGCAAGCTCTATTTCAGGTAAATGATTTGCCCAAGTTCGATGATCCGTTCCCACGTACGAACTTAAGGCTGTAACTAAAACTCTGTTAATTCTCTCTACAGGATTATTCTGTGGATGATATCTACAGTTAAAAAACATGTGACGTACATGATATCTGTCAACTAAATGTTTCAATTCTTTCGAAATGTATTGGGGACCATTGTCTGCGATGATGCAATCAGGAACGCCAAATTTTAGGAAAATTTCATCCTCTATAATAGCAGAGACATTTTTCCCATTCGCACTTCTCAGCGGAAAAATTTTTGTAAATTTAGTGAAGAAATCAGCGACAACTAATAGATATTTATAACCTTTCTTGTAGGAGCTGGGAAGAGGTCCCAATAAATCTGTCGAGATAACCTGCCAAGGACGCTGGACCAACTTAGGATCTCCCATAAGACCGGGTGCAGCCTGATTTGAACTTTTCTGTCCTAAACAAGTGTGACATTTCGATACAAATTTCCTTACGTCTGAGGACATTCTAGGCCAGTAAAATTTCAAACAAATCCTATTCAGAGTTTTCATAATCCCAAAATGGGCAGATGTAGGAGGTACGTGATGTAACGCAATCAACTCTTGTCTTTGATCCTTAGGAACAACTTCCTTCCAATCATTAGGCTTATGCAGGGCTTCCATACTCTGCACATGCTTATATAAAACTCCCTCTACAAGTTTCCACTTCGAAAATAACTCAGGTTTAGCAAAAACGTCACGACACCTTTTATTGTACCACCGATCAGTACTAATAATGGGAGATTGAACAATTGATGAAATAACTAAAGGATCGCGAGATAAAGCATCTGGCACAACATTTTCCTTCCCTTTCCTGTGTTCAATAATAAAGTTAAATTGCTGCAATCTGACAGCCCACCGAGCTAATCTTCCAGAAGGTGATTTTAAGTTTACTAGCCACTTCAGACTATAATGATCCGTAATTACTTTTACAGGGATGGGTGACCCTTCAATGTAGCCCCTGAATTTCTCCAAAGCAAAAATTAACGCATTAAGTTCTTTCTCAGTAGTAGAGTGGTTCCTTTCCTGAGCCGATAACGATCTACTAATGAAGGAAATAGGGTGTTCCCTGTTTTGATCATCTAATTGAGAGAGTACTGCGCCTAAACCTTCGTTTGATGCATCACAAGAAATAGTAAACGGTTTATTAAAATCTGGGCATGCTAAAACCGGAGCCGCGACAAGAGTTTCCTTTAATTTAGAGAACGCCGCCTGCGCTTGATTATTCCAAGAAAATTTTTTACCAATGAACTCTTTTTTGGTTAAGTTGTGTAACGGAGCAGCAATAATAGAAAAATTTAAAATAAAACGCTTGTCCCATGATATAATACCAATGAAACGTCTCAGACTCTTTTGTGAGGTAGGTACCGGAAAATCAACCACAGCCTTTACTTTGTCTGGGTCAGTTCTCAGACCATTACTATGACATAACCGAGATATTTTAGCGATTCTCTACAGAATACTGACTTTTCAATGTTAATCGTGAGACCCGCCTCGAACAGTTTACGTTTTACAAGATTAAGTAATGCTAAATGCTCTTCAAAAGTACTGGAAATTACAATAATATCGTCTAAATAAAAGAAAACTTTACCATCAAATTCTGGGCCAAAGATTTTACACATGAGCCGCATCATTCTCGAGCTGGCTCCATGAGACCAAAAAGACCTCCAAAAGACCCCTTTTAGGAATAGTAAAAGCCGTTTTTTCCCTTGAACTACGTTCTAGTGGAATTTGATAAAAAGCATCTTTTAGATCAATAGTGGATAGAAAACGAGCTCCCCCCAAGCTGTCTAAAATATTTGAAATGTATGGTAACGGAAAAGCGTCCCTCTTAGGGCCCGTTCCCACTTCCGTTTTCAAATCGGAGGCGGGTCCCGTTTTAAAAACGGACGGCCAATGGCCCTGTTCACACTACCGTTTTAAAAACGGATCCGTTTTAAAAACGGACCATACTCTACGAAAAAAAATAATTGTCGATTCAACAAAAACATGTTATTTGCTCATTATTCAGTAATGGTGCGCAATGGACGACGATGAAGCTCTTGTTGTCATGTGGTACTTATTAAATAGAAGGAAAAGTGAAAAGAAAATTTTGAGTACACCCAATCATAGCCGAATGATTTTCTGTAGGAATTTTCCAAGTGTTAATTGGTGAGTTAAGAAGTGATGAACTAAAGTTCTTTAATTATTTTAGAATAATAATGAATGGATTATTTATATAGCGCCGTTTTCACCATGAAAAATTACCTCAAGGGCGCTTAATGGCTTAAGAGAATGTCTATCACTTCCTTTAACCATCTACTGGAATGAGTTTCAGAGAGCTTAACATATCAAAATACAAAATTGAGAAAGTGCATTTGTCCTGAAGAAAGGCTATCGATATTTTAAAGTAAGAAAACAATAAACACTCAAATATTTTTTATTATGTGTTTATTTAACTAATACGCTCTTCCGTGCATCTCTTTAAAGCTTTAAAATTTAAAAAAAAGTAAACTTAAATAAAATAAAATAATAATTTTGATGTACAAAAGTTGTGTACACCAAGTGTTTTGTTTTTATTTAGTTAAAGATAAAATATTACCATACTCTTTCTTCGACCAGTGGTATTTATTAAATTTTCGGGATTTATTTCCTTATCCATTATTGTAGTTTTGATTTATTTACTTAACAAAATAACCAAATACAAGCACGCAGCGTGCCTGCTTCCTTGCGACAGGGAGCGGGCGGGGAGGGGTCGAGGTTTGGCGGGGACTCTGCCGGAACGACTGGACGACAAGTGTGAACAGCTCCATACAACACTATGAGCGAGCGTGTGCCGACACGATTTGAAAACGGACGCGCTGCGTAGGCGAGCCATCCGACAAAAAAAGTCGGGCCAGTTATTGTTGCATAGTATTTGGTTCGAGTTGTTTCCCACCCGCGTTCCGCGCCTTTCACCTACATGAGTCAGTTGTTAAAGGATCGCGCCGCCCGCAAGTACAACCGCTTTCCGCATAACCTATCTTGAGTTATTAAAACCACCGCGCCGCGCTGTAAACGGCAAATGTCATACTGCAAAATATCGCCGTGAAATAGTGCATAAAAATAGCAATCTATAACGCATTGAACCATTTCGCAATTCTAATATCACTATTCCTTTTCCTTGACCTCCTCTAATACTAACAATTACCCCCACCGGTGATTAAAGCAGAGGAAAGTGGAAGGTGCCGACAGTTTGGAGATATTGGTAAGTCAATCAAACAATATCACAAATACCGCAATTACAGTCCAATCACGCCGCAACATTTGTCAATCAAATTGCGCGAAGAAAGTATCCAAAACCTTTGCCTCAACAGAGACATAAGTAAGGTGGGTCCCGACAATTCGAATTAATTTCGACCACGAATGAATGCGAGAAGCCAACGTGCATAATAAAGGTGACACGATTGTCTTGAGGCGATTATCGGTTTTAGGTTTCATTTCGGGTGGATCTGCTACACGAGAGCACAAGCCAAAAGTAGTTGGCTGTTCATACTGATTGGGTTTCAATTCCGGTAACTGTTCTGAATTTGCGTGCTTAAATGGTGAAATAGGCCACTCGAAATGCGGCTGGCAAAGCCATTTTGGACCATTCCACCAAATGTCATTTGCTATCAATTGCGATGGTAGCATACCTCTTGACAGGCAGTCGCTAGGGTTATCAGCACCTGCGACATGATAAAAATGACTACTGTTTAAATTTTCGTGTATTTTTGCTACACGATTGGCAACAAAGGTTTGCCAGCGGTGAGGTGATGAATGAATCCAACTTAAAGTTACAGTCGAATCAGAAAAGGCAAATGTTGAATGAATAGTAAACCTAGCGGAGTAATTATCAATTACCTTTTTTAACAGGAGCGATAACAATAATGCAGCGCATAATTCTAGGCGTGCTTAGGAAACGATTTTTAGCGGCGCTACCTTTGATTTTGCGCAAACTAATTGAACCTTAATTCGGTTATCAGGAGTGGTCACATGAGCGTATACCACTCCTCCATATGCTTTTTCGCTGGCATCCGCAAATCCAACAAGTATTAACGTGCATCCTTCCGTGACTCCTATATGACGTGGAATACGAATCGACGATATTGATGGCAATTCCGCGTTGAACTGCTGCCACTGTTGTGATATCCTTGCGGGTGGGATTTCGTCCCAATCGATTTTCAAATTTCACAGCTCCTTTATTAGGAGCTTGGCTTGTACAATTATAGGTGCTACCAGACCCATCACGTCAAAGAGTCTAGCGACAGATGATAAAATATTGCGTTTCGTACAAGTTCGATTGTCTGGAGTAACTTCAAATGCGAAAATGTCATCCGAAGGATGCCATCGTAGCCCAAGGATTTTAGCGATGCATCATTATCGAAAGTTACACTTTGCGACAGGCGAAGTTCCAATGGAACGTTTTCTAAAACTGTGCTGGAATTGGATGCCCACTAAGCGAGTTGAAAACCTCCTGACTGGAAGAGCTCAATCAACATTTTCGATAATGATGTATCGCTAAAAATTTGGTCCTATTCGAGCCGCATTATTTAAATTGAGAATTACATTTTGGTAATTCTAGAACCATTTGTTCCTATTCAATCGCAAATCGCATTCATTTTGTGTAAGAATTCAGTTAGCAATACTCGCCCGCTATTTAAAATTACATGCCTAGGTATAGGTACTCTTTGATATTTTGGCTAATTAAATTATTTATCGATGTTGTTGTAGCAAATTTATTCGGTGCAAATCGCAAAGATATTCCAGCGTAATATATTCGTCTATGTATTAATGCCAACCTAAGTACGTACGTAAACATCGCTTGAGTTTATGGCACAATATATTTAATTATTTGGAAAATAACTTCTCCACTATAATTCGTCAGTACAAATTGTCGCCCAGTACACTTGTGTTTCTTGCGCATTATTTTATAAATAATTAAACTTTTTAAATACTGAAGACAATATTAGTGATTTTTTCAAACGAAAATCTGAAACAGAAAAATCAGAAAAGGAAACGGTCACATCTGGGACTCGAACCCAGGACCCTTGTCTTTCCGGGACAATGCTCTACAAAAATAAAATTTTGGCTAATCCGGAAAAATTTCCAGCGTTTAAAGTTTGCAATGGTGTCATCTTCAAACACATTCAGAGCATGGAGGCTCTACACAGGTCTTATGACTGGAAGGAAGTTCTCCCAAAAGAGTGTAGGAAAAACGTCATCGTTCAAAATCACGTACCGTCTTCTTGTGCACATTTTGGCTTCTTAAAAACGTTAAACAGGATTAAACTTAAATATTACTGGCCAAAAATGGCAGCTGATGTGAAGTCTTTTGTAAGTAAATGTCATACTTGTTTAGGTTATAAAAGTTCTAACTTACTGCCTCCTGGGTTGATGGGTGACCCGAAACTGGTGCAAAGGCCGTGGCAAATGATTGCGACAGATCTATTAGGTCCTTACCCTAATTCTTACAAAAAGGGTTATACTTACCTTTTAGTGGTTTCTGATTTCTTTACCGAGTATACTAGACTTTTTCCACTTAGGAAAGCAACGGGTAGTGTTATTGCGGAAATTTTGGAAAATGATATCTTTTATAAATTCGGTGTTCCAGATACGATTGTTTTGGATAATGGCCCACAATATATATCGCGTGACATGAAAGCGCTGGCCAATAAATTTCATATCCGTCACTTGTTTTAAAATTGCAGATATCACCCGCAGAATAACCCTGTTGAGCGTGTAAACAAGGTGTTGGTAGCAGCCCTGGGTTCTTTTGTGGGATCTGATCACAGATCCTGGGCGTGCCATCTACCTGAAATTGAACTGGCTATAAACACGGCTGTTTATGAAGTCACAGGCTATACTCCGTTCTTCCTTAATTTTGGTAGAGAGATTGTAATTTCGGGAAATGACTACAAAGGTGTAGACTTTAACGCGGAAGACATTAGATTCTCTAAACGCGATTCATGGGCATCTGATTTACATGAATTAAATGACATTTTCTCCCAAGTTCGCACGTCTTTAAGACAATCATACGAACGTAATAAGGTTCAATATAATCTGCGTCGTAGGGACGTTCAATATGAGGTTGGGGACATTGTCTGGAGAAGGTCCTTTGCTTTGTCAGACGCTAGTAGATACTTTTCAGCAAAATTAGCCCCCAAATTTATACGTAGTAAAATTATTTGCAAGATATCGCCGGTTGCTTATCAATTAGCGGATATGACAGGGAAACCCGTGGGAACTTTTCATGTTAAGGATATAATCAAGCTAGAAGAAGCTAACTGACCTTGGGGTGGGTTAATTGATGAACTATTTTTTTTCTTATGTTGTAATCGTTATTCTTTTATTTGAGAATTAATCCCTTTTCTCTTGTTATATATTAGGTTATTGCTTGCCTTGCCCTCAGGTTTGCAATTTTTCTGGTGTTCTCTCATTGTGAGGACATGACTAGTATTTTTGTGTCTTCACATTGAGTGTATTTTTGTATAAGTTTTGTTTTGTCTTTGTGTACATGTGTAGTATGTGTTTTGGGGTGTAATTTGTCCATTCCGATTCAACGCGGGGGATTGACGTTTTTAATCTCACGCATTGAATCCACATTTTTTGGATTTAAGTGCAATCATATTGTATTGAACATTTTGTAATCTCACGATTTGAATCCATTGTAGTATTTTATGCGTTATCCTAGGGCAGTGAAGTTCACAATCTCAGTTGGCCACTGTTTTTTGCTATTTTTCTGTTCGAGGGATCTTTTAATAGCTGATTTTACTTTGTGAGATGATAATAATTGTTCTTTAATGAACTAAGTACGCGATGGCGACTTGTTTTGAGGTACGGTTTGTCCTTTCTAGAGGGACATACTGTATTTCAATTATGGCATATACGAAGCTGTATTTCGGTTTAACAGTTCTGTACCGAGTTTGGTCCTCGTGTCATTTTAATTGTGTGCATGGTTGTTCCTTATATGTTGTTCTTTAGTAACTTAGTTTGCCTTGGTGTTGGTTGACTATTTTAATTCAATAATTTAGAAAATACTTCATGCAGTTTTCCGCGATAGCCTCAGATGCTCACAACATTCTATTTTTCTCTGGTTTTAGGAAACCATTGGCATGGTGTTTTCTTGATTTAGTCATTGTTTAATACACTTTTCTAATATTTTTAAAAAATGTTACGTCATAATAATTAATTTAATAATTAATTTATTTATTTAATATTTATTTTGAAATTTAGTTAGTTTTCATTACCAAATGTTGCGGCGTGATTGGACTGTAATTGCGGTATTTGTGATATTGTTTGATTGACTTACCAATATCTCTAAACTGTCGGCACCTTCCACTTTGCTCTGCTTTAATCACCGGTGGGGGTAATTGTTAGTATTGGAGGAGGTCAAGGAAAAGGAATAGTGATATTAGAATTGCGAAATGGTTCAATGGTCATTTTCAACCAAATAGCACTTATATACGTAATATATTTTGTTAAAATAAGTAATTTTTTTGATAATTTTTTTAATTGTCACACCATCTATCGACCAGTAGACATATCTGTCTAAATAAGAAATTCTGTCGATAGATGTCAGTGCATCGCAAATTTTAAAATAACTAAACTCAATTACAAACCATCTTTAAAAAATGCCCCCAAAAAGTGACATGGACCAAAAATTTGAAAGCTTCAAAGACCAACTACTACAAACAATGAGCGATAGAATCGACCTTCAACTCAAGAATTTTATAAAGAAAGACAAAAATAAATTATTTATGGAAATAAAAAATGAAATTCAAGACCTAGTAAAAAGCGTAGAATTCTGCTCAAGCAAAATTGATGATTTCGAAAAAGACATAAAAAAAACAAATGAGCACCAAAAAAAAATGAAGCGAAAATTGAGGAATTGCAAAAAGAGGTTAAAAATCTAAAATTAACGGTAAACCATATCCAACAGAGCGCGCTTGAAAATTCTATCGAAATACAAGGAATTGAAGTGGAGAAAAATGATAATGTACGAAAATCCATCGAACTACTGATGTCGGCCCTAGACTGCAGCGACTTATTAAAAAACAATTCCTTGGTAAGCTACTACAACAATCCGGCCAAGAAGACCATTTATATTCAATTCAATTCAAAAGAAACAAAGGATAAGGTAATTAAACAAAAAAAATAAAGGAATTCTTACCCCCCAAGAAATGAAGTACTCGGAGTCAACACAGAAAATCTACATCAATGAAAAACTAACGCCAGCAAATAAACAGCTCCTATGGTTAGCCAAGACGACAAAAGCATTTGGATATAAATATGTATGGACGAAGGACGGACAAATCTTACTTAGAAAGAGCGACAACTCCCCTATCATACGTATAAAAGATGCAAACGACATACCACTGCAATAAGCATATACATTAGGGTGGAGTGACGTTGTATGGGACTTTTTTTTTTAAAGATGCCAGTACTGTAATAGCAAAAAAAAGTTGCCTTTATATAACACCTCTTTCGTCTAAAAAAATCAACTCGATCGAAACATTCCTTTATTCAACAACCAGCACATTTATATTTAGAAAAAAATTGTATGAAAAAAGTCGCTGAAAACTCTGCCAAGCATTATAAACAAGCGATATTCATAGCAAAAATACAATTTTATTAGGGGTTTTATAGCTAATAAGGTGCATAACACATCTGAAAATAAAAATAAAATTACCATAGTTTCAAGGCGGGGTCTATTTTTGGTTTTTTGAAGAGAATTATTGATTTTTTATTGTTTTTTTCGTGTTTTTGAGAAACATGTTTTTTTTATTAAATAAAATACTTTAACAAAGAGAATTTTTTAAACATTATCGAAGTTTTATAATATTTATCGTGTTTTGAAATGAGATTTGGTGTGAAATTCGGGCATTATATGCCTAGATTTTATTGTCGCCCGAATGAATTCATCTCTTGCTTCAGGCCCAACTGTAGACAACGATGCCTGGGTAACTAATTTGATGCACCTCTCGACTGCTTGAGTGTGGCAGGGAAATCTGGGAAATTCAATACTGTCCTTTTCTTCACCGAAATTATTTATCATTTTGACTAGGTCGTCATTACTGATTTCGGATAGTATCGGTGGCGGTGTAGCTTCGCATTCCTGCCAGTTGATAATATCGTAATATTTACTTGCTGAAAAGTTTATTGTTGGAATAATAAAGTCTCTAACAACAGATGGACTAGGACATCTATCTCGCGCCTTTAATATTCGTCTCAAACCCAATTCTCTTAAAATAACGTTGTCATCCATTATCATGGATAGTAGCAGATTTTCCGGGTGGCAAAAATAGGCGTTTCTTTGAATTACTGGATTAATTATATCTCGTAGATCGGTGCTCAAATATCGGGTGAGTTTTATTATAGTCATGTAATGCCCCATCTTTACACGACGGGTGCCTCTTTATCTCAAACCATGTCGGAGCATATGCTTTAACAAAATATTCAGCAAGAATTTTTAGGTTCACTGAAGGGTTAGTTGTTCCTATATATAATCGAAGTATTGAGTTTGCTGTCGTCAACCAGCGTGAGTGACAAATACTACCTGGATGACGGTTTGCTAAATTTGGTGGGCAGTGACCTGTTGTAACTGCAAAACATATTTCGTACAAGTATTTTTGGTCCGTGCTCAAATTTTTCAATTCCTCTGTGTTGAGTTTGTGCATCTCAAAGTGTATTGGTGAATAATTTATTACGGTGTTTTCAGAGCTGCTTGAAAGAAGTTTTCCAATAGGTCCTGAAAACCCTTTAGGTCCTGTTGTAGCACCATCTAAGTGTTGAAACAAGTGGCGAAGGGGAAGTTCGTTTGCATGCAGCTGACAGATAAACCATTGTAACGGATGACCTAATTCCAATTCCATGAATCTAATAGTTCCATTTCTTTTGCCTGTATTGACAGCAGTCCCATCACATCCAATCGCTGATAAATCATTCAAATTAAAACCGTTCACTTTTAAATGGTGTAACATACTCTTTGCGATGTTTTTGCCAGTTTCTGATGATGGTGTAACATGTCCAACACATTGAGACACCGGCTCAGATAAAATGGAATAATGTTCTCCTGAAATCGTTCTCCGATGATATCTATCCCCTATTTTTTCCTGAGACAGTGTTTTATCCTTCCTTCCATCGAAATATAGACCTCGAATTTTTGTTGACTCCGACGACATCTGCCATGTTTTTATTAAAGAAGTGTGACACGTTTGTCTAGCTCGTCTGAGTTTGCTCCTATCAATCACCATTTTAGAGTCGTCTTCGGTTACTATGCCAAAATCTTGTAATGTAGCACTTGCAACAGCTGATGCCGAAATGTCTGACAAACCATACTGATCGCAGATTCTGGCCAAAGTGGGGAGTTTTAACATCATACGGGAATTTTCTGGAGGTTGCGAAGAATGTGAAGAAAATTATTGGTTTTCATCAAAAAAGGGTTGACGTGATTTTGTCGCTAATGCTTTAGATGAGCTGACCTTCGAAGCAAGTTCAGATAAACGAGCTTGCATCCTCATTTTCCGATGTAATTTTTTTGTTGTGTCGGTGTCTATTGCTCCCAGCATCATTTTTCTCGAGGATCTTTGGTCTTCAAGGAATGCTTGTTCTTTGGTGGGTACCTTGCGCGTCTTTTCGCAGGAACACATATTCAGATTGTTACATTTGCATGAAGCAATATCGAAAAGTTTATTCATTTTGATTTTATAAAAATTTAACTTAACATAATAATGCACACTTTTTTCTGGCCAATTTTTAAGTTTTAAGTATTCGTTATAATGATCTTGGATCAGTTTCATCACTCGATTGTGTGAAACAATGGGAATAGAAGCGCGCTTCCAAATTCCTTCAACAATTGCAGATATAACACATTTTATTTCGAATACTGACGATTTTTTTGTAGAGTTAAGATTACGCTCATATCGTAAGAACAAATAAATAATGTTTAATCACTTCTGAGACAGTAGGTAACAATTGAGAGTTCATTTCAGTTGGTGCCCCGAATATTGGACATAAAATTTTGCTTCTCGTGTAATTTGCATTCATTTTCACAACAATTATGTGTGTTAAAATTTAATCGGACAAGGATTCTAACACGTCTACGGTCAGCGGTAGCCGAAACGAAACTAGATGCAAGTCGCATCTAGTTTCTGCGACGAAACAATAGGAGCGAAATTATCCCCCCCACCTCCACAGCGCTCACAAACTCACTAGTTTAAGAGCAATTTATGCAGTGTTTTTTTTTTATAAAACATGTAATGTTCAATAAGGTAAATGCAATTGAAAGTAATGGATATTATTTTATATTTTTGAGACAGTACTCAGATTTTGGGAAAAAAAGGATAAATTTACGTTTTTTACGTTACGAAATCGCTAGGTTGTTGAATGAAGACATAAGTTTAGATTTTTTTAAGTATTTTTACGAGAATATGAATGACATGAAGCATCTTTTGGCAGCTATTACAATACCGAGATTTGATTTTTGCAATGTCACTCCACCCTAATATACATATACTGGACAAGAAGGAAGAATTTTTATACCTTGTGATAATGGATCCCACTGACGTTTATACGTTAATAGACACAAAGGTATGTGAAGATACTACAGAACTAAAAAACTACATAAGTGAAGGAATTACTGACTTCAACATAATAAATTTAAATATCTGCAGTATTTATAAACATTTTGATGAATTTTGTATCTTCCTCAAATTCTCTAGGATTTCAACCAAATGTGATTATACTTACGGAAACGCAAATGCGTGAATTTATCCCTTACTCCATCTCTGATTATATCACTTACTCACTTCCCTCTAAACATACTACGCATGACGGTCTAACGATATTCTATAGTACACATAAAATAACTGATGTAACAGTAAATATCCCCAAATTTAAGTTTTCAAATGCCATACATTTATCATTCACGCTAAGCAATAAAAAAATTCTATGATTGCTGTTTATCGCTCCCCTTCCTTAGATTCTAAATCTTTTATCACAGAGTTAAAATATTACATAAAAGAAAATAACTGCAACCAATCAGATTTCTCGTTTATAGTAGGGGATATAAATATTAACATAGAACATTCTATCCTAAGCCCAATTGCAAATGAATATCTTAATGTTATGTATAGCGAAGGATATCTATCTTATATAAATAGCCCTACAAGATACGGTTCTTGTCTTGATCATATATTTCTCAAAACCAATAAAAATTTTATACCTAGATCAGCTGTCCTAAAAATTGATATGAACGATCATTTTCCAACTTTTTACGGCCATAGTACCTTAAAGTATCACCATCCAACTAAAGAACAACAAATGGAAAAAAACAAAATTAACTATCAAACTCTAAACAGTCTACTAAAAAAAGAAAATTGGAACACAGTTTTATCCAATGATGACCCAAATCAATCACTAAACACCTTCTATTCAATATTAAATGATAATATCAAGAATAGTCTTGAACCAACATCAACAATCAACACCTAGAAGGAAACATAAAAAAATAAAACCTTGGATCACGCGTGGATTGATAATTGCAAGCCAACACAGGAATAAACTGTACAAAATTTACAAAAATCATGAGAACTATTGTATGACAAAAAATATTCCACCTAATGGAAATTTAAGACAACAATACATCACTTATAGAAATTTTTTCAATATTCTTATAAAAAAATGTAAACATGAGTACTATATTAAACAATTACAAAAAGCCGATAATGATTCTAAAAAAACCTGGCAAGTCATAAATGAAATAACAAATAGAAAACATAAAGTAAAAACATTCCCTGAAAAAATTGTTACAGATGATAAAATAGTCATAACGGATATAAGAAATATTGCAAATAAATTCAATGATTTTTTTACAAATGTTGCCTCAGATATAATAAATAACAATCCCGCATTTCAAAACCATATACATCAACCCACTCAAATGGACGAACACTCTGAAAATTGTCCTAAATTATCTCAATTTAAACGTGTTACCGAATTTGAAATAATAAAACACATTGATAATCTTAACACAAATACAGTAGCCCAGTCAATGAAGGGAAAAAAAGACCCAATGTCGGAACTAATTCCCCGGAAGCTGAATTTTTCACAGATGTTAGAAGACCTTTAGACATGTATTTTTACAAAAGTCCCCGACTTTCCCCCTTGTGCTTCCTTCCCAACCCCCTCTTGAATATATTTTTCAATGCCTTTTGGAATACGCTAATATCTCCTTAATGGTTTTATTAAATCAAATTATTTATTTTTTGTTTAGTTTTTAATTAGTTATTCTAAAAAATTGTATTCTTTCATTTTTGCGAGAAAAGCTATACAATCTTTACAATTTATTTGTAAAAGAAAAATATCAGTTTTTAAAATAGTATTTCAGAATATATTTGAACATAACTTTTTTCTGAGCCTGTAAACGAAAAAAAATAAATCAACAAAACTTGTAGAAAATACTTTTAGCTATAAAATAATGTATAAAATTATGGGTTTTAATTTATAATAAGGCACGTAGGCTGTTAATAAGGAGCACGGCGCGCGGCGGCTCGAACGCGCAGCGGTTCGCGGCGCAGCGAAAAATTACAAAAACCTAAGGAAAGTAATGATTAATTCATGTGTTTGCTTTATTTTTATAACAAATTCATCTAACGTTGAAGAGTTTTATTGTTATTTACCAGTTTTAGTTCGTAGGGGAGGGGGGGAATATAAATATTTTCCCCTACCCAAAGAAGCGCTTTCATTATCCACCAACCGCCGTGTCCCGGTCTGGCTAAACAGTCATATTATGTTGTATGATTGTTTGTAACTTATTGTTTAAATAAAGTTATGTGAAATAAGCCAAAAATACCTACGACAGCGTGGGAATACCCTGTCACCACATTAAAATATTGCAGACCGTATGTTATGGCGAAGTTCTATAAAATCTTTTGTGGAAATTCTCACGTGTTTTATTATGTGCACCTATCAACAATAAAATACCGAAACAACAAATCACTTAAAATAGTGCATAGATCTAAAGTGTTTTACTTTCAAACAAGCTTCTTAAAATATACCTTAAAAAATATTATAGTGACAAAACGGTTTGTAAATTATATTATATAATATTATCTATGACAAAATTAGGCAAATATTCAAATAATTTTCTAGTCAAGAGAGTCTTCCATTTCTTCGTCATACTGGGGTGTGTTCAGACATGATAATCCGTTACAGTTGTCGCACATGGCACAGTAGGTAAATCCAGATTTTCTGCAGCCACAATAATTTCCACATCCAGACTTGCAGGAACAGGACACCAGAGAAAGAAGGTCATCAGGAGCAAATGGTTTTAAAAATTTCTTCTTTCCACCATTTTCATTTACATTTTCATACCTCCATCCCCAGTTTATAGGGTTTAGTTTGTTTCCTAACCAAAACTGTACTTGGAAATAAACTCTCAACAAATGTTGATGACCCGATTCTGAATTCGGTGGTAGTTTTGCCAAGTCAAATTTAGATTTAAAAGCTGATTTTGTCGTTAGTCTGGTAAACTTATAGTATCGAGCTTCGTTTCAATTAGAGTAGCTATCAAGACCATACATGGCGAGAGCGAATTTTTCTCCATTTGGCAACAAGTTCTCTTCAGTTGCATCTTTTTCCAGAAATGCCTCAGCTGCGCGTTTTGCTTCGGGATTGTTTTTCATCATGTCGACAGCTTTTATCTTTCCTAACCCATATAAAGATGAGGTCGTATCACAGCCCCTAATGGCATGGGCAAATAGCATGTGTTTTCGAATATCTTTATGTAACATTATAGGTTTCTCTATGATGTAGAAACTTCTTGGAGGGGCCTTTCCACCAACATCTTTACAGAAAAGAATAGATTTTCCTTCAGGAGCAAGACTTACAAGTAATACCAAAAGATCACTATCCTTGCCAACAACAATCACTTTGTTGAGTTGTTCGATGCCGGTTAGTACAATGTCAATATCGGCATCACCTGCGGCCATGACAGTTTTCAAACCAGATTCACTAAATTCATGACACAGTGCTTCAATCATTATTTTTGTAGTTATTCTTATTAGATAAAAAAGCTTCCTTCTTAGATAAACAACGTGTAGTGAAGTTTAATTCAATATCGCACGATGAGTTGTTAGCCGACCTTTGTCTTTGCTCTTCATATTTTACAGTTGGTTCTTCAGGGTTCCATCGAAAACGACAATAGAATGTTTGCCAAATTTAGTATGGACGAAACGTGAGTATGATTTAATGATGTCTCCGTAAGTAGTTTCAGTTTGCCAAACAACAGAGTGTAGGAGGTATCCCTCATCGATGACTATTGCAGCATTTTCCAAATCAACTTCGTCATGAATAATTTCGCCATACATGATTTTGTTCCTTTACGAAGGGAGACTTCATCAAAATACAAAGGGTCTTGAAGTCAATTCATATCCTAAGTAGGTCTAAAGCTTGCTAGAACTATCACTAATGCACAGTATACTGTTAAATAGCTACTGGGGGTTTACTGCAACTTGTTTCGTCCTAACAGTTGCGGATTTGAACCTTCCCGGGTAGTCAACATGTCTTTCTTTTTCAGTCGTATATCTCCAAAATTACATCATTTCATTTTTAGCATAGCTTCCAGGCCCACCTCATAAGCGTTGTCACATTTGACACTATTATCTGAAACAACCCCTGAAGATAAAGACATCAGCTCCCCTTAGAGCTTGGTAACGGGTTGTGCTGTCTTAGCCATGATGTATATTTTCCTATATCTAGCTCATCCCTTTTCTTCCGTGCTCTCAAGATGCTGTTCAGTAAAATGAAATTCTATACCGATGAATTCTTTAATGCTCTCTTGCACTTTCACGCAGTAAGTGGTTCCAAGTTTCCACATTGACAGAGCGCTGTCAGTGATTCCGCGCCCATGTGTCAAACCTCCTACTGACGTCATCGGTCGCATGAGACACTGCTCGATGATCACGACCATGACCATGTAACGGACCAATATCTGTCACTTTTTCTTATTGTAAAGTACCCATTTTCAGTGGATAGTTTACATTCTTCTTTAGTTATTCTTGATTCTAGTTGCAACATACTTTGAAAGTACATGTGTGCTGATTTTGAGTATGGTAAATTTATGGTAAATTATGGAAAAATGGAAGCATATCAACATTAGTATTTAGGTGTATTTTCCGATTCCCGGACTTCTCTGCAAATATAAATCTAAGCATGAGGTCGATGCAATGTAGAAGGTAAAGCCACAGCTTGGCAGTCCTACTCGATGATTCCTTAATCCTGTCTTCACTTGCTTCAGTATATGGAATCGTCTCTTTTAGATTGTCATCATTATTAACCTCCTCCATATATTTTTTCCACGTAACTAAATCTTGGAACATATTTTCTATTTGTCTTCATTTCCCATTAATATCTTGGTATTATTATCTCATTACGTGGACAAGAGACGCTGCTGTTAAAGTGTAGGCTCTGTTTGCCCGAGAATATTCATGTCCCTGGAGCATGTGGGTTACTGTTGAGGACGCGTAAACTGATTGCCATAAATTTCCCACATACCTTTATTTAAATATTAAACAATCATACAACATAATATGACTTTTAGCCAGACCGGGGCACGGCGGTTGGTGGATAATGAAAGCGCTTCATTGGGTAGGGGAAAATATTTATATTCCCCCCCTCCCCTACGAACTAAAACTGGTAAATAACAATAAAACTCTTCAACGTTAGATGCATTTGTTATAAAAATAAACCAAACGCATGAATTAATCATTACTTTCCTTAGGTTTTTGTAATTTTTCGCTGCGCCGCGAACCGCTGCGCGTTCGAGCCGCCGCGCGCCGTGCTCCTTATTAACAGCCTACGTGCCTTATTATAAATTAAAACCCATCATTTTATACATTATTTTATAGCTAAAAATATTTTCTACAAGTTTTGTTGATTTATTTTTTTTTGTTTACAGGCTCAGAAAAAAGTTATGTGCAAATATATTCTGAAATACTATTTTAAAAACTGATATTTTTCTTTTACAAACAAATTGTAAAGATTGTATAGCTTTTCTCGCAAAAATGAAAGAATACAATTTTTTAGAATAACTAATTAAAAACTAAACAAAAAATAAATAATTTGATTTAATAAAACCATTAAGGAGATATTAGCGTATTCCGAAAGGCATTGAAAAATATATTCAAGAGGGGGTGGGGAAGGAAGCACAAGGGGGAAAGTCGGGGACTTTTGTAAAAATACATGTCTAAAGGTCTTCTAACATCTGTGAAAAATTCAGCTTCCGGGGAATTAGTTCCGACACAAAACCTTCATTGACTGGGCTACAGCCAATGGTCCAGATGAATTGAGCGCCATCGCTATCAAGTCTACTAAACAATACATTTCGAAGCCTTTGCAACACATTTTTAATTCCTGCTTTGAAAAAAACGTTTTCCGTTTATTCAGGCTCTATAGTACCAAACGGGCTGATTTTTCGAAAAAGTGATAAGAATCGTTATCATAACGAATTCAGTCACAAAATTTCCATAAAGTTGGATTTTTTAATAAATCACGATTTTTATGGACGCTAATTTCAGACTTGTCATAAAATCAGTCATAAAATCTACATCAAGTTGTATTTTTAGAAAAATGATTTTTATGTACGCTATTTTCAGACTTGTGTTCGAACTTTAGAAGAAATTTTTTCGATTCAAAACGATTTCATTCACAAAATTTGCATTTAGTTAGGAAAAATGATTTTTATGGACGCTAATTTCAGACTTGGGGTCGATCTATGTAAACAGTGTTTTCAGGCTCTATGGTAACAAACGGGCTAATTTTTTGAAAAAATGATAAGAGTCGTTATCCAAAACTCTAAAAATTCTCTAAAAATGGAAGACAAACTAAAAAGACAATTAGTTTTACTAAAAGGTAAAAGAGATATTATTCTAAAAAGGGTTCAAAATTTAGTTTTGCTTGCAAATAATTTGCCAATTAATTTCGAAGCGTCACGCTCAGGTGAAGCATTTATGTCCGAATCTGAAAGTATTTTAGAAATTAAAAATAAATTTGAATTAATTATTGATCAAATTAACGAGAATACTCTTACGTCAGACCCGAATTCTGAACCAGATTATTCAAGCTGGGAACAGTTTAAAGAATTATACACACGTATTATTCGCGCACGAAATAATTTAAAACCAAATTTAGCTACAAAACCGCAAACATCTACATCTGCGTGTGCTGCTACGACTAATAATAATAATTTTATTAAGTTACCCGCTATAGAATTACCTACGTTTGATGGAGGGATGGAAAATTGGCACCTATTTTATGAAACATTCAAAACAAATGTTCATTTAAATTCACAACTATCTGATTCGCAACGCGTACAATATTTAATTGGAAAATTAACTGGAACCGCGAAAAATGTTACGTCAGGTTTAGTGCCAACTGGAGACACATATAAAATAATCTGGGATACGCTAGTCAATAAATATCAAGATAAGCGATCTCTTGCCACTTATTATCTGAATAACATATTTCATTCAAAAACCGTAGCTCACAACGCAAACAATCTGACAGTTTTGCTATTGCTAACGTAACTTCATACATTTACGAATCTTTAGATAAAGGTAAAAAATGTGCAGGTATATTTATTGATCTAAGGAAAGCCTTTGATAGCATATCGCATAAGATTCTACTAAAAAAATGAATAATATAGGCATAAAAGACAACCAAGTTTGAAATTATCGTCCATAAAACTCATGATTTTTCTAAAAATACAACTTTATTAAAATGTTGTGACTGAAATCGTTTTGGATAACGATTCTGTTCACTATTACAAAAAATCAGCCCGTTTGGTACCATAGAGCCTGAAAAAACTGTTTCCATAGTTCGAACCCAAGTCTGAAATAAGCGTCCATAAAAATCGTGATTTTTCTAAAAATCCAAATTAATGGAAATTTTGTGACTGAAATCGTTTTGGATCGAAAAAACTTCTTCCAAAGTTCGAGCCCAAGTCTGAAATAAGCGTCCATAAAAATCATTTTTCTAAAAATACATCTTTATGCAGATTTTGTTACTGAAATCGTTTCGGATCATGATTCTTATCACTAATCCAAAATTTCTGCCCGTTTGGTACCATAGAGCCTGAAAAAACTGTTTACATAGTTCGAACCCAAGTCTGAAATTATTGCCCATAATACTCGTGATTTTTCTAAAAAAAAACTTTATGTAGATTTTATGACTGATTTCGTTTTAGATAACGATTTTTATCACTTTTTTCAAAAAATCAGCCCGTTTGGTACCATATAGCCTGAAAAAACTGTTTTCATAGATCGAACCCAAGTCTAAAATAAGCGTCCATAAAACTCATGATTTTTCTAAAAATACAACTTCATTTAGATTTTGTGACTAAATTCGTTTGGATAACGATTCTTATCACTTCTTCAAAATTTCAGCCCGTTTGGTACCATAGAGCCTGAAAAAACTGTTTCGATAGTTCGAAGCCAAATCTGAAAATATCGTCCATAAAACTCGTGATTTTTCTAAAAATACAACTTCATGTAGATTTTATGACTGATTTCGTTTTGGATAACGACTCTTATCATTTTTTCAAAAAATTAGCCCGTTTGTTACCATAGAGCCTGAAAACACTGTTTACATAGATCGACCCCAAGTCTGAAATTAGCGTCCATAAAAATCATTTTTCCTAACTAAATGCAAATTTTGTGAATGAAATCGTTTTGAATCGAAAAAATTTCTTCTAAAGTTCGAACACAAGTCTGAAAATAGCGTACATAAAAATCATTTTTCTAAAAATACAACTTGATGTAGATTTTATGACTGATTTTATGACAAGTCTGAAATTAGCGTCCATAAAAATCGTGATTTATTAAAAAATCCAACTTTATGGAAATTTTGTGACTGAATTCGTTATGATAACGATTCTTATCACTTTTTCGAAAAATCAGCCCGTTTGGTACTATAGAGCCTGAATAAACGGAAAACGTTTTTTTCAAAGCAGGAATTAAAAATGTGTTGCAAAGGCTTCGAAATGTATTGTTTAGTAGACTTGATAGCGATGGCGCTCAATTCATCTGGACCATTGGCTGTATTTGTGTTAAGATTATCAATGTGTTTTATTATTTCAAATTCGGTAACACGTTTAAATTGAGATAATTTAGGACAATTTTCAGAGTGTTCGTCCATTTGAGTGGGTTGATGTATATGGTTTTGAAATGCGGGATTGTTATTTATTATATCTGAGGCAACATTTGTAAAAAAATCATTGAATTTATTTGCAATATTTCTTATATCCGTTATGACTATTTTATCATCTGTAACAATTTTTTCAGGGAATGTTTTTACTTTATGTTTTCTATTTGTTATTTCATTTATGACTTGCCAGGTTTTTTTAGAATCATTATCGGCTTTTTGTAATTGTTTAATATAGTACTCATGTTTACATTTTTTTATAAGAATATTGAAAAAATTTCTATAAGTGATGTATTGTTGTCTTAAATTTCCATTAGGTGGAATATTTTTTGTCATACAATAGTTCTCATGATTTTTGTAAATTTTGTACAGTTTATTCCTGTGTTGGCTTGCAATTATCAATCCACGCGTGATCCAAGGTTTTATTTTTTTATGTTTCCTTCTAGGTGTTGATTGTTGATGTTGGTTCAAGACTATTCTTGATATTATCATTTAATATTGAATAGAAGGTGTTTAGTGATTGATTTGGGTCATCATTGGATAAAACTGTGTTCCAATTTTCTTTTTTTAGTAGACTGTTTAGAGTTTGATAGTTAATTTTATTTTTTTCCATTTGTTGTTCTTTAGTTGGATGGTGATACTTTAAGGTACTATGGCCGTAAAAAGTTGGAAAATGATCGTTCATATCAATTTTTAGGACAGCTGATCTAGGTATAAAATTTTTATTGGTTTTGAGAAATATATGATCAAGACAAGAACCGTATCTTGTAGGGCTATTTATATAAGATAGATATCCTTCGCTATACATAACATTAAGATATTCATTTGCAATTGGGCTTAGGATAGAATGTTCTATGTTAATATTTATATCCCCTACTATAAACGAGAAATCTGATTGGTTGCAGTTATTTTCTTTTATGTAATATTTTAACTCTGTGATAAAAGATTTAGAA
Source organism: Hesperophylax consimilis (assembly GCF_061612785.1). Lineage (NCBI taxonomy): Eukaryota > Metazoa > Arthropoda > Insecta > Trichoptera > Limnephilidae > Hesperophylax > Hesperophylax consimilis. Next base: position 460,265 of record NW_028301263.1, on the reverse strand, counting down.
TCTAAGGAAGGGGAGCGATAAACAGCAATCATAGAATTTTTTTATTGCTTAGCGTGAATGATAAATGTATGGCATTTGAAAACTTAAATTTGGGGATATTTACTGTTACATCAGTTATTTTATGTGTACTATAGAATATCGTTAGACCGTCATGCGTAGTATGTTTAGAGGGAAGTGAGTAAGTGATATAATCAGAGATGGAGTAAGGGATAAATTCACGCATTTGCGTTTCCGTAAGTATAATCACATTTGGTTGAAATCCTAGAGAATTGAGGAAGATACAAAATTCATCAAAATGTTTATAAATACTGCAGATATTTAAATTTATTATGTTGAAGTCAGTAATTCCTTCACTTATGTAGTTTTTTAGTTCTGTAGTATCTTCACATACCTTTGTGTCTATTAACGTATAAACGTCAGTGGGATCCATTATCACAAGGTATAAAAATTCTTCCTTCTTGTCCAGTATATGTATATGCTTATTGCAGTGGTATGTCGTTTGCATCTTTTATACGTATGATAGGGGAGTTGTCGCTCTTTCTAAGTAAGATTTGTCCGTCCTTCGTCCATACATATTTATATCCAAATGCTTTTGTCGTCTTGGCTAACCATAGGAGCTGTTTATTTGCTGGCGTTAGTTTTTCATTGATGTAGATTTTCTGTGTTGACTCCTGTGTTGAGTACTTCATTTCTTGGGGGGTAAGAATTCCTTTATTTTTTTTTTGTTTAATTACCTTATCCTTTGTTTCTTTTGAATTGAATTGAATATAAATGGTCTTCTTGGCCGGATTGTTGTAGTAGCTTACCAAGGAATTGTTTTTTAATAAGTCGCTGCAGTCTAGGGCCGACATCAGTAGTTCGATGGGTTTTCGTACATTATCATTTTTCTCCACTTCAATTCCTTGTATTTCGATAGAATTTTCAAGCGCGCTCTGTTGGATATGGTTTACCGTTAATTTTAGATTTTTAACCTCTTTTTGCAATTCCTCAATTTTCGCTTCATTTTTTTTTGGTGCTCATTTGTTTTTTTTATGTCTTTTTCGAAATCATCAATTTTGCTTGAGCAGAATTCTACGCTTTTTACTAGGTCTTGAATTTCATTTTTTATTTCCATAAATAATTTATTTATGTCTTTCTTTATAAAATTCTTGAGTTGAAGGTCGATTCTATCGCTCATTGTTTGTAGTAGTTGGTCTTTGAAGCTTTCAAATTTTTGGTCCATGTCACTTTTTGGGGGCATTTTTTAAAGATGGTTTGTAATTGAGTTTAGTTATTTTAAAATTTGCGATGCACTGACATCTATCGACAGAATTTCTTATTTAGACAGATATGTCTACTGGTCGATAGATGGTGTGACAATTAAAAAAATTATCAAAAAAATTACTTATTTTAACAAAATATATTACGTATATAAGTGCTATTTGGTTGAAAATGACCATTGAACCATTTCGCAATTCTAATATCACTATTCCTTTTCCTTGACCTCCTCCAATACTAACAATTACCCCCACCGGTGATTAAAGCAGAGCAAAGTGGAAGGTGCCGACAGTTTGGAGATATTGGTAAGTCAATCAAACAATATCACAAATACCGCAATTACAGTCCAATCACGCCGCAACATTTGGTAATGAAAACTCACTAAATTTCAAAATAAATATTAAATAAATAAATTAATTATTAAATTAATTATTATGACGTAACATTTTTTAAAAATATTAGAAAAGTGTATTAAACAATGACTAAATCAAGAAAACACCATGCCAATGGTTTTCTAAAACCAGAGAAAAATAGAATGTTGTGAGCATCTGAGGCTATCGCGGAAAACTGCATGAAGTATTTTCTAAATTATTGAATTAAAATAGTCAACCAACACCAAGGCAAACTAAGTTACTAAAGAACAACATATAAGGAACAACCATGCACACAATTAAAATGACACGAGGACCAAACTCGGTACAGAACTGTTAAACCGAAATACAGCTTCGTATATGCCATAATTGAAATACAGTATGTCCCTCTAGAAAGGACAAACCGTACCTCAAAACAAGTCGCCATCGCGTACTTAGTTCATTAAAGAACAATTATTATCATCTCACAAAGTAAAATCAGCTATTAAAAGATCCCTCGAACAGAAAAATAGCAAAAAACAGTGGCCAACTGAGATTGTGAACTTCACTGCCCTAGGATAACGCATAAAATACTACAATGGATTCAAATCGTGAGATTACAAAATGTTCAATACAATATGATTGCACTTAAATCCAAAAAATGTGGATTCAATGCGTGAGATTAAAAACGTCAATCCCCCGCGTTGAATCGGAATGGACAAATTACACCCCAAAACACATACTACACATGTACACAAAGACAAAACAAAACTTATACAAAAATACACTCAATGTGAAGACACAAAAATACTAGTCATGTCCTCACAATGAGAGAACACCAGAAAAATTGCAAACCTGAGGGCAAGGCAAGCAATAACCTAATATATAACAAGAGAAAAGGGATTAATTCTCAAATAAAAGTATAACGATTACAACATAAGAAAAAAAAATAGTTCATCAATTAACCCACCCCAAGGTCAGTTAGCTTCTTCTAGCTTGATTATATCCTTAAAACATGAAAAGTTCCCACGGGTTTCCCTGTCATATCCGCTAATTGATAAGCAACCGGCGATATCTTGCAAATAATTTTACTACGTATAAATTTGGGGGCTAATTTTGCTGAAAAGTATCTACTAGCGTCTGACAAAGCAAAGGAACTTCTCCAGACAATGTCCCCAACCTCATATTGAACGTCCCTACGACGCAGATTATATTGAACCTTATTACGTTCGTATGATTGTCTTAAAGACGTGCGAACTTGGGAGAAAATGTCATTTAATTCATGTAAATCAGATGCCCATGAATCGCGTTTAGAGAATCTAATGTCTTCCGCGTTAAAGTCTACACCTTTGTAGTCATTTCCCGAAATTACAATCTCTCTACCAAAATTAAGGAAGAACGGAGTATAGCCTGTGACTTCATAAACAGCCGTGTTTATAGCCAGTTCAATTTCAGGTAGATGGCACGCCCAGGATCTGTGATCAGATCCCACAAAAGAACCCAGGGCTGCTACCAACACCTTGTTTACACGCTCAACAGGGTTATTCTGCGCGTGATATCTGCAATTTTAAAACAAGTGACGGATATGAAATTTATTGGCCAGCGCTTTCATGTCACGCGATATATATTGTGGGCCATTATCCAAAACAATCGTATCTGGAACACCGAATTTATAAAAGATATCATTTTCCAAAATTTCCGCAATAACACTACCCGTTGCTTTCTTAAGTGGAAAAAGTCTAGTATACTCGGTAAAGAAATCAGAAACCACTAAAAGGTAAGTATAACCCTTTTTGTAAGAATTAGGGTAAGGACCTAATAGATCTGTCGCAATCATTTGCCACGGCCTTTGCACCAGTTTCGGGTCACCCATCAACCCAGGAGGCAGTAAGTTAGAACTTTTATAACCTAAACAAGTATGACATTTACTTACAAAAGACTTCACATCAGCTGCCATTTTTGGCCAGTAATATTTAAGTTTAATCCTGTTTAACGTTTTTAAGAAGCCAAAATGTGCACAAGAAGACGGTACGTGATTTTGAACGATGACGTTTTTCCTACACTCTTTTGGGAGAACTTCCTTCCAGTCATAAGACCTGTGTAGAGCCTCCATGCTCTGAATGTGTTTGAAGATGACACCATTGCAAACTTTAAACGCTGGAAATTTTTCCGGATTAGCCAAAATTTTATCTTTCAAACTTAAGTACCAACGGTCGGAAGTGGAAAAGGACTGATTAATCAAGTCAACATGTAAAGGGTCACGAGACAGTGCGTCCGGAACAATGTTGTCTTTACCGCTCCTATGAATTATTTCAAAATTGAACTGCTGAAGTCTAACCGCCCACCGCGCTAATCTACCCGACGGAGACTTTAAGTTTGTAAGCCATTTTAGACTATAGTGATCAGTGATCACCTTGACAGGAATAGGCAAACCTTCAATATAACCCCTAAATTTCTCTAGTGCAAAGATCATAGCATTTAACTCCTTCTCGGTTGTGGAGTGATTCTGTGCAGATAGTGATCTGAAAATAAAGGAAATAGGGTGTTCTATACCATTAACGTCAGATTGAGAAAAGACCGCCCCCAAACCGGTGTTCGATGCATCGCAACTAATTGTAAAGGGTTTACTAAAGTCGGGACATTGAAGGTTCACCCACCCTGTCCCACCCCGGTATAGGTGACTTATGGTCACCCCTTCGGAGCTCTCGCATGAATCTATTTTTTTTGAATAAACGGCTCTACAATTTATATAAATGAAGCTAGGCCTTCAATGTCCCCGCATACGGTGTTATGAAGCGGTATGCAAGCGCTTACAAGTACTAAACTAAGGACAACACAGAAAAATAAACAACAAAACAATCAAGTTCAAGTGTCAGGCAGATAGTTGGTGGAGGGGACCCACACTCCAGTACCTGTAAACACATAAAAGTAAAGAAAACAATAGAGTGACGGGGGAGTTTCGCCAAACCACGACTGGCAGTCCTGTTGAGAAATTGGTGGTGGTTGGGGCGACTGGTGCAGGTCAGGACTTCCACACCCCTTAGCCGACCACCCGGTGGTGCCCTGAAGATAAGTATTGGAAAAAGAGGGATAAAACCCTAAAGAACCTAGGGGAAAGAAGCGTCAGGAGGTCGTAGGCAGGGTGGAGGTTACCCCAGCCCGCACAGTCACCCCTCTGACCACCAACGCTCATCAGGGGTGGCGCAGGTGATTGGCGGAGTCCCCCGGTAAGAAAGAATAATAAGAAGCTCCAGTCGTGCATGCGGGGACGAGGCCCGTTATCCAACCCCTAATGGGGAAAATAAACAAAACAAAACAGACAACGGAGTTCAGTTCTCGCCTGTAAACTCGTTGCTGTTACTAAAAAAAAAAGAAAAGAAAACCGGAAAAAATACATGCAAAAAGAAGAGAAAATAAGAGGAAAAATGAAAAACAATAATCAATCCAAGAAGTGCCACATAAGGGCAACGGTAAATAAGTAAAAACAAAAGTAAAGGTGTAAAAATAGGATCTGCATGGTCTGTAGAGAGGACAGTAAGTATTGAATAAGAATAAGAAGAAAGAGAGATAATTAGTAAACACAAATATATAAGAGTGCTTACAGTGTCTGTAAAAAGAAAAACAGTGTGTTATCCTTAGACAGGGAAAAAGAAAGAACCCAGATCCTAGTAAACTTCCTCAAACATTCGAAATTCACACTGTTAGAAACAAGATCGGTGTTCCACACCGGTCTAATGGGGACATTCAGACCTTCTATCATTTCGTCTCTGGCATCCTTCAAAATCTCACAGTGCCACAGAATGTGCTCGGCCGACTGGTAATTATTGCCACAAGCGCAATTGGGGTGGGTGGACAGGGCAAGGCTGTGAAGCCTTCCCCTGAATTCCCCATGTCCTGAAAGGAGCTGCGTAACGTGATGGTCCAGTTTGAGGAAGGCCCCTTCCATTCTGAGTTTAACTGAAGGGAAGAAGGAGAAGGTCCATCTTCCCTTGCTCGACCTATCCCAACGGACCTGCCACTCTTTGAGCGACAGGTCCCTCATCGTTCGGAGCAGTCCTGGGAGAGTTCCTGGTCCACCCGGTGTCAGAACGACACCAAGGTGGTTTGCCGGGGATCCTCGGATTAATCGCTGCTTCGCTAACACTTCCCTAATCTCTAGATCAATTGGTAGTACACCAGCCAAAATTGGCAAAGCGTCCGAGGCGACGGTTCGATATGCCCCAGATAGTGCCAGTAGGGGAGTGCGTTGACCCCTATTGAGAGCTAGAAGTATTAAGCAGTTATCCAGGCGGTGCTCCCAAACAGAGGCAGCATATGAGACTTGCGCAACATATACCCCCCTGTAGAGAGCGTGCAGAGCCGGTCTGCGAAGTCCCCACTCAGCCGTGGAGATTCTTCTTAGCTTCAGGAAAAGCGCCTGAGCCCTGCTGGATACATCTTTGACATGAGCCAGAAAGGAGGACGATCGATCTAGAGTGACACCTAAATAATTAACGTTATCCACAAATTTGATGTTAGTGTCTCCCATACGGATGGTAGGGTTTCTTTCCTTACTGAAAGAACCCTTCATCAGGAGACCCATTGTCTTCTGGGGAGCGAAGGTCATTTTATTCCTCTCCCCCCATTTAAGGAGGGTGTCCAAACCTTCACCAGCCTTACGTTCAACTTTTCTTCTACTAAAGTCGGGACAAGCAAGAACAGGAGCCTTGACCAGAATATTCTTTAATTTAGTAAAGGCAGCATCAGCCTGTTCATTCCATACAAATTTTTTACCAGCAAACTCCTTTTTGGTTAAATTATGCAAAGGTGCTGCAATTAAGGAAAAATTTAAAATGAACCTTTTGTACCAAGAAAGTATACCGATAAACCTACGCAAGCTCTTTTGCGACGTTGGAATGGGGAAGTCAACGATTGCTTTTTTTTTTTTTTTTTTTTTTACAGTATTACCGCACAAGAGTCCCAACTGCTCCCGTCTGGAGCCAGTGAGACTATGGCATCCCCAATTGGGGTATGTTGTGAGGCTGAGGGTATTGGGGAGGGGAGGGAGATGGGGAAGAGGAAGGTGGGGAAGTACCTGGCTATTCAGATCTGGTCACCAAACACGGCTAAAGCCATTTCAAGCAACGTTTCAATTCTGAATGGTGGTCTTACACCAGGGCGATACTGAGAGTATCTTCCACTCTGGAACGTGCCGCAAATATACTATATATTATTTTAAATTAATTAATTGTGAAATAACACAAATTAATCAAATAAAATTTATTTGCGCACGCCGGGTTCGAACCCGCGACCTTCGGATCTGTAGTCAAAAGCGTATACCACTAGACCACGCCGGCCGGCTTTTACTTTTCCCGGGTCAGTTCTCAACCCATCCTTATCAATCACGAAACCTAGGTATTTAAGGGAGTCACGACAAAAGACTGACTTCTCTACGTTAATAGTCAAACCCGCGGCTTGTAACTTTTGTTTAACCCGTCTTAAAAGATCAATGTGTTTTTCAAAGGTAGAGCTAATGATAATTATGTCATCTAGATAACAAAAGACCTTCCCATCGAACTCCGGACCCAAAACCTTGTCCATCAGCCTCATCATCCGAGAACTCGCACCATGAAGACCAAAAGGCATTGTTACAAAGTGGAATAGGCCTCGTTTAGGGATAGTAAATGCGGTTTTCTCTTTAGAATCTTCCTCTAACGGGATTTGAAAAAAAGCATCGTTAAGGTCTAAAGTTGATAGATAACGTGCTCCTCCGAGACTATTAAAGATATCAGATATCAACGGTAGACTATAAGAGTCCCGCCGCGAGACCGCGTTGAGTTTTCTACTATCCAAGCAAAGTCTAAAAGAACCATTTTTCTTAGGCACTTAAACAATAGGATTATTCCACGAGCTATTGCTGGGTTCTACTACTCCCAGATTTAATAGTCTGTCAAGTTCTCTGTGAGCTTCCGGCAATAAATGAGCAGATATCGGATAAACACGTTGCTTAATAGGTTGACAATCACCCGTGTCAATGACATGTTTTTCAAGAGACGTTCTACCCAAACGATTACCAGAAAAGGCTTTAAATTCATGTATAACGTTATTTAAGATTGATTGTTGAGATGAATCTAAGTTCTCAAAGCTATCCAGTCCTCTTACCTCAGACACGCAACTATTGTCAGAGTCATTAGTCATTAATTTAGTTAACTTGGGACAAATGTTAAAAACTTTCCAAAAGTCGCAACCGAGGATGATGTTAGATTTTATATCTGGCATAACCACAAAATGAAAAATTTTCTTAACGTTACCAAGAACTACCGGAACCGCAATTTTGTGAACGCACTCCACAGTATGACCCGTAGCAGAAGTGAGTGAAATTTTTTTCTTAAGAACAGAAAGATTTAACCCTAGATTTAAAAATTGACGATGAAAATTATTACCAATAATTGAGATATGCGAACCAGAGTCAAGAAGGCCAGAAAAGTTGGAACCCAGAACCTGGAAAATGATGTGTGGACGGCCATCCCTTTTAGCCGCACTCACCACCTTCGAAGTCCAAAGGTTCTTGAAGAAAGTTCTGGTTTCCGACAGCACAGCAAGCCGATGCCTGGCGGTGATGTCAGTGAACGGTGTCGACTTGCCGCTCGCAGACAGGACCCCCAAGACATCTAGTTTTTTGCCTGCCGGCAGTTGCATGAAGGCGCCTTCACCCCAGGACGGCCACAGCGGAAACATCTCACCTCCCTAGAACTCATATTTGACGGGCTACGTTTACTGAACTCAAAAGATTGACGATGATTCCTGAAATTGGGATTATTCTGAGACATTCTGTTATTCTCTCTGCTAAATGCAATATTTGAGGAGGAATGAGAAACATTATTATAATTAACAGTATTTGCATTTGGCGGGGAAGGTCTGGAATCAGACCGACTGTCTGCTAGTTCAATCATTTTTCCCAATTTTTTCAGACAATTAATGTCCGAGATGACAGAGAGCGATAATTTTTGAATGTATCTCGGTAACATATTACATTGCAATATTTCCAGAATTTCGTCATCTGGTAATTTTGACGACAATTGATTGTTTAAAGTCAAGACCCGCGTTATGAATGAACCCAGGTTCTCTTTTTGTTGCTGGTACGTGGCTCTGATCTGAGCAACTAAACGTCTTTCATGGTTCAGTAGCTCAAATTCTTCCTTTAGAGCAATTACAATATCCGTCCATGACTTAAAAGAAGAACGGTTGACTCTAAACCAGTCTAAAGCATGACCTGTAAAAAGTTCCACCGAAGATGAAAAAAGGGAAGCTGTACTTACGTTCCGAGATATAGACAAATCGTTGACCCGTTCAATGAAATTATGCACGTTCCCAGTACCGTCGAAGGTTAAGTTCCATTTGTGAACCGGAACTGTGTTAGACGCGACCGCCGAATTTGCCGGAGTAGTGCCATCCTCTGGTTTAGACATGATTAACGCACGACTTCTTGTTAAAATGGTCGAATCCGTCATACCTTACTAACAGGGTAGGTAGAAAAAAATCATTAGAACATGCAAGCAAAAATACAACAACCACAATCGCCGCAAAACACAAAAAAATATAAAATAAGTGTGACGTCAGCGTACTAACGAACACGATAATAAGACGAAATCGTCATGAGTTGTGCCGGTTAAAAAGCTGCGTAAAATGAAGAATTAATAAAATCTCAGTGACACGATGTATTTCGAACAACACCCGAACATCTACCATGCAAAACGAAAGGTCTTTTTCAAGGGATTATACAAGAAAATTATGAAAAAAAAAATCAGACATCCCAATACAAGATTAAAACAAGGAAAGAAAAATAAATACTGCATTATTATTTAGTCAAAATTAGGTTCACCCACAAGGGCTGCCATTTGTAACATTATCGCTAATGGATGGGTGATGAAGAGATTAATTGTATAAATTAATGATGGATCTATCGATTGTGACATTAATTGGTAAATTACCGAATACAATAATCTAGTCATCTACGCACACGCACTAACGCAATGTAGGTAGGTAGTGATGAGAACTGATAAGGAAGATTAAATAATAGAATGTTTTAATATCAACAGACGCTAATTTATTAAAAACAATTACTAAAATAATTAATCAAATAAAATAAACATGAGACTCTATCAAACAACTTATCTCCGGGCGTGTCAAGAATAAACGTGTGTTTAACGCCATCTTGATAAAATTTTGACTTACGAACATGTAATATTAATAAATTTAAAACATTTAAATCTTGTAATGAATGTCTGAGCGGGCGCCAGCGAGTTATAAAATAACTACGCAAGAAGTTAAAAAAAAGTAATCCCTATTTGAATTATAAGTACATTGTTAAAAAGTTATAAGTGAAAAAGACCTTTCGTGATTTGCAAAGTAGACCCTCATTGTTCAGCGTCGCACGAACACGCCGTAGACTCCCGAGTCCAGCAAGCATAAATGAACCACTCACTAGATCAATATCTTCGGGTTTTTAGTACTGAGCCCATGGGTCCTAATGTTTGCCATAGATAAAAGTCTGTAACTGAAAAATAAATGTCACTACTACACATACTCACCATCGACTAGGATAGAAACTATAAAAAAGGCGTAACCATAGACAATATAATTCTCATTCGGAGCCAACCCATTGGCTAGCCTAAAATCGGCCAATGACAGCGGCCTATAAACATGCATGAAGTTCGTATTGGAATGTGGAAAATATACGTCACAAGTTACTCATAGAAATTACCGTGTCTTTTTTTCTGACCCAACTTTTTCTCGGAGTTATACCCCCCTGCCAGCAAGCAACTGAGGTCGATGAAGTGCGCTCTGCACCAATAGCTCGAAACAGTAGTGCCAATTGTAGAATGTTGACCAATGTTTATTCATATCGGGTAGGAACTGCCCGTCCAGAAGTACGCACTGCAACATGTTGTTGTGTTGTGTTGTTGTGCAAATGTTGCGGCGTGATTGGACTGTTATTGCGGTATTTGTGATATTGTTTGATTGACTTACCAATATCTCCAAACTGTCGGCACCTTCCACTTTGCTCTGCTTTAATCACCGGTGGGGGTAATTGTTAGTATTGGAGGAGGTCAAGGAAAAGGAATAGTGATATTAGAATTGCGAAATGGTTCAATGCGTTATAGATTGCTATTTTTATGCACTATTTCACCGCGATATTTTGCAGTATGACATTTGCCGTTTACAGCGCGGCGCGGTGGTTTTAATAATTCAAGATAGGTTATGCGGAAAGCGGTTGTACTTGCGGGCGGCGCGATACTTTAACAACTGACTCATGTAGGTGAAAGGCGCGGAACGCGGGTGGGAAACAACTCGAACCAAATACTATGCAACAATAACTGGCCCGAGCATGCCCCCCGCCTTTACCAATGGTCAAAGTAACTAATACAACAAAGAAAAAAAATGAAAAACAAAAACACGTTATGAAAGGATTCAATAAACAATACTGAACCCGCGGTAGAACTTAATTCTAAATTAACTAAATCTAAGATAACGTTAAAGTTATTGTGTAGGCATGGGACAGAGTTTAACGACTGCCCTGCGATATGTTCCGGAGTTAGTCTTAACGTCCGCAACGCGGATCACCCCATCTACGCCGGGGTGGACGTTTACCACTACGCCAATAGGCCATTGTAGTGGTGCGATATTGTCACTCTTAATTATTACCACGGTGCCTTTCGTTATTGGATTCGAATTTGTATTCCATTTCTGACGCGATTGCAGCGTGTTCAGATACTCCATTCGCCATCGATTCCAGAAAGTCTGGACGAGACGATCGACAAGATGTTTTCGTTGCAGCAAATTTACTGGCGCATCTGACAAATCAGCAGCGGGTAAAGATTGTAATGGAGTGAGCGTTACAAAATGCGCGGGTGTTAAAGGAAATGGAGCCGAAACATCGGTAACGCTGAGTACTGATAATGGGCGTGAATTTAGAATAGCTTCAATCTGATGAAGAACCGTTTGCATCTCTTCGTACGTGAGAAGAGATATACCCACAACTTTATTCAAGTAACATTTAATGCACTTAATGTTACTCTCCCAGATCCCACCGAAGTGGGGTGCTTGTGGAGGATTCATCTTCCACTCGATACGGTTTTCCAACAAATTTTCTGAGAATTCTTTCTTGTAGTCCGGTGACTCTAAAAGTTCGAATAAAGCCTTCAAATGCGATTTAGCTCCTACGAAATTTGTCCCATTATCAGAATACATTACATTTACAGGCCCTCGACGGGATAGAAAACGTTTGAACGCGTTGAGAAAGACTTCGGTCGAGAGGTCTGAAGCGAGTTCAATGTGAACCGCGCGGGTCACCAGACAGATAAATAAGCAAATGTATGCCTTTTGGCTTCTAACACCCCGACGTCTATGCGGGATTATTTGAAGCGGCCCAGCGTAGTCGACCCCCGTGTGCAGAAAGGCCTTAGCTTCGCGGACGCGGCAAGCGGATAAATCTCCCATTATTGGGAATTGCGGTTTGGGATTGACTTTAAAGCATGTATTGCACTGATGCACGCGTTTCCGAATCAAATTGCGCGAAGAAAGTATCCAAAACCTTTGCCTCAACAGAGACATAAGTAAGGTGGGTCCCGTATGCAAGTTCTTAGTGTGGTAATAATCTACTATTAAATCAACTATATGATCATGAGCGGGTAATAAAATAGGATGACGACTATCAAATTCGAATTCGGCGTATCTCAATCTGCCTCCTACTCTTAGGAGACCGTCCTGAATAAATGGATTTAATTTAGCAAGAACTTGCCGTACTTTCTTGCCGTCGTTCACTGACTTCATATCATCGGAAAAATGTACTTGCTGAACTGCCTTTATAATAGCGATTTCTGCAATGTCAATATGGCTTAACTCAAATTTACGCGGCAATTTCCTAATGAAGCGAAACACGTAAATGACAATTCGAATTAATTTCGACCACGAATGAATGCAAAAAGCCAACGTGCATAATAAAGGTGACACGATTGTCTTGAGGCGATTATCGGTTTTAGGTTTCATTTCGGGTGGATCAGCTACACGAGAGCACAAGCCAAAAGTAGTTGGCTGTTCATACTGATTGCGTTTCAATTCCGGTAACTGTTCTGAATTTGCGTGCTTAAATGGTGAAATAGGCCACTCGAAATGCGGCTGGCAAAGCCATTTTGGACCATTCCACCAAATGTCATTTGCTATCAATTGCGATGGTAGCATACCTCTTGACAGGCAGTCGCTAGGGTTATCAGCACCTGCGACATGATAAAAATGACTACTGTTTAAATTTTCGTGTATTTTTGCTACACGATTGGCAACAAAGGTTTGCGAGCGGTGAGGTGATGAATGAATCCAACTTAAAGTTACAGTCGAATCAGAAAAGGCAAATGTTGAATGAATAGTAAACCTAGCGGAGTAATTATCAATTACCTTTTTTAACAGGAGCGATAACAATAATGCAGCGCATAATTCTAGGCGTGCTAAGGAAACGATTTTTAGCGGCGCTACCTTTGATTTTGCGCAAACTAATTGAACCTTAATTCGGTTATCAGGAGTGGTCACATGAGCATATACCACTCCTCCATATGCTTTTTCGCTGGCATCCGCAAATCCAACAAGTATTAACGTGCATCCTTCCGTGACTCCTATATGACGTGGAATACGAATCGACGATATTGACGGCAATTCCGCGTTGAACTGCTGCCACTGTTGTAATATCCTTGCGGGTGGGATTTCGTCCCAATCGATTTTCAATATCCACAGCTCCTTTATTAGAAGCTTGGATTGTACAATTATAGGTGCTACCAGACCCATCACGTCAAAGAGTCTAGCGACAGATGATAAAATATTGCGTTTCGTACAAGTTCGATTGTCTGGAGTAACTTCAAATGCGAAAATGTCATCCGAAGGATGCCATCGTAGCCCAAGGATTTTTAGCGATGCATCATTATCGAAAGTTACACTTTGCGACAGGCGAAGTTCCAATGGAACGTTTTCTAAAACTGTGCTGGAATTGGATGCCCACTTAGCGAGTTGAAAACCTCCTGACTGGAAGAGCTCAATCAACTCTTCAGCCGCGCGGATAGCTTCTTGCTCATTTAAAGCAGATCTAGCGATATCGTCTACATAAACATCTTTATTAATAATATCCCTTGCAAGAGGGAAGCGAGCGCCTTCATCTAACATTAATTGTTTGATTGCTCGAAGGGCTAAGAACGGACTACATTTAAGACCGAATGTTACGCGATTGTATTGGTTAGCCTGAAGCGGCTTTTGCGGATCGAATCTATATAAAATTCGTTGATAACGACGATCTTCTTTGCGAACATTTATACATAAATACATTTGACGAACGTCTGCGGATATTGCGATAGGAAAAAGGCGTAAATTCAGAAGAATGCAAAATAAATCATTCTGTAGGCTTGGTCCCGTGTGTAAAATATCGTTCAAAGATAAACCAGTTTTTGTCTTTGCGCTTGCGTCCAGAACCACTCTCACCTTTGTTGTCATTTTATCTTCACGCCTAACTGCGTGATGCGGGATGTAGTATGCGTTTTCTGACGGTAAGGCTTCCACCTGGGACAGATAACCTTTATGAATATGTTCTCTTATCACTTCATCATAAAGCGGTTTTAGTTCTGGCAGATGATTAAATTTTCTTTCTAGTGCATAAAACCGATTTTGCGCAGCTTGCAATGAATCACCTAAGTCACAAGGGTTGCTTTTGAATGGCAAAGCCACTTCATAAGAACCGTCCTCGAGGCGAGTTGTGGTGCCTTTAAAAATGTCTTCAGCTTCTTTTTTTTCGAGGCTGTGAACTGGTTCCGAACCAATATCTTCGATTTCCCAGAATTTTTGCATTAAGTTCTCAATTTCGTGCGTAGCGCAGAAAGTTAATGCGGTGTTTGGTTGAGAATTTACTGGGGCGTCACTCATAAAAACATAACCTAATGTGGTTTGAATCGCGACTGGAAAACCGGGGGTGATTATCTTATTTGGTAGCAACAGTTGAGAGAACAGACTGACGCCAATTAGAAAATCGATTGGGCCTGGCATTGCCCAGGTGTCGTCTGCCAGCGGAACATTTATAAATTTATATGACGTCAAGTCCACCTTGCAAGTAGGTAAATGAGCGGTAATTTTTTCTAAAACTAGAGCGGTTATGGAGTATTTGAAGTAGGGATCAATCCTAGATTGAATTGTCAATGTGACACTTCCTCTTATTGATTGCGTTTTGCCACCTAAACCCTGGACTGCGAAGCGCGTTCCTGAACTGACTGCCAGGCCTAATTTTTCACAACATTGTGAAGTTATATAATGTTTTTGTGAGCCTGGGTCTAGAAGACAGCGGACGGTATTCTGTTCACCGTTTCGATCAACAGTGTGAACTTTGGCGGTAGCAAGAACTTCAGTGGTTGCCCCTTGTCGCGTGGTTGCTGACAGAGTACATATCGGCGGTTCTGCATCGTTAGGTTGAGTTTCTCCATTGGATGTGGAGGCGTTTGCTTGACTGGGTTTATCAAAATGAAGAAAAGTATGGTGCTTGCCATGACACTTATGACAAGTGCCTTTTGATTTACATTTTGTAGATGAATGTTGCGGGCTCAAGCAATTAAAACATAAAGATTTTTCCTTTGCGAAGGAAAACCTTTCCTTTGGTGATAGTTTTAAAAATTGTGTACAAGTGTACAGTTGCGTGTGGTTCTCATTTTGACAATAAAGGCATTTTGATTGCGTACTCGTGTAAGTATGATGTGTGCGGAGTTGAGCTGTGCGACCAGTTCCACCGGAACTGGTTGAATGTGTGTTGGCGGTGTTAGGTCCACGAGTTGTTGAAGTTCGTTGCAGAATTTTGACCTGATCTTGCACAAACGACACCAATTGCTTGCAGGTGGGAATCTCAATTTCTCGAACTGAGAGCTCAAATGCTTGTGCAGTTTGCGACTCTAACTTCTGCAAAGCGCATTGTAGTAATATAAAATCCGAAAGGTCTTCTATTCCCAATTGTTTTAGTGCGGCGATAGATGCTGAATATTTTTCTATAAAAACTGTCAGATTGTTTGCGTTGTGAGCTACGGTTTTTGAATGAAATATGTTATTCAGATAATAAGTGGCAAGAGATCGCTTATCTTGATATTTATTGACTAGCGTATCCCAGATTATTTTATATGTGTCTCCAGTTGGCACTAAACCTGACGTAACATTTTTCGCGGTTCCAGTTAATTTTCCAATTAAATATTGTACGCGTTGCGAATCAGATAGTTGTGAATTTAAATGAACATTTGTTTTGAATGTTTCATAAAATAGGTGCCAATTTTCCATCCCTCCATCAAACGTAGGTAATTCTATAGCGGGTAACTTAATAAAATTATTATTATTAGTCGTAGCAGCACACGCAGATGTAGATGTTTGCGGTTTTGTAGCTAAATTTGGTTTTAAATTATTTCGTGCGCGAATAATACGTGTGTATAATTCTTAAAACTGTTCCCAGCTTGAATAATTTGGTTCAGAATTCGGGTCTGACGTAAGAGTATTCTCGTTAATTTGATCAATAATTAATTCAAATTTATTTTTAATTTCTAAAATACTTTCAGATTCGGACATAAATGCTTCACCTGAGCGTGACGCTTCGAAATTAATTGACAAATTATTTGCAAGCAAAACTAAATTTTGAACTCTTTTTAGAATAATATCTCTTCTACCTCTTAGTAAAACTAATTGTCTTTTTAGTTTGTCTTCCATTTTTAGAATTATTTGCAAACTAAAAGTTTAATTATTTATAAAATAATGCGCAAGAAATACAAGTATACTGGGCGACAATTTGTACTGACGAATTATAGTGGAGAAGTTATTTTCCAAATAATTAAATATATTGTGCCATAAACTCAAGCGATGTTTACGTACGTACTTAGGTTGGCATTAATACATAGACGAATATATTACGCTGGAATATCTTTGCGATTTGCACCGAATAAATTTTCTACAACAACATCGATAAATAATTTAATTACCCAAAATATCAAAGAGTACCTATACCTAGGCATGTAATTTCAAATAGCGGGCGAGTATTGCTAACTGAATTCTTACACAAAATGAATGCGATTTGCGATTAAATAGGAACAAATGGTTCTAGAATTACCAAAATGTAATTCGCAATTTAAATAATGCGGCTCGAATAGGACCAAATGTTGCGGCGTGATTGGACTGTAATTGCGGTATTTGTGATATTGTTTGATTGACTTACCAATATCTCCAAACTGTCGGCATCTTCCACTTTGCTCTGCTTTAATCACCGGTGGGGGTAATTGTTAGTATTGGAGGAGGTCAAGGAAAAGGAATAGTGATATTAGAATTGCGAAATGGTTCAATGCGTTATAGATTGCTGTTCGCGCAATATATATGGGATTGTTAGGTATGCATCCACAGGCTTAATGGACAAGTGTAATGTCAATACCAAATCCTGCAAATGTCCTACCTACCCTTTTACCCATCCCAAAATGTCACCATATTAAAAATATTGTTGCGACACATGTAAAATCTGACAGTGGTGTCAGTTGCTTATCAGAGTTCGGAGTGATAATTAATATCAGACAGGGCGGTTATACATATATTTTGTGAAGTGAAATCAACTAATACTCCTGGAGACGTGTGATAGTCATCAACGGGTGAGTCCATCTTTCCTGCTTTCCAATCTGGGCTTATCTTGTGCTCCAGAAGCCCAGATTTATACCTTTGATTATTGCACTGTCCATCAGGTTTGTCGGATGCATAAATCGTCCCATAATCTATCATTCGGGGTAGTTTGGGACTGGTCCTTTGGGCGTGTGGCATAGGGCTTTAGCTCTGCACCACCTCTAAATATATAGTGGAGTCGCAGCTTCGCGACACCATTTTTGGTTCTTTCGAGCCGGATTACCAACGGGGTATTTAAAATTAACATATTTAAAGTTATAAATAAATATTATTTCCTCTTTATACTTTGTTAATTTGTATGTACTAGGTTGCATTTGTAATTATTGTTGTGTTTAAATTCCTACATACAATTAATCATGGCGACTAGCGATAGTACTCAGGATATTAAAATCAAGTTACTAGAATCGAAGATTAATTTGATGCATAATCGTGTTAATGAATTATATGAGAAAGGGAAAAGTATTGCGGACAGGGAGACGAGAAGTTCGGAGGATTTTGTTAAACAAACGGTTAATATAGCTACATATTATGCACAATTTAATACGTTGTGTGATGAATTTCATACATTTCATAAAAATAAAAAACGAAGCTTTTAAATTAAACATTCACTCAAATGAAAATTTGAATACGTCGCAGAAGATGCAATATCTGATAGGGAAACTCCAAGGAAAGGCGTTATCAGTTTTTGCGGGAATACTTCCGAACGAACAAAATTATTTTTGAAAAATAAAAATAAAAAACATCGCATTGATAAACTCACGGCTCAAGTGGAGCACATTAGCTCGTTTATTCAGGACTTCATGGCGGCTAAAACATACGAAGATAGGAGAAACTTGGATTCCGACGAGGACGCATCATCGGAAGATCAAGAGATACACGTGGAGAGAAATTCACGATCTTCGCTAGGGATGGGATTAGTAAATCCTAATTATGAATTCAAGGAATTAAACCTATCGATGGCGGAAACCACGTGTAAGGAACCTACAGTTCCTAAGGCTGACGCAAACCGCGTAAAGAAAATCGAAGATGTACAACACTTCGGTTCGCCTGAATGGAACGAAGTAAGGTATGGGGAGGTCGTAAGAAAATACCTGGCCAACCCCATGTTCAACCAGTTGGAGGTTAATGGAGAGTTTCTGCATTTGAATAAGGCAGAGCAATACGCGGGGTCACTTGACAAATTTTGCGGGTCACTAAGCCATGCCCTGTTGCAGCAAAATGAGTGCCTCAAGAAATCTCTTCAGGAACTGGTAAACTGGAGTGCAGAGGAAGGCAAGGAATTGTCAGCAGGTTCCCTCTTCAAGAAAGTGGAGTCGCTATTTGCCCCGGATACGCAATATCAGACAGTGACCAAAGATGTCCTGCAGATGGTCTGTGGAAGGAGAGCAAATGCGATCCAGCATCGTAGGGACATAATCCTTAACGAGATAAAGAGCCGCTACGTACGGGAGGCAGTCAAAAATATTCCTCCAGCAGCGGGTTATCTTTTTGAACCAACGAAGCTAGAATCCCAGATTCAGCGGATGGGAGGACTGGATAAATGCTTCCCACATTCAAGCTTCGACCCTCAGCCATCAACCAGCTCGCAGATGCCCAAGAAAGTGCCAGTGAGGAAGCCTTTTCGTGAGAGCAGGCCCTTTCGGAAAAGCAGGACGTTTCGGGACAACAAGCCCTTCCAAGACAACAAAGCCCCCCGCGGAGGGCGATCTAATCAAGATGCAAGAGGTGCGGACAGGAGGGGACCAGCCAAACCAAGAAGGAATTTTGGCAACAAGGATAGGCTATGACTATCCGGAGAAGGCGTTTCAGGGGGGGGCAATTGCAGCACTTTATAAGCAAATGGGAAGAATTAGAAGCACCACCAACACTGCTAACCATGTTGCGAGGGTACAAGCTACCCTTTCGGCAGAAACCCCCTCTAAGTATAGTGGCAGACACGGTAAGCTCAACTTATAAAACCCAAATCACAGACGAAATGACACGACAAATAGACAAAATGAAAAAGGAAAAGATATTGGAATCAGCTTCAATATCGCCTTCCTTTCTGTCACGGATGTTTCTCATACCGAAGCAAGACGGGTCATTTAGGCCGGTCTTCAACCTTCGTCGTTTGAAAAATTTCTTAGCTATTAGCAAATTCAGACTTATTAATGTTAATAAGGTTGCAACATTTATTCATCCAGGCGACTGGATGGTTAAAGTGGACCTTTCTCAAGCCTACTTTCATCTTCCAATTCATGAGAATCATCGCCGTTTTTTGAGACTGATTTTTAATGGAGAACTGCTTCAAATGACATGTTTGCCTTTTGGACTAGCCTCAGCTCCAAAGGTTTTTGCTTCATTTACCAATTGGATAGCGCAAAAATTAAGAGACAAAGGTCTCAGAATAATTGTTTACTTGGATGATTTTTTGATAGTACATCAAAATGAAAATATATTGAAAATGCATACATTCGAAACTATTTCAATGTTACAAACTCTTGGGTGGATAATACAATTCAGTAAATCCACTCTGTGTCCAGTTCAGAAAATTGAATATTTGGGAATTTCATGGAATTCAAGGGACGACTTAAAAGGCCTCCCGCAAACTAAAATAGCGAAAATAACAAATTTACTGAAACAATACATTAATCTAGGAAGGTGGTCACTTGAGCAGGCCCAGAGCCTCTTGGGTACCCTCCATTTTGCTAGTTTCGCCATTCATAGAGGCAGGCTTAACCTTCGCATGTTACAGTGTGCCAGTCGCAAGCTGCCTGCATTCAAACCGAGACGACTCCATCCCATTCCTCGAACAGCGATAGAGGAGCTGAGATGGTGGAGCAGGTCCCTGCAGACGTGGTCACCAATGCATCAAGCAGTGATTCGTCACACCCTCACGACCGACGCCTCGGACTGGGGATGGGGTGCGCAGCTAGACGACCTCAGATTGAGTGGAGCTTGGTCCCAAACACAGCAACCTCTCCACAGCAATGTCAAGGAAATGCTCGCCGTGCTGGCAGCACTTACTCCTCACGGGCCAGAGCTGTCAGACTCGGGTCTCCTGATCCAGTCAGACAACAAATCGGTGGTCGCGTACCTTCGCAACGAAGGCGGCACACGATCCAAGACATTGCTCGAAGCGACTCGTCAAGTCCTTCAGATGACAGACACGTATCGCATTTCACTGTCTGCCCACTACCTACCAGGAAGGTTCAACGAGGTGGCAGATCAACTCTCCAGAAAACGCGAACCTCCGGAGTGGCATCTTTTACCAGCAGCAACAAAATTGATTTTTGCAAAATGGGGGAGACCAACTATAATAATTGGATAATTTGTAGAGCGCCGTTTTTGTGAAATGATTTTTGTATTCGACAAAGAGGCAAGTTTTGTCAACGCTTGGACTCGAGAGTGGGATTTTCCTCTAGCTTGGGTGTTCCCCCCTCCATGCCTCATGCCGAGAGTTCTCGCACACCTCAACCGGGCCAAGGGCCTATACCTGATTGTAGCCCCGAGATGGAAGAAAGTATTCTGGAGACCAGACTTGAAAAGTCGAGCGACGAGCCCTCCTTTCACCATAATGAACCTGACAGAAGTGCTGATAGACACCAGAACCTTGAAACCCCCTCCACAAGTAGAGGATTTTATTTTGGAGGTGTGGAAGTGCCGGGGTGGAGTCAGTCATTAACAGATTGGTCGGACAAACAGAAAGAATTTTTAAAGTCAGGTTGGAGAGAATCCACACTTAAAACATATAAACCGGCATGGCTTAGGTGGCAAAAGTGGGCATTAAATCACGGGGTAAACCCGAATGTCCCTACAGGAAGTAACCTGGCAAGATTTTTAACAGATCTTAGTTTAGAAGACAATTTCTCTCCCAGCACAATTCGACTCCATAAATCGGTAGTAACAACTTTCAGTAGCCCGGAAGAAGGAAACCTAAGCTCACACCCTCTAGTCAGACAAGTTCTCAAAGCCGCAGCATTAAGGCATCCTAAACTGTCTAAGCCTCCTATCTGGGATCCCAGAATGGTGTTGACCTGGTTAGAAGCTAACCCACCCAAAAAGTTGAGTCTCTTTGAAGTCTCGAGAAGGGCAGCGACTTTACTTTTGTTAGCTTCGGGACGAAGAGTGCATGACCTGACCTTGTTACAGTGTTCGCCAGACAAACTATCCATAAATGAGGAAGGGGTCTCGTTATGGCCAGTTTTCGGATCCAAAACTGACTCTGCTACATACCAACAGTCAGGTTGGAGGTTGAGAAACGGAAATCAGCCAAATATAGACGCAGCATACTGGATTAAGAAACTGAAACGGAGGGAAACAAAGCAGAATTTAACAGAACTCTTCATCACTACATCGGGAGCAGTTAAGGCAGCTTCAAGAACAGTCATCGCCCGTTGGGTCAAAACAATTCTAGAAGAAGCTAAGATCGCAGCTGCCCCGGGAAGTGTACGGGCAGCAGTGGCGTCACTTAACTGGCTGGGTAATTTTAGATTGGATGACATCCTGGCTCGAGGGAACTGGAGGAGCCGGGACACCTTTGCCAAATTCTACAGAAGGGAAGTTAACACTCCCCTAGAGGTAAATAGGGCATTGTCTGTAGCCTCCCTATTCCACCCACTGTAACACGTGAGTAGGTATTCCAGTTTTTTGACGTATTATAATAGTATCACATTAGCGTTAGTGGTCACCAGTCGATAACAAACAGATCTCAATAAAGGTTTTAAATGACGGTTCAGGCTACATAATAAAATAGTTTTACCTACCAATAAAACTTATATTATGTACCTAACCTCATTTAAAACCTAGGCAATCACTGCCTGGTGAGAACTAATGAGAAAGAATGCCGTAAACAAAAGTCGCATAGGGGACGCTTTACTTTTGTGTAGCATCTGGTGACCACTTGTCCAACACAAGGTGCTGAAAAAGAGCGGGAAAGTGCCACGCGAAAGGGAATTTGAGAATGCTTCTCTCAATAAAGGTTTTAAATGAGGTTAGGTACATAATATAAGTTTTATTGGTAGGTAAAACAATTTTATTATGTAGGTACCTAACCTCATTTAAAACCTTTATTGAGAGAAGCATTCTCAAATTCCCTTTCGCGTGGCACTTTCCCGCTCTTTTTCAGCACCTTGTGTTGGTCAAGTGGTCACCAGATGCTTTTTTTTTTTCTTTTTTTTTATATTTACTCCACACAGGAGGCCCTGAAGAAAATAATTTCCCTCGGGGCCTATGTCATCTTTGGGGATGCTGTGTGGAGGGTCTTTTTTGGAGAGGAAGGAGTGAACATGGGTCTTGAAGAGTCCCATGTTGTAGGAGGGAGGAAACACAGAGTAAAGCGTCCCCTATGCGACTTTTGTTTACGGCATTCTTTCTCATTAGTTCTCACCAGGCAGTGATTGCCTAGGTTTTAAATGAGGTTAGGTACATAATATAAGTTTTATTGGTAGGTAAAACTATTTTATTATGTAGCCTGAACCGTCATTTAAAACCTTTATTGAGATCTGTTTGTTATCGACTGGTGACCACTAACGCTAATGTGATACTATTATAATACGTCAAAAAACTGGAATACCTACTCACGTGTTACAGTGGGTGGAATAGGGAGGCTACAGACAATGCCCTATTTACCTCTAGGGGAGTGTTAACTTCCCTTCTGTAGAATTTGGCAAAGGTGTCCCGGCTCCTCCAGTTCCCTCGAGCCAGGATGTCATCCAATCTAAAATTACCCAGCCAGTTAAGTGACGCCACTGCTGCCCGTACACTTCCCGGGGCAGCTGCGATCTTAGCTTCTTCTAGAATTGTTTTGACCCAACGGGCGATGACTGTTCTTGAAGCTGCCTTAACTGCTCCCGATGTAGTGATGAAGAGTTCTGTTAAATTCTGCTTTGTTTCCCTCCGTTTCAGTTTCTTAATCCAGTATGCTGCGTCTATATTTGGCTGATTTCCGTTTCTCAACCTCCAACCTGACTGTTGGTATGTAGCAGAGTCAGTTTTGGATCCGAAAACTGGCCATAACGAGACCCCTTCCTCATTTATGGATAGTTTGTCTGGCGAACACTGTAACAAGGTCAGGTCATGCACTCTTCGTCCCGAAGCTAACAAAAGTAAAGTCGCTGCCCTTCTCGAGACTTCAAAGAGACTCAACTTTTTGGGTGGGTTAGCTTCTAACCAGGTCAACACCATTCTGGGATCCCAGATAGGAGGCTTAGACAGTTTAGGATGCCTTAATGCTGCGGCTTTGAGAACTTGTCTGACTAGAGGGTGTGAGCTTAGGTTTCCTTCTTCCGGGCTACTGAAAGTTGTTACTACCGATTTATGGAGTCGAATTGTGCTGGGAGAGAAATTGTCTTCTAAACTAAGATCTGTTAAAAATCTTGCCAGGTTACTTCCTGTAGGGACATTCGGGTTTACCCCGTGATTTAATGCCCACTTTTGCCACCTAAGCCATGCCGGTTTATATGTTTTAAGTGTGGATTCTCTCCAACCTGACTTTAAAAATTCTTTCTGTTTGTCCGACCAATCTGTTAATGACTGACTCCACCCCGGCACTTCCACACCTCCAAAATAAAATCCTCTACTTGTGGAGGGGGTTTCAAGGTTCTGGTGTCTATCAGCACTTCTGTCAGGTTCATTATGGTGAAAGGAGGGCTCGTCGCTCGACTTTTCAAGTCTGGTCTCCAGAATACTTTCTTCCATCTCGGGGCTACAATCAGGTATAGGCCCTTGGCCCGGTTGAGGTGTGCGAGAACTCTCGGCATGAGGCATGGAGGGGGGAACACCCAAGCTAGAGGAAAATCCCACTCTCGAGTCCAAGCGTTGACAAAACTTGCCTCTTTGTCGAATACAAAAATCATTTCACAAAAACGGCGCTCTACAAATTATCCAATTATTATAGTTGGTCTCCCCCATTTTGCAAAAATCAATTTTGTTGCTGCTGGTAAAAGATGCCACTCCGGAGGTTCGCGTTTTCTGGAGAGTTGATCTGCCACCTCGTTGAACCTTCCTGGTAGGTAGTGGGCAGACAGTGAAATGCGATACGTGTCTGTCATCTGAAGGACTTGACGAGTCGCTTCGAGCAATGTCTTGGATCGTGTGCCGCCTTCGTTGCGAAGGTACGCGACCACCGATTTGTTGTCTGACTGGATCAGGAGACCCGAGTCTGACAGCTCTGGCCCGTGAGGAGTAAGTGCTGCCAGCACGGCGAGCATTTCCTTGACATTGCTGTGGAGAGGTTGCTGTGTTTGGGACCAAGCTCCACTCAATCTGAGGTCGTCTAGCTGCGCACCCCATCCCCAGTCCGAGGCGTCGGTCGTGAGGGTGTGACGAATCACTGCTTGATGCATTGGTGACCACGTCTGCAGGGACCTGCTCCACCATCTCAGCTCCTCTATCGCTGTTCGAGGAATGGGATGGAGTCGTCTCGGTTTGAATGCAGGCAGCTTGCGACTGGCACACTGTAACATGCGAAGGTTAAGCCTGCCTCTATGAATGGCGAAACTAGCAAAATGGAGGGTACCCAAGAGGCTCTGGGCCTGCTCAAGTGACCACCTTCCTAGATTAATGTATTGTTTCAGTAAATTTGTTATTTTCGCTATTTTAGTTTGCGGGAGGCCTTTTAAGTCGTCCCTTGAATTCCATGAAATTCCCAAATATTCAATTTTCTGAACTGGACACAGAGTGGATTTACTGAATTGTATTATCCACCCAAGAGTTTGTAACATTGAAATAGTTTCGAATGTATGCATTTTCAATATATTTTCATTTTGATGTACTATCAAAAAATCATCCAAGTAAACAATTATTCTGAGACCTTTGTCTCTTAATTTTTGCGCTATCCAATTGGTAAATGAAGCAAAAACCTTTGGAGCTGAGGCTAGTCCAAAAGGCAAACATGTCATTTGAAGCAGTTCTCCATTAAAAATCAGTCTCAAAAAACGGCGATGATTCTCATGAATTGGAAGATGAAAGTAGGCTTGAGAAAGGTCCACTTTAACCATCCAGTCGCCTGGTTGAATAAATGTTGCAACCTTATTAACATTAATAAGTCTGAATTTGCTAAAAGCTAAGAAATTTTTCAAACGACGAAGGTTGAAGACCGGCCTAAATGACCCGTCTTGCTTCGGTATGAGAAACATCCGTGACAGAAAGGAAGGCGATATTGAAGCTGATTCCAATATCTTTTCCTTTTTCATTTTGTCTATTTGTCGTGTCATTTCGTCTGTGATTTGGGTTTTATAAGTTGAGCTTACCGTGTCTGCCACTATACTTAGAGGGGGTTTCTGCCGAAAGGGTAGCTTGTACCCTCGCAACATGGTTAGCAGTGTTGGTGGTGCTTCTAATTCTTCCCATTTGCTTATAAAGTGCTGCAATTGCCCCCCCCTGAAACGCCTTCTCCGGATAGTCATAGCCTATCCTTGTTGCCAAAATTCCTTCTTGGTTTGGCTGGTCCCCTCCTGTCCGCACCTCTTGCATCTTGATTAGATCGCCCTCCGCGGGGGGCTTTGTTGTCTTGGAAGGGCTTGTTGTCCCGAAACGTCCTGCTTTCCCGAAAGGGCCTGCTCTCACGAAAAGGCTTCCTCACTGGCACTTTCTTGGGCATCTGCGAGCTGGTTGATGGCTGAGGGTCGAAGCTTGAATGTGGGAAGCATTTATCCAGTCCTCCCATCCGCTGAATCTGGGATTCTAGCTTCATTGGTTCAAAAAGATAACCCGCTGCTGGAGGAATATTTTTGACTGCCTCCCGTACGTAGCGGCTCTTTATCTCGTTAAGGATTGCGTCCCTACGATGCTGGATCGCATTTGCTCTCCTTCCACAGACCATCTGCAGGACATCTTTGGTCACTGTCTGATATTGCGTATCCGGGGCAAATAGCGACTCCACTTTCTTGAAGAGGGAACCTGCTGACAATTCCTTGCCTTCCTCTGCACTCCAGTTTACCAGTTCCTGAAGAGATTTCTTGAGGCACTCATTTTGCTGCAACAGGGCATGGCTTAGTGACCCGCAAAATTTGTCAAGTGACCCCGCGTATTGCTCTGCCTTATTCAAATGCAGAAACTCTCCATTAACCTCCAACTGGTTGAACATGGGGTTGGCCAGGTATTTTCTTACGACCTCCCCATACCTTACTTCGTTCCATTCAGGCGAACCGAAGTGTTGTACATCTTCGATTTTCTTTACGCGGTTTGCGTCAGCCTTAGGAACTGTAGGTTCCTTACACGTGGTTTCCGCCATCGATAGGTTTAATTCCTTGAATTCATAATTAGGATTTACTAATCCCATCCCTAGCGAAGATCGTGAATTTCTCTCCACGTGTATCTCTTGATCTTCCGATGATGCGTCCTCGTCGGAATCCAAGTTTCTCCTATCTTCGTATGTTTTAGCCGCCATGAAGTCCTGAATAAACGAGCTAATGTGCTCCACTTGAGCCGTGAGTTTATCAATGCGATGTTTTTTCGTAGATTTGGTCGATTTCGGCAACTTTCGTTTCGGCTCATTTTGTTTTGGCAAAATGATCTTGTTAACTTCTTCTACCGTCATCTCTACCGAATCGGATGATGACATCTCGGAGCCACTCATTGTTAAATTGGACAAGAAACCAAAACACAAAACACAAGGTACACAAAACACAATGTAATGTAAACATAAATGAACCACTCACTAGATCAATATCTTTGGGTTTTTAGTACTGAGCCCATGGGTCCTAATGTTTGCCATAGATAAAAGTCTGTAACTGAAAAATATACGTCACTACTACACATACTCACCATCGACTAGGATAGAAACTATAAAAAAGGCGTAACCATAGACTATATAATTCTCATTCGGAGCCAACCCATTGGCTAGCCTAAAATCGGCCAATGACAGCGGCCTATAAACATGCATGAAGTTCGTATTGGTTTGTGGAAAATATACGTCACAAGTCACCCATAGAGATTACCGTGTCTTTTTTTCTGACCCACTTTTTTCTCGGAGTTATACCCCCCTGAATGTAAATAAACAAACACAAAATGGCCGACGAACTGACGAACTTTTCCGTCGTGTTCTCCACGTGTTTTATCCGTTTTTAAACAGTTAAATTTTTTTTCTGTTTTAAAAAATACTTCGAACAGCCTCGCTGTTATAATATAATGTATTATCTTGAAAAAATTATACACTTAAAATAATTATATACGGGAAAAATCGTTATAAATTCGGAGCTACTTCGCAACGACAACGCCAGCGACGGAATTTAAAACGCTAATGAGAAAGAATGCCGCCTAAATGAACCTACACCTAGATCGTCATCTTCGTGCTTTTAGTACTGAACATATTTCGTCCGACGGATTTTTTTGGAACTAAGAGAAAAAGAAAGAGAAGGGTGGAGAATGGCATGAGAAGGGAATAGTTGTCACGACGTCACAAACCATCGACCAAAGATAGAGGAAAGTAAAAAAAAAAAAAACGGTACTACCATAGACAATATAAATACGGTCCCAATTTATTAGCCAAAAATATTATTTAAAAATGAAAAACTCGTAATTGCATGAATTATTTTATTATTCAAACACAGATAACACAAAAAAGGGACATACAAGCTTGTGGAAACACAAAACACATTTTAAATGACAATAAAATGTTAACACACCAAAACAGAATATTAGAATATTATTTCATTTAGAGAAAAATAAAACAGTTGTATATAGAAGCGTATGAAGGTATACGCTTCTACGTCCATTTTGGCAGCAATGAGCCCGCTGCTGGGTTCAGGGAAGAAATCTGAAATAAATAAACATCACATTACTCAAACAAAACATAGAATATTATATCTGTAATTCAGTTGCTGGCTTTGAAGAAATAATAATTCTATTGAATGAATATCTTTATCATAATAACGACTCAAATCAACGTCTATTATTTCATTCTATCTCTCTAATAATAAATAAAGTTAATGATAAGTTACATTAGAAACATTGAACAAACAGAGGGAGATTCGCACCTGCATTTTGTTTAACATCCCGCGTCCCTTGTGCACCAGGTAAATCCCGATATATTCCGATATCTGGAAGATTAAGGGTCGGCAAAGCATCTTTTTTCAACGAGCCACAAGTCGTTTTTAATTTTTTTGCAAAATGCGAACTACAAACATGTGCATAATTTGCCAAAATCGGGTAATAAATATAATCTATTCTGCCAATTCTCCACGCCCATTCCCGAAACAGACTCTCGTTATTGTCGTGTCGCACTGAAACAACATCCTCACAGCTTTCGACACTACAGCGAAATTAGCGAGGCATTTTAACAAATCTACTTTCACTTTTCACAAATATTTACGTCGGCGAAGAACCATGAACATAACCATAAACATGTGGTGTTTTGACTTTTGTTACCACAGATTTCCCATTTTATACAACTCAGTTCTTCTATGGCGTTCAAAGTGTTCCTATTGGATATTGGCATTTTAAATATTGCTATGACGTCACCAAACCGCCACCATTCTAGGACCAAAATTTAGGTCGGAGTCGACCCCCCCTGGAATGCCGTAAACAAAAGTCGCATAGGGGACGCTTTACTTTTGTGTAGCATCTGGTGACCACTTGTCCAACGCAAGGTGCTGAAAAAGAGCGGGAAAGTGCCACGCGAAAGGGAATTTGAGAATGCTTCTCTCAATAAAGGTTTTAAATGACGGTTCAGGCTACATAATACTATTTTTGTAGGATAATAACATTGGTTGACTCTGGCAATACTGACTGGTCAATTAGACAGTATAAATTATATTAGAGTAGGTAGAACCTCTCTTACATCCAAACTGTTACCTAGTCAAGACGTCTCCGCAATCCTTATATTTGGTCTATAAAATTATCCATATAACTATATATTTGGTCTATATAATTATCCATATAACTATATAATTATCCATATCGAAGTATAATTGGAGCTACCTGATCATCCACACACAGAATACAGTAATATAACAATTTTACACTGTATTCCTAATATACATTATGTAGGAAAATGGCCCCTTGTGGAATTTTTTATGCTCTTTTAAAATTAATGGATCTCATAATATATATGTATAATATATATTTATAATATATATCTCATAATATATGTACCGGACAGCAGGCGGATGGACATAATTATTAAAATAATTAAGGAAATGAATATTTACTGTTATCACGCATCTAACGACGCCGAATCCCTTTTGAAGCTTATCACCGGACACGTATCATGTGTCAAATGGGATCCGTAGTAATTAAAATTTGGTTATTTTTCTTGGTTCCTTAATGCTCTCATGCATCCTGTTTAGAGATAAGAATATTTGATGTACATTAACACGTGTTCAATTCGAACTCAATAAATATGCAAACAACTGGCCCAAGCAGTCAGTTGTCCGACGACATTCGCAAGTTGTGTTTCTTTGAAAATCCTTACCTAAGGTACCCCCGAGAGGAAACCGGCATTTACAGTCGATGTCACTGGCGTAGGTGTCCAGTACATTTATGGTCCTTCGAGCCGGATTTTCCTCAGATATCAAGAAACATGACACCGTCACTGCGCTCCTGGAAAGGCGCCGAAGCACCTGCTTCCAGGAGAGGATTAGTGCCGGCACCCGAAGACAGCGGTAACTCGCGCTCTACTCGGGAAATAGTTAGAGCACTACAAGAGGAAAATTGGCGCTTACAACGCCAATTAGAAGAAGTAAGAGTACTACAGGAGGAGAACTGGCGCTTAGAACGTCAATTAGAAGAGGGTTGGCGCTTACAACGCCAATTAGAAGAGGATTGGCGCTTACAACGTCAACTAGAAGAAGATGGGCGCCTACAGCGTCTACAAGAAGAAGAGACTGCACGGCATTTGGATGCACTGATTGCAGATTTCCAGGGTGGCTGGAAGTCCACCCTCACAATATTGGCTGAGGATAACCTGCAGACTTTGTTCTCACCTCAGCATATTACGCCAGATGGATCCACGGCTGTGATGGACATTCCACAGTTACCGTCATCTTCTGAGCAGATGCTTCATAAAAATGAAGAAAATGAAAATGCACAGGGTGCAACTCGTCAGGGTGGCTGGAAGTCCACCCTCACACTACTGCCTGAGGATATACCGGAGATACCGTTCCCGCCTCAGGATCCGCCAGAGGATTCCACGGCTGTGATAGAAAAGCCACAGCTAACGTTAACCCCTGTGCGGCAGCTTCATAAAAATGAAGAAAATGGAGATGCACAGAGTGCAACTCGTCAGGGTGGCTGGAAGTCCACCCTCACACTACTGCCTGAGGATATACCGGAGACAACCTTTGTGCAGCATCTTCATAAAAATGAAGAATATTACGAAACATTGTCGCTAAGTAATGTTGACGAAAAGAAACGACTCGCAAGGAAAGGGGTCGACAACCAGGCACATGATGCCGCATTATCATCCGGAGGCGTATGGAGTCCCGGAAACACCATTCACGAGGACGATTCAAGATTTGTGAAAAATGTGAAATCTTTGAAAAATGTGAAATTTATGAATCTGCCGAGTTACATTTATCAGCAAATTAATGTACGTGAAATCGGAACACTAGCGGCACAAGAAGTGTATCCACTAAAAATATTAATCGAACGAGATAATGGTGACAGCTTTGTTACACGAGAAAACAATGAAGATAATGTTTATGTTGCGCCCATCACAGCGCTCCAATGGAGAGAATCAACTCGGTTCCTAGATACGGGACAAAGAATTGCCGTTGCTGCAAACATGAAAGAAATATTTCTCCAGGTGGAAATGAAAACAGAATACCAGAAAAGGTTATTTCTGCCGGGGGAGAATCACCTGGAAGAACCGTGCACATATAATATGACGAAATCGAAGTTTATTGGCGCGCAATACGGAAGAAGTAAATATCCTGACGCCATTGCAGATACTGAGAGAATCATTTGTATTTTCCACTACTTCGTCTCCAAAAATACTGGTGAAGTTATACAAATGGCACGAGAGTGGAAATCGTTTAAGAAAAAGGTTGTTGCTGTACAAGCTGCTAACATTATCCTCTGAGCCGAGGAATAAAACTACACAGAGCGTAATTGAAATAAAGAT
Source organism: Hesperophylax consimilis (assembly GCF_061612785.1). NCBI lineage: Eukaryota > Metazoa > Arthropoda > Insecta > Trichoptera > Limnephilidae > Hesperophylax > Hesperophylax consimilis. The sequence goes on along the minus strand of NW_028301263.1, from coordinate 428,921 downwards.
TGGAATAAATAATAAGGAACCAGATAAGGTTCAGACAAACTCAATAAGAAGAGTCATTTGAGTTTTTAATAACAATAACACTGACTCAGTAATAACAATAACACTGACGAACTTGAACTACAAACGAAAGAATTGTTTATTATAAACAAATACCTCACATGTAAACACTTGACATGTGGGTCACATAACCGAAGGCCGCCCTTTACTTAACAGGCGATTCGTTCATTCATTCTGCTGAAATATGAAAGCTGATTACTTTAACGATCACTTCATGCCGTCAAAAGATACGGATTTTTAATTGAAATTGAAGACAACATAGCAGTACCTCTCAACGTCAGAAACTTCAACGAATATCTACACTTGGAAGATACCAACACACCTTCTGTGAAAACCAACGTGTTCAACCCCTTAAGAAGATACCTTGCTGTCCGAGGAAACTAATTGGTGAAAAATACTTTTTCACGTTGGGGGTGTACCGGACAGCAGGCGGATGGACATAATTATTAAAATAATTAAGGAAATGAATATTTACTGTTATCACGCATCTAACGACGCCGAATCCCTTTTAAAGCTTATCACCGGACACGTATCATGTGTCAAATGGGATCCGTAGTAATTAAAATTTGGTTATTTTTCTTGGTTCCTTAACTCTTTGCACGCGGCCGTATCAACTGTTGTTACGGCAAAAAGTCTATACTCACACGCGGCTGTATCAACAGTTGATACGGCAACTTTGACGGCCGATATTCCCGCTCTCTTTCGTTATAAATGTATTTCTTTCTCACTTGGACATTTGTAGAACCATCACGATGCTGACATCTACAAGAATTTCTCAAAAATAAAATTGTATTTCATAAAAAAAGATCGATAACCAAGTGCGCCTCTTCGCGCCTTTTAGTCCTTTAGTTTACATTTTTGCCAACGGATGGCGTTAGTACTAGTTTGTCATTCACAACTTTTCATAACTAAGGATGATAAGTGATCATGGTGTCCCACTTGTGTCTATAAACACAGTGGCCTAAGTACACACACACCGAGAGTGGTTTATTTATGACGCCGAGTGAATGGCGGGACCACATTCAAAAGATACGGTACGTCTTTGTATGAAATTTTATGTTTTTGTTTTTATAAACATCTAAGAGTGTTGACACACGAGGATTTGTTTTCATATTGTGGAGAATAATCTGTTCTGTCTATATAGTCCAATAAATCATGCCAGAATGCTATAATTTGACATTTAATTGCATGGATAGGTATTTGAAAATATGTACCGCGTACGGGTATAGATAAAACGGAGCAAATTAACGCGTTTAAAAGGTTAATGCTCTCATGCATCCTGTTTAGAGATAAGAATATTTGATGTACATTAACACGTGTTCAATTCGAACTCAATAAATATGCAAACAACTGGCCCAAGCAGTCAGTTGTCCGACGACATTCGCAAGTTGTGTTTCTTTGAAAATCCTTACCTAAGGTACCCCCGAGAGGAAACCGGCATTTACAGTCGATGTCACTGGCGTAGGTGTCCAGTACAATATATATGTATCATGGTTAAGTACTCTCTATAAGTTGTTGTAACCTAAAAATGGTCACAAACAAACACGGTTGCTGTCACAAAACAAATTTCCAAGTGAAAGATACTCTCAGTGACGCCCAGGTGAAAGACCATAATTTGTAACCAGATTTCAAGGTTAAGGGCACGCTGCGCTCCATTGTGACGGGATATAATCCCACAATAGGAAACATGATGATAAAATGTAGTAATAAAAGAGTTATGAATTACAACGTATTTTTATTTCTACAGCGTACAAAACCAGAGCAAACTAGAGATCTCTAAATATTCATGATTGAATTTAATCTTAGGGCGTGTGCGTCGGACCGAAGGCCTTCCGCATCGGACTTTTTTAATAATAGGTAGCAATGTTAAATGGTGTGACTAGAAAAGTGAATTAAGAATAAGTAACATGAAACGTGTGTGTGTGTGACAAAAGTATTCTGACCTGTTATAAAGATTGGAGGGCGCCAAACATCATTTTACATGACGTTAAATTTAGATGAGAAAGCAATGACCAGCAAGACGAATTATAATATGTTGCGTCATTGTTCCCCAAAAGATCGATGTCTCGAATGTTCGTCCAATGTCGTTTGTCGCGTTCGCTGCGTCTTCCGGGATTGCGTCTACAGCCGGCGGCATAAATATACCACTCTCTAGATCGATATCTTCCGGCTTTTTGTATCCAACAGAATTATACAGTACTTAACCACAGATATACAAGCAGTACCTACCGTGCGGAGCAGAGCAGTAGACAAGGTAGAAGAAACTCAAGGCCATTTAAAAAAAGATGCGACCATAGACAACATAATTGCTCTCAGCCTACTTTATTCACTCACTAGCCCAAAAAAACTATTATAAAAATAAAAATGTCCTTGAAGCAGAAAAATGTCGAAATGTTTTCCAAGGGCAAGGTTCATCTGACTAAGAAAATAAACTTTTACAGTGCATTTCCTTAAGATGAAACTTGTTAATCTGAGAAGAAGACACCCAAAATGACAAGAAATTTGCAAAAACACTGAAGAAAATTTCCAAAACATGATTGTCCGACAGTACGACGAAAAATTCCGACATTTTTCAGCCTCATGAACTCATGGTTACATATGTTTAAAAATCTTTAATTTCACCAAAACAATAAGATAATACAGGATAACACTAATCAATAACATGAATAAGTTTATCGATATAATAAATAACATTTATACGTTGTGGAGGAAGACATATGTCAAGTATCAAGCATTGTTCAAAAAACCGAACGAATAACCTAAAACTGTTAATTCACTTTAAACTTGAACTTACGTAGGTAGGTTGAATATAATATGTTTATAACTCGCTCACACTATACTGGCTTATATTGTATTTTTATCACGAACAACTTTAACACGCAATATTTTCGACGGAAATGATAGTATTTCGGCAGCAAATGACAACCCGCGTGTATAAATAAACCACTGTCATTTTGTTTGAATGATTTGAAAACTGTCAAACGGCATAATTCCGTCATCTCTTTCTGTTACACGAGTCATTATGGTAGAGAGCGAGAGATCAAACCAATCCTTCTGTTCTCACCAATGAGATCTGAGCTTTTAGCCATATTATTCGTTTTCTATAAGAATTTTGAGGTGGGCGTGGCGGTTTCAAATGAGTTTCATGGCCAAAGCTTAGTTAAATGCCCCTGGCCGGCGGGAGCCGTAATGGTACTGGCCGCTCGGCCCGCTCGAGTTGCCGTCTCACCTCGGGTGCGCCTGTTCTCACATTGCTGGAGGATTGGGGGCGGAGCTACGAAGTTTGCCGAGTGAACACGAAGGCTCAAAGCGGCTCGGAACTACGAAGTTTGCCGAGTGTACACGAAGGCTGGCAACAATCAACTTGATTTTGAATAATTTGTTTGAAGTCTTGAAGTTTGACTGTGGTTTGACGTTCGAAAATCTCTCAAGTATGAGGGAGATTTTGAGTTGAAAGAAACGAAACATGGAGGTCGTTATTAGTAAATATTTACAAGACATAATCAACCCTACGGACATTTTTTTTTAACCTAACCTAACCTAACCTTCTACTTCCTGGTTACGAAACCATTACTAGGATAGGTTATTGTACTTTTTATTACTAACCTCCAACTTACCTAGCTCTGGTAGTTTGTATTGATATTTGAAGCTTATGTTTGTATTATTTAAGCTTTCTGCCAGAAGCCTGACCTCACAATTGTTATTTAATCTTATATATTCTAGGTTTTCCGAATAAAATCACAAAGTAGAAGAAATTTGTGTTTAATCCGTGACCCATCCTGATATTCCTTTACGATAGGCCTACTTCACTAGTAACTCTTAAGATCATTTAAACTTGAATGCACTTCTTGTATTTTTATGACAAAGTGCCTTCTTCGATGTAATTGTTATGTTGTCTTATGGAGAAATAACAACCAACCAAGAAAGCCAAGTTCTTATTGTCACAGGTTTAAATTTGCCGGGCAGATATGAAGTGAAGTTCGGATTTCGTAGCTCCGCCCCCAATCCTCCAGCAATGTGAGAACAGGCGCACCCTCTCACCTCTTCTTGCCAGAATTCAGTGTTTCCATACTCCGAATAATCTTGAAATGTAGCGGGTAGTAAAGAACTGCTACAATGCCCCCTCAGCCAAAAGACTTATGCCTATAAGTCTGAGGTTCGTCTGACACCTCGTGGCCAACAGGCCTTGAAACCACTCCTGCAGTAGAAATCAGTAGTTGCGTAAGAGGAGGGCAGCAAGGGGCTTCAAAAATGACGACACGAGTTTCCGACGTCTATGTGGTGGAGCACCTCAGGTTCCAAGTTGTCCAAACAGGGCCCGTCCATTTCAGTTTCAGAAGTTGCCAGAGAAGGACAGCAAAGACGGACAGCATACTAAGATGATAAGTGATACTTCAGTCGCACCAGCACGAAAATGAAGAAGAAGCAAAGCAATCCAGATGATCCTGATGAGCGCATCATGTAGTACGTTGAGGGAAGATGATGATTGACTTGTTCAGTAGCACAGCACGGAGATGAAGAAGAAGCAGAGCAATCCAGATGATCCTGATGAGCTCATTATGTAGTAGGATGAGCGGAAGCAGAAGAAGTCTTCGTGAGAATGTTGGATGTCTAGCCTACCCGAACTGGTCATTGATTAAAGAAGCTAAAATTTATTAAAATAGCAAGCCCTTTTCAAGGAAAGAAGGTGCACACCTTACAAGCAAGAATTATAATATATTTACTAATTGAAAAAGGTGAAGCTCAAGTTGAAAACCTGAATAAAAACTCTAACAAACTGTTTTGTACTAAAAGTGACAGTTGTACATAGGCGAGGTAACCAACAATGAAAAATAAATTCCAAGGCCCAAAAAAAAATATAATAGTGAAACGTCATGATGACAAATGCAATTATGTAGCATAGGCTTTATTTAAAACCTATAAAGTGAGATAAACATTACCATTTTGCAGCCAAATCGACGTTTCTTACCAAGTTCGTGTGTAATTCTTAGTTTAAATCTCCCGCCAATGTCACCTGCTAGTTCCTAATGCATCCTTCAGGCGGCGTTAGTAGTGGGGACGCCATCAATGATGCTATAATTTCATGTTTCATTAGCATTTATTTTGCGAAGGTCAAACACGTTTGGTTTGTTTACAAACATCAAATACCGTAAAATAACCTGTTTTTCAGTATTTGCGCAAAATTAACATTTTTTTTTCGAGGTTATTAACAGTGTGACTGTTCGAACTCCGTAAAATTGCGATTTATTAGAGTTTCGTGTGTTTTTGTTTGGTGTTTTTTTGTGGTTTCTTTGTGTTTTCTTGATTATGTCGGATTCCGAACGTTCCGAGAGCGGGGAAGCCGAATTTTCGAGGGCGGAAGTCATGAAGGTGATCCACACGGACACGCGGGGCAAGCGTTCGAGGGTCTGCGCGGAAGACAAAGCCAAGAGGCAGAGGGTTGGTGAATTAGCTCCCGCCGACCCTCGAATTGACCTGTTAACACAGCAGATGTCCCAGATGCAGGAAATGTTGCGTCTGCTGCTAGAGAAGCGTTCGGAGGCTCCCGTCCGTGGCGCCTTAGACGACGATGACGATGACGAGGACAGCATCTCCCTGGACACCCCTGCGTCGCTTCGGGAGGAATTGGCAGGAGATTTGGGAATGGGACTCATCCATCCGAATAAGCCGTCTCGCGACTTGGATCTCGGGGAGTGGACAACTGACCTAAAGCAGCCGAAGATACCATCGGCCGACCCAGGGAGGGTGAAAAAAGTGGAGCTCCTTCAGCATCTGGGGACGGCCAACTGGAACAATGTCCGCTACCTCGAGATCCAGAAGTCGTATGCCGCAACCCCTCTCTTCTCAATGTTGGCATTGAACCCTGAATTGAAGCGCCAAGCTCAGGAGGAATCGGCCAGTACGTCAACGGACTCCTTCTGCGGCTCCCTGTCCAATGCTCTTTCCCTGCAGGCTGATCTCCTGAAGGCCTCCTTGCAGGAGCTGGTCAACTGGAGTGCGGAACCGGGCACGAAGCTGAGCACTTCCACTCTTTTCGAGAAGGTGCAGTCTCTCTTCGCGGCGGGGTCTGAGTCCCAGAAGGTGTCCAAAGACATCATGCAGATGGTCTGCGGAAAACGGGCTAGCCACATTGAGTATCGACGAGAGGGGGCATTGCGAGGCATCAGCGACGGATACGTCCGAGATGCCTTACGGAAGATTCCGCCCACATCGGAATATCTCTTTGACCCGAACCTCCTGTCGGCCCAGCTGGATAAGTTGGGGGGAGTGAAGAAGTGCCTCGCTCCTCAGCCTAGTACGTCGCGACCAGTTCCTCCCGTTAAACCTGCGACTGTGCAGAACTCGCAGCCCTTTCGTCCTAGAGTACAGCAGGGGAGAACCATCGCGAGAAGGGAGCACCCTGAGAGTCGAGGTCCAGAACCAGCCCGTAGGGCCGCTAAAGCTTTCCCTCCCCGAGGTAGGTTCCGGCCCAAGGAAAGAGCAGGGAAGCCAGACCGTAAGAGGTTTTAACAGCGGGCCCTCTTTTCAAGGAGGTCAGTTGCGCTCATTCGCCGGTAGGTGGAGGAACCTTGGTGCCCCTACTATCATCCTTAAGATGTTAGATGGCTACCGAATTCCATTTTCATCAAAACCTCCACTAAATAATAATATTGATTTATTTAACTCCCCTTTCGCCACTAAGACTTCTGTGGCAATGACAGAACAAATAGAAAAACTCAAAGCCCTTAAGGTTTTAGAGTCGGCACCTGCCACTCCCTCATTTATTTCTAACATGTTTCTGGTCCCCAAATCAGATGGCTCAAAGAGGCCGGTCTTTAACTTAAAGTATTTAAACAATTTTCTGACTGTCAGTAAATTTCGTCTGGTAAACGTTTATCGAGTTCCTACTTTTCTACAACCGAATGACTGGATGGTTAAAGTGGACCTCACACATGCTTACTTTCATGTACCTGTGAGTGAGCAGCATAGATGTTTCCTTAGACTTATCTATAGGAATGAACTCTTGCAGATGACATCCCTCCCCTTTGGCTTGGCCACCGCACCTAAGGCATTCGCAACCTTCACTAACTGGGTAGCGCAGGAACTGCGGAAGAGAGGGATGAGAATTCTAGTGTATCTGGATGATTTTTTATTAGTAAACCAATGCCTGCCTACTTTAAAACACCAGTCTATTGAAATGGTGGAGTTTTTGCAAGGCTTGGGATGGCATATACAATTTGATAAGTCAATATTAGAACCATCACAACAAGTTCAATTTCTTGGTATCAGCTGGAATACTCTAACTAATGAAAAGTCTCTCCCTCAGAACAAGGTTTCAGCCCTATCTTATTTGTTAAAGGGTTTTATTCAGACGGGTAGGTGGTCACTAGAAAAGGGGCGCAGCCTCTTGGGCTCTTTAAACTTTGCTAGTTTTGCAGTTCCAAGAGGCAGGCTCAACAGCCGGTACATACAGAAAGGGTGCTTAGGACTCAGACACTACCACCCTTGGGAGTCATCACCAATTCCGGCAGCTACCGCTCGGGAATTGAGATGGTGGGTTCGATCGCTCACCCTGACGTCACCTATACATCTGCCGCTGTTTGAGCATTACTTGACAACCGATGCCTCTGATCAGGGTTGGGGTGCCCAGCTGGACGAAAAGCTTCTCAGCGGTGTGTGGGCTGATGACCAGCTGAATCTTCACTCCAATGTAAAGGAGATGCTCGCCGTGTTGGCTGCCTTGTCTCCTCACGCGCTTGAGCTATCTGGCTCGGGTCTTCTGATCCAGTCGGATAACAGGTCTGTCGTATCTTATCTCCGCAAGGAGGGTGGTACCAGGTCAACTCAACTCCTGAGCTGTACTCGACTAGTGCTAGATGTTTTGGATAAACACTGTGTCTCCATGACAGCACAATACTTACCCGGTCGTTTCAATGAAGTAGCGGACTGTCTATCTCGTCATCGTGCTGTACCCGAATGGCACTTGCTACCCTCTTTCACAGAGGTAGCATTCAGAAAATGGGGACGACCCGAGATAGACCTATTTGGCTCTAGGACAGCGCATGTGGTTCAAAGGTATGTTTCTCTTGATTTTCAGGACGACAAGGCAGACTACCACAATGCTTGGAGCAGGGACTGGGACTATCAGCTGGCTTGGATCTTCCCTCCCCCGTGCCTCATGCCGAGGGTTCTTTGCCACCTGAACAGGGCAAGGGGATTATACCTGGTAGTGGCTCCTCGTTGGGAAAGGGCATTTTGGAGAGCGGATCTGAAGTGTCGGGCCTTGGGTCCACCTCTTACGATTCACAATCTAGGAGAAGCACTGATAGACACCAGGACCAACAACCCCCCTCCTCAAGTAGAGTCCTTCACTCTGGAGATTTGGCTTTGTGGGGGTGGGACAAAAACCTAACAAGATGGTCAAGTCAGCAGAAGGAACTTCTTAGATCCGGGTGGAGAAGTTCCACCCTTCGCACTTATGCTCCGGCATGGCGGAGGTGGCAGCGCTGGGCGTCAGAGAATCAGCTCGATGCCACGCGTCCCAAAGCTGAAGACTTAGCCAGGTTCCTAGCCGATCTACACATCAGAGAAAAGCTATCGCTGAGTACCATTTTAGTTCACAAGTCAGTGGTGTGTACCTTAGGCTCTCCCGAAGACAATAGAGAGCTGAGCTCCAATCCGATAGTGAAGAAGATATTAAAAGGGATATCTTTAGCTAGATTAATGCCTTCAAAACCCCCCATTTGGGACCCGAGGATTGTATCATCATGGCTGGAGAAGAATTTGCCTCAACATATTACTCTCTTTGAAGCATCAAGGAGAGCAGCCACCATCCTGCTTTTGGCATCAGGGCGCCGAGTCCACGATCTCACATTGCTCCATTGCACAGCTGAAAGATTGTCAGTGGACAGTGAAGGCATCTCCATTTGGCCAGTGTTTGGTGGCAAGACAGATTCGGCAGACTGGCAACAATCAGGGTGGAGACTGGCTCGCTCGGAGTCTAGGAACATAGACCCTGTCTATTGGACGGAAAAGGTCATAGAACTGTCAAAGGAACGGAGAGCGCAGGCGATACTACCTAGCCTATTTATTACAACTTGTGGGACAGTGAAAGCGGCCTCCAGGGCAGTAATTGCAGGTTGGATTAGGACAGTCCTCAGGGATGCTGGTGTAGAGGATCCACCTGGCAGCATCCGTTCAGCAGTGGCATCTCTGAACTGGCTGCAGAATTATAAGCTGGACGATATACTGTCACGTGGTAACTGGAGAAGTCCCAATACCTTTGCCAGGTTCTATAGAAGGGAAATTGCAGAATCGGCTGGCCGAGTCAACACCGACCCATCTGTTGCTGACCTTTTTCAACCTCTGTAACTGGTTAGCTGATTTCTGGAAATCTTGCCCCTATTTTCTTTTTAGCAAATAAATTTAAATATTATATTTGATTCACATTAGCATAATGTCACCAGGCGATAACAAACAATATCTCACTTTATAGGTTTTAAATAAAGCCTATGCTACATAATGAAAAAGTTTTACCTTACAATAAAACTTATATTATGTACTTAGCTTTATTTAAAACCTAGGCAAGGGCTGCCTGATGAGATCTAATGAAACATGAAATTATAGCATCATTGATGGCGTCCCCACTACTGGCGCCGCCTGAAGGATGCATTAGGAACTAGCAGGTGACATTGGCGGGAGATTTAAACTAAGAATTACACACGAACTTGGTAAGAAACGTCGATTTGGCTGCAAAATGGTAATGTTTATCTCACTTTATAGGTTTTAAATAAAGCTAAGTACATAATATAAGTTTTATTGTAAGGTAAAACTTTTTCATTAATATTCAAAGGAAAATTTTCTTAAATAAGAAGAATTTACCGTAATATCGAAGATAACAGCTAAATAGTGTATAACCATACAAGTGAATGAAGCTAATAATTAAACCAAAAGCAATGGTAATTAAAAGTTTTGCACTATTTTTTTTTTTTTTTTTTTTTTTTTTTTTTTTTTTTTTTTTTTTTTTATATATACAATAATATTATTATTGGGTTTATAAAAACAGTTTATTTTTAAACAAGTTCTGCTGTGTAATTATTATTACGCGTGACAGCTGTTTCGCCCTCTAAAGGCATTATCAAACTGTGGGTAGCCCACTTACAGACGATACATTTATATTATTTTTAATGACCTTAATGACCTTCAAAGCATTGCAGGGAATGGCGCCAGCCTATATATCGGAATTATGTGTCCGACAAAACCTAAGCGATAGACAGCTTACTCTGAGGTCAGCAGATCTAGATGTTACCAATCGTTTAATCGAACTTTCTCGGTCAAATCGAGCTGTTTACTATGATCGCTCTTTTCGTGTAGCTGGCCCACTCATTTGGAATAAACTTCCCCCAGCCCTTACCAATATACAAAATTTGGCTGAATTTAAACGGGTTTTAAAAACAAAATTATTCAAAAAATCATATTTAATAATTTAAAATCATTTATATTCTCATGAATCTAAGCTTCTTTTTTAATATACTATAAAAAGCCAGGTTTTGAAGTTTTCCGGTAATTGTTTGGTTTCGGTTTCCTCCTTATTGTACTTTTATGTTTAATGTCCACCTATTATATAATATTTTAATGTTTTCCTGTTTTATATAATATTTTAATTTTAAAGTTTTTATTTTTCGTGCATTGTCACTGTCTTTTATTGTTATCCTCTACTAAAATAGCACTGTTATTGTTAAATTTTATTCTCTGCTTTTTTGTAAACCGTTTATTCTTTATTTCATATTATGTAATTAATTTTTTTTTAAAAGGAACACAATAGGAAATTTTATTTTAAGTTTATTATAGTTAAGCGCACTTGAAGTGAAACAACACAAAACTGCGCTATATAAATGTTATGTTATTATTATTATATATTATTATTTCTAGGTAGGTATTTTAATTTCAATTACTGATTTCTTAATTGATTTCTGTGTAAAAATGTTAGAAATTATTGATGGTTATTACCCTATTAAAGTTTCCCCAATTAGTGTAATGTTTAAATTTGACTGAATGTCTTAATGTTAGTTATTCCCAAACGATGACTCATAGGGTTATTTTAATAGTATAATTAAGTACTTCAATGTGCACTCGTATTTGCACTAGGTTTGAAGATATCTAGTAGGGGTGAACGAATTATATTGGTTTGTTCATTAATTAGAATAGCTTTCGGATTATTAGAATTTTTGTTAATTTCTAACTGCTCTAAAAGATTCAGTTTACGGCCTTTATTTTGTACGTGCAACGGAGTTGGTTTATTATTATCATTAAGTGAGTGATTTTCATCTAGGAGATGTTTGGCAAATTGAGATTGTATTTTATTATTATTTTTAAAAGATCTTATATGTTCTTTGAACCTAGTGTTAAAGGACCGGCCCGTTTGTCCAACATAAACAGCGTTGCATTCGTCACACTGGAGTTTATAAATGCCACTATTTTGTAATTTGAGTACCTTACTTTTTGAGTTTTTAAGAGATGATCCTAAGTTGTTATTTGTGCGGAAGGCAATATCTAAGCCACATTTTTTGAGGACTTTGGCAATTTTATTAGATGTCTGTCCGATGAATTCTAGACACCCGAATTTATTATTCGTCTTATTATTAGTCGCTGGGTAAATTAATTTAAGGTTATTTTTGTGTTTATTATTATTAATTATTTTTTCGATGTCTCTACCCTTGAAGCCGTTATTTTTAGCAATAGTTAGGATTGTATTTTTTTCCTTCTCGTATGCTTTAATAATAATATTAAGCGTAATAATAATATTATTGTATATATAAAGAAATAAAAAAATAAAATGGAGTTCTACAAATTAAACTTAATAACAATAAATAAAAAAGTTTTGCACTACTTGACAATAGATGGCAGTAGTGTAGAAATAAATTTTAGATAGAAAATCAATAAATTTTCTTGTTAAAAAATATTGAATAAAAATCTAGAGTTTATGGAGCAATTATATAGAAATTAATCTAATCATAATTATTTTATTTTCAAGCACATATTCTTCCGTCACAGAGCGAACCAGCGAATGACTGAAGAATACCGTAGAAAATTGACGAAACACATGATTCGTTCCATACTTTTCCGAGCTCTGGAAAAGCAGGGAAGGAATCAAATTACGAAGAAAATGTTAAAAGAAGCACTACAATTAAATATGTAAAACATAAAACCCATTACAGAACCAACCACCATAAACCTGTGAAAGTGATAATGGCTTACCGACTATTGATATTGAAATTTTCATAAAAAAATCAACAAAAATATCTTTATTGTAAGCCTGATGAGGGCTATCATGTGCTAAAGAGCCTAAGCCATTATAATGCCACAATAACTCTCCAAAATAAGTGCTGAGGTGACAGCATCAAGATAGAAGTATATTTCCTTCAACATACTCCAACACAACAGAAGAGCTGGTATGCTAATGTGTGAAAACAAAAGCACGAAGCTCATGAGCTTATGATAAGGTCACTCAACAAGACATGACAACTTAATAAGTAAGGTCGAGCGCAAAATAAGCACATCTTAATCAATGATACTGAGAAAAACAGCGGTAAACAATAATCATAACGATGAGAGCGGATCCTCTTAAGAGAAATAGATGTGTATGACAATTTTCAGACAAAACACAATAACAATAGATAATAATCATTAGAAATGATGACATAGTAACATACAAAGCAGGTTGAAAAAGAGGAATGGAATTCTTCAGGGAAAGAAAACCATTACTCCCAATCAACAAGGTATCAAAAAGGAAATAAGTTTCCTATACCCACGTGATCAGTGTAGGTACCAGAAACCCGTTCACTTTTTTCCTTTGTAAATAATAATAAAAACAATTAATTTTCTGCCCTAATTAAATCTTTAATATGGAATGTTCCAATAGGCTTTCCTTTCATATCTGCCAGTTTGTAAACGACGGCCGAGACCTTATCAATAATTTTGCTTCTTAAAAATTTTGGAGCAAGTTTGGCGGAGAAATGCTTAGAAGCATCGGACAACACGAAAGAGCGTCTCCAAACAATGTCACCAACTTTGAATTCCACATTCCTTCTACGAAGGTCATAGTGAACCTTATTCCGTTCGTAGGATTGACGTAAACACGTCCTAACTTGGCAGAAAATGTCATTAAGCTCAGAAACATCTTGAGCCCATGTGTCACGTTTCGAGAATGTTAAATCTTCCGAAGAAAAATCAGGTGATTTGTAATCTTTGCCTGAAATAATGGCTTCCCTGCCAAAATTTAAAAAGAAAGGGGTGTAACCCGTTACCTCATGTACAGCAGTGTTAATAGCAAGCTCTATTTCAGGTAAATGATTTGCCCAAGTTCGATGATCCGTTCCCACGTACGAACTTAAGGCTGTAACTAAAACTCTGTTAATTCTCTCTACAGGATTATTCTGTGGATGATATCTACAGTTAAAAAACATGTGACGTACATGATATCTGTCAACTAAATGTTTCAATTCTTTCGAAATGTATTGGGGACCATTGTCTGCGATGATGCAATCAGGAACGCCAAATTTTAGGAAAATTTCATCCTCTATAATAGCAGAGACATTTTTCCCATTCGCACTTCTCAGCGGAAAAATTTTTGTAAATTTAGTGAAGAAATCAGCGACAACTAATAGATATTTATAACCTTTCTTGTAGGAGCTGGGAAGAGGTCCCAATAAATCTGTCGAGATAACCTGCCAAGGACGCTGGACCAACTTAGGATCTCCCATAAGACCGGGTGCAGCCTGATTTGAACTTTTCTGTCCTAAACAAGTGTGACATTTAGATACAAATTTCCTTACGTCTGAGGACATTCTAGGCCAGTAAAATTTCAAACAAATCCTATTCAGAGTTTTCATAATCCCAAAATGGGCAGATGTAGGAGGTACGTGATGTAACGCAATCAACTCTTGTCTTTGATCCTTAGGAACAACTTCCTTCCAATCATTAGGCTTATGCAGGGCTTCCATACTCTGCACATGCTTATATAAAACTCCCTCTACAAGTTTCCACTTCGAAAATAACTCAGGTTTAGCTAAAACGTCACGACACCTTTTATTGTACCACCGATCAGTACTAATAATGGGAGATTGAACAATTGATGAAATAACTAAAGGATCGCGAGATAAAGCATCTGGCACAACATTTTCCTTCCCTTTCCTGTGTTCAATAATAAAGTTAAATTGCTGCAATCTGACAGCCCACCGAGCTAATCTTCCAGAAGGTGATTTTAAGTTTACTAGCCACTTCAGACTATAATGATCCGTAATTACTTTTACAGGGATGGGTGACCCTTCAATGTAGCCCCTGAATTTCTCCAAAGCAAAAATTAACGCATTAAGTTCTTTCTCAGTAGTAGAGTGGTTCCTTTCCTGAGCCGATAACGATCTACTAATGAAGGAAATAGGGTGTTCCCTGTTTTGTTCATCTAATTGAGAGAGTACTGCGCCTAAACCTTCGTTTGATGCATCACAAGAAATAGTAAACGGTTTATTAAAATCTGGGCATGCTAAAACCGGAGCTGCGACAAGAGTTTCCTTTAATTTAGAGAACGCCGCCTGCGCTTGATTATTCCAAGAAAATTTTTTACCAATGAACTCTTTTTTGGTTAAGTTGTGTAACGGAGCAGCAATAATAGAAAAATTTAAAATAAAACGCTTGTACCATGATATAATACCAATGAAACGTCTCAGACTCTTTTGTGAGGTAGGTACCGGAAAATCAACCACAGCCTTAACTTTGTCTGGGTCAGTTCTCAGACCATTACTATCTATGACATAACCGAGATATTTAAGCGATTCTCTACAGAATACTGACTTTTCAATGTTAATCGTGAGACCCGCCTCGAACAGTTTACGTTTTACAAGTTTAAGTAATGCTAAATGCTCTTCAAAAGTACTGGAAATTACAATAATATCGTCTAAATAAAAGAAAACTTTACCATCAAATTCTGGGCCAAAGATTTTACTCATGAGCCGCATCATTCTCGAACTGGCTCCATGAAGACCGAAAGGCATAGAAGTAAATTGAAAAAGACCCCTTTTAGGAATAGTAAAAGCCGTTTTTTCCCTTGAACTACGTTCTAGTGGAATTTGATAAAACGCATCTTTTAGATCAATAGTGGATAGAAAACGAGCTCCCCCCAAGCTGTCTAAAATATTTGAAATGTATGGTAATGGAAATGCGTCTCTCTTAGAGATCGAATTAATTCTTCTGGAATCTAAGCAAAGGCGGTAAGTGCCATTTTTCTTTGGTACTAGTAAGATAGGACTGTTCCAAGCACTACTGCTCGTTTCAACGACACCCATCTCCAACATTCTATCAAGTTCCTTGTGCACAACCGGGAGCAAGTGAGGTGAAATCGGATAGTAACGCTGTTTTACAGGTATACTATTACCAGTGTCTATGACGTGTTCCTCCAAATGCGTACGACCAAGTTTGTCACCAGAAATTGAAATATAATCTTTAACTACATTATCAAGTAAATTTTGTTGATATTTGGATAAGTGATGTTTGTCCACAATACCTCTGACTTCAGAAGTAACCCGAGGAGCAGATTTTACTACCTTCGTATTCATAAAATTAGAAATGTCCGGACAAATGTTAAAAGATTTCCAAAAATCAATACCGAGAATTACATCCGTCTTTATATCTGGCATGACAACAAAAATAAACTCTTTTACAACATTATTACACGTTATAGGAAGCGAGATTTTCAAGTTACAGCAAACGGAATGACCCGTCGCAGAAGTTAAAGAAAATGAATTATTGAGCTTAGCCAACCTGGCACCAAGTTTTAAAAGTTTTAAATGAAAATTATTACCGAGAATGGAAA
Source organism: Hesperophylax consimilis (assembly GCF_061612785.1). Lineage (NCBI taxonomy): Eukaryota > Metazoa > Arthropoda > Insecta > Trichoptera > Limnephilidae > Hesperophylax > Hesperophylax consimilis. Next base: position 413,017 of record NW_028301263.1, on the reverse strand, counting down.
CATGTGAGCCTGAGTCCAACAGGCCAGAAAAAACAGTTCCGAGTGTAGAAAAGGATACGAAAGGACGGCCGTCCCTGTCAGCCTTCCCTCCGTAACCTGATGCTCCTAAATTTCTGTAGAAATTCCTGACTACCGAAAGCCATTCTTGCCACGCCGGATCGAGAGCAGTGATACTGGTGGAGACGTCTTCCGCCAGCGGCACAGCTAACGTCCGGCTCTCGCGTTTTTTGACCTAACGCAAGTGCAGTCAGGAGTCTTGACGCCTGGACGTCCACAGCGGAAGCAATGAATGTTCTCCCTGTGTAAGAGGATTATTGCCACATTGGGCGGTGTTGAAACAAAATTATAAAGGTGTAGGGCATGAGTGCCTCAGGAATGTATGTAACAACAGTGTTTTAAATAAAAGATAAGGGAAATGAATTCCATGACACAACATTTATTTCTACAACACTTCATTAACCTTTAAATAACATGAGAACTCTTTATTTAGTGACATTTATCTCAGGCGTGTGCTACTACCGAAGGTAGAGAGCACGATTGCTAATTTAAATATTGCATTGAAAGCGACAATTGGGTGGCATTTATAATAACTAACCTGAAGAATGTAATGACGGGCGCCAAGCGATGCGTTTATGCATTGCTGATATTTTAAAAGAAGAGACAAGGATGACCAAAGGTAAATCCACAAAACGGTGTCGTCATCCTTGTACGTAATCGTGTTTGCTCATGGAGAGGTTCTTGTCTTCCCGGTGTTTCACGACGTCCCGGAACCGAGGCCAGATAAATACTAAATTGTCGAGGTGCGCGTCTAGCTTGCGAGCCCCGTCTCCCGTTGTCCAGAGTTGCCAAGTTGTAAATAGAGATGGGCAGTGAATAATGCTAATGCTCTGTAGCGGGCAGGAAATGACTGCTACAATGCCCCCTCAGCCAAAGGACTTATGGCTATAAGTCTGAGGTTCGCCTGACACCTCCTGACAAGTTTGATGCACCCTCCAGCAGCAGAAATGTATGGTGCGGATTAGGCGGGTAGTAGCGGCTTCGGCATTGCAGAGTTCCGAATCCAAATATTCCCTGAGGTTCGGTAAGGTCTGGAGCGGTTGAAACCCCGCATGGAGATGACGAGAGAAGAGAGCGGTCCGGATGTCTTTGGTTGACGTATTCTGGCGATGACGAGAGAAGAGTGTAGTCCAGATGTCTTCAGTTGACGTAGTATAGCGAAGTTCCTTGAAGATTGAAGAAGTCTACACCTACTCAACCCTTGGTCACCGTTGAAATAAATAAAAAGAAATATTGAGTAAAATGGCAGGCCCTTATCGAAGAAATAATGTATATAAAAGAATCATTGTTCTAAACACAAAGATTTAATAGTAATAGCTTAAAAACAATCTTAAAAAAGGTTGAGCAAAATTTGCAACAGAGTTGTGAATAGCTTAAATGAACAATGCCTAACTATATGACAAGTCAAAACCACCCAAAGTGTCTACGTGACAGCTAGAAATTATTTTAAAATTCCCTATGAAGTAATTTTATTTGTAATTAAATCTCCACGAAAAATGACAAACAACATTCCAGTGAAAAATTGATAAAAGCATCCAGAAATTAAACCAAACTGAAGATCAGTAGGTAATAGTTAGCTCATCTCGACATAGATGGCAGTAATGTATTAAATGAACAATAATAAATCTTCTTGGAATTATTATAGAACAGTGTACCGATAGTTTGTAGAAATTATCTCGAAAATTAATTTAATAAATAATTTCATATTCATACACATATTCTTCCGTCACCAAGTGAACCAGTGGGTGGCTGAAGAATACCGATGAACAATTGACAGAACACCTGATTCATTCCATACTTTTCCGAGCTCTGGAAAAGCAGGGAAGGAATCAAATTACGAAGAAAAATGTAAGGACATGCACTATGATTAAATATGTAAAACATAAAACCCATTACAGAACCAACCACCATAAACCTGTGAATGTGATAATGGCTTACCGACTGTTGATATTGAAATTTTCATAAAAAAATCAACAAAAATATCTTAATTGTAAGCCTGATGAGGGCTATCATGTGCTAAAGAGCCTAAGCCATTATAACCCCACAACAACTCTCCCAAAGTAAGTGCTGAAATGACAGCATCTAGATAAAAGGTATATTTCCTTCAACATACTGAAACACAACAGAAGAGCTGGTATGCTAATGTGTGAAAACAAAAGCTCGAAGCTCATAAGCTTATGATAAGGTCATTCAACAAGACATGACAACTTAATAATTAAGGTAGAGCGCAAAATAAGCACATCTTAATCAATGATACTGAGAAAACAGCGGTAAACAATAAACATAACGAAGAGAGCGGATCCTCATAAGAGAAATAGATGTGTATGACAATTTCCAGACAAAACACAATAAACAATAGATACGTAATAATCATTAGAAATGACGACATAGTAACATACAAAGCAAGTTGAAAGGCGGAATGGAATTCTCCAGGGAAAAGAAAACCATTACTCCCAATCAACAAGGTAACAAAAAGGAAATAAGTTTCCTATACCCACGTGATCAGTGTAGGTACCAGAAACCCGTTCACTTTTTTCCTTTGTAAATAATAATAAAAACAATTAATTTTCTGCCCTAATTAAATCTTTAATATGGAATGTTCCAATAGGCTTTCCTTTCATATCTGCCAGTTTGTAAACGACGGCCGAGACCTTATCAATAATTTTGCTTCTTAAAAATTTTGGAGCAAGTTTGGCGGAGAAATGCTTAGAAGCATCGGACAACACGAAAGAGCGTCTCCAAACAATGTCACCAACTTTGAATTCCACATTCCTTCTACGAAGGTCATAGTGAACCTTATTCCGTTCGTAGGATTGACGTAAACACGTCCTAACTTGGCAGAAAATGTCATTAAGCTCAGAAACATCTTGAGCCCATGTGTCACGTTTCGAGAATGTTAAATCTTCCGAAGAAAAATCAGGTGATTTGTAATCTTTGCCTGAAATAATGGCTTCCCTGCCAAAATTTAAAAAGAAAGGGGTGTAACCCGTTACCTCATGTACAGCAGTGTTAATAGCAAGCTCTATTTCAGGTAAATGATTTGCCCAAGTTCGATGATCCGTTCCCACGTACGAACTTAAGGCTGTAACTAAAACTCTGTTAATTCTCTCTACAGGATTATTCTGTGGATGATATCTACAGTTAAAAAACATGTGACGTACATGATATCTGTCAACTAAATGTTTCAATTCTTTCGAAATGTATTGGGGACCATTGTCTGCGATGATGCAATCAGGAACGCCAAATTTTAGGAAAATTTCATCCTCTATAATAGCAGAGACATTTTTCCCATTCGCACTTCTCAGCGGAAAAATTTTTGTAAATTTAGTGAAGAAATCAGCGACAACTAATAGATATTTATAACCTTTCTTGTAGGAGCTGGGAAGAGGTCCCAATAAATCTGTCGAGATAACCTGCCAAGGACGCTGGACCAACTTAGGATCTCCCATAAGACCGGGTGCAGCCTGATTTGAACTTTTCTGTCCTAAACAAGTGTGACATTTCGATACAAATTTCCTTACGTCTGAGGACATTCTAGGCCAGTAAAATTTCAAACAAATCCTATTCAGAGTTTTCATAATCCCAAAATGGGCAGATGTAGGAGGTACGTGATGTAACGCAATCAACTCTTGTCTTTGATCCTTAGGAACAACTTCCTTCCAATCATTAGGCTTATGCAGGGCTTCCATACTCTGCACATGCTTATATAAAACTCCCTCTACAAGTTTCCACTTCGAAAATAACTCAGGTTTAGCAAAAACGTCACGACACCTTTTATTGTACCACCGATCAGTACTAATAATGGGAGATTGAACAATTGATGAAATAACTAAAGGATCGCGAGATAAAGCATCTGGCACAACATTTTCCTTCCCTTTCCTGTGTTCAATAATAAAGTTAAATTGCTGCAATCTGACAGCCCACCGAGCTAATCTTCCAGAAGGTGATTTTAAGTTTACTAGCCACTTCAGACTATAATGATCCGTAATTACTTTTACAGGGATGGGTGACCCTTCAATGTAGCCCCTGAATTTCTCCAAAGCAAAAATTAACGCATTAAGTTCTTTCTCAGTAGTAGAGTGGTTCCTTTCCTGAGCCGATAACGATCTACTAATGAAGGAAATAGGGTGTTCCCTGTTTTGATCATCTAATTGAGAGAGTACTGCGCCTAAACCTTCGTTTGATGCATCACAAGAAATAGTAAACGGTTTATTAAAATCTGGGCATGCTAAAACCGGAGCCGCGACAAGAGTTTCCTTTAATTTAGAGAACGCCGCCTGCGCTTGATTATTCCAAGAAAATTTTTTACCAATGAACTCTTTTTTGGTTAAGTTGTGTAACGGAGCAGCAATAATAGAAAAATTTAAAATAAAACGCTTGTCCCATGATATAATACCAATGAAACGTCTCAGACTCTTTTGTGAGGTAGGTACCGGAAAATCAACCACAGCCTTTACTTTGTCTGGGTCAGTTCTCAGACCATTACTATGACATAACCGAGATATTTTAGCGATTCTCTACAGAATACTGACTTTTCAATGTTAATCGTGAGACCCGCCTCGAACAGTTTACGTTTTACAAGATTAAGTAATGCTAAATGCTCTTCAAAAGTACTGGAAATTACAATAATATCGTCTAAATAAAAGAAAACTTTACCATCAAATTCTGGGCCAAAGATTTTACACATGAGCCGCATCATTCTCGAGCTGGCTCCATGAGACCAAAAAGACCTCCAAAAGACCCCTTTTAGGAATAGTAAAAGCCGTTTTTTCCCTTGAACTACGTTCTAGTGGAATTTGATAAAAAGCATCTTTTAGATCAATAGTGGATAGAAAACGAGCTCCCCCCAAGCTGTCTAAAATATTTGAAATGTATGGTAACGGAAAAGCGTCCCTCTTAGGGCCCGTTCCCACTTCCGTTTTCAAATCGGAGGCGGGTCCCGTTTTAAAAACGGACGGCCAATGGCCCTGTTCACACTACCGTTTTAAAAACGGATCCGTTTTAAAAACGGACCATACTCTACGAAAAAAAATAATTGTCGATTCAACAAAAACATGTTATTTGCTCATTATTCAGTAATGGTGCGCAATGGACGACGATGAAGCTCTTGTTGTCATGTGGTACTTATTAAATAGAAGGAAAAGTGAAAAGAAAATTTTGAGTACACCCAATCATAGCCGAATGATTTTCTGTAGGAATTTTCCAAGTGTTAATTGGTGAGTTAAGAAGTGATGAACTAAAGTTCTTTAATTATTTTAGAATAATAATGAATGGATTATTTATATAGCGCCGTTTTCACCATGAAAAATTACCTCAAGGGCGCTTAATGGCTTAAGAGAATGTCTATCACTTCCTTTAACCATCTACTGGAATGAGTTTCAGAGAGCTTAACATATCAAAATACAAAATTGAGAAAGTGCATTTGTCCTGAAGAAAGGCTATCGATATTTTAAAGTAAGAAAACAATAAACACTCAAATATTTTTTATTATGTGTTTATTTAACTAATACGCTCTTCCGTGCATCTCTTTAAAGCTTTAAAATTTAAAAAAAAGTAAACTTAAATAAAATAAAATAATAATTTTGATGTACAAAAGTTGTGTACACCAAGTGTTTTGTTTTTATTTAGTTAAAGATAAAATATTACCATACTCTTTCTTCGACCAGTGGTATTTATTAAATTTTCGGGATTTATTTCCTTATCCATTATTGTAGTTTTGATTTATTTACTTAACAAAATAACCAAATACAAGCACGCAGCGTGCCTGCTTCCTTGCGACAGGGAGCGGGCGGGGAGGGGTCGAGGTTTGGCGGGGACTCTGCCGGAACGACTGGACGACAAGTGTGAACAGCTCCATACAACACTATGAGCGAGCGTGTGCCGACACGATTTGAAAACGGACGCGCTGCGTAGGCGAGCCATCCGACAAAAAAAGTCGGGCCAGTTATTGTTGCATAGTATTTGGTTCGAGTTGTTTCCCACCCGCGTTCCGCGCCTTTCACCTACATGAGTCAGTTGTTAAAGGATCGCGCCGCCCGCAAGTACAACCGCTTTCCGCATAACCTATCTTGAGTTATTAAAACCACCGCGCCGCGCTGTAAACGGCAAATGTCATACTGCAAAATATCGCCGTGAAATAGTGCATAAAAATAGCAATCTATAACGCATTGAACCATTTCGCAATTCTAATATCACTATTCCTTTTCCTTGACCTCCTCTAATACTAACAATTACCCCCACCGGTGATTAAAGCAGAGGAAAGTGGAAGGTGCCGACAGTTTGGAGATATTGGTAAGTCAATCAAACAATATCACAAATACCGCAATTACAGTCCAATCACGCCGCAACATTTGTCAATCAAATTGCGCGAAGAAAGTATCCAAAACCTTTGCCTCAACAGAGACATAAGTAAGGTGGGTCCCGACAATTCGAATTAATTTCGACCACGAATGAATGCGAGAAGCCAACGTGCATAATAAAGGTGACACGATTGTCTTGAGGCGATTATCGGTTTTAGGTTTCATTTCGGGTGGATCTGCTACACGAGAGCACAAGCCAAAAGTAGTTGGCTGTTCATACTGATTGGGTTTCAATTCCGGTAACTGTTCTGAATTTGCGTGCTTAAATGGTGAAATAGGCCACTCGAAATGCGGCTGGCAAAGCCATTTTGGACCATTCCACCAAATGTCATTTGCTATCAATTGCGATGGTAGCATACCTCTTGACAGGCAGTCGCTAGGGTTATCAGCACCTGCGACATGATAAAAATGACTACTGTTTAAATTTTCGTGTATTTTTGCTACACGATTGGCAACAAAGGTTTGCCAGCGGTGAGGTGATGAATGAATCCAACTTAAAGTTACAGTCGAATCAGAAAAGGCAAATGTTGAATGAATAGTAAACCTAGCGGAGTAATTATCAATTACCTTTTTTAACAGGAGCGATAACAATAATGCAGCGCATAATTCTAGGCGTGCTTAGGAAACGATTTTTAGCGGCGCTACCTTTGATTTTGCGCAAACTAATTGAACCTTAATTCGGTTATCAGGAGTGGTCACATGAGCGTATACCACTCCTCCATATGCTTTTTCGCTGGCATCCGCAAATCCAACAAGTATTAACGTGCATCCTTCCGTGACTCCTATATGACGTGGAATACGAATCGACGATATTGATGGCAATTCCGCGTTGAACTGCTGCCACTGTTGTGATATCCTTGCGGGTGGGATTTCGTCCCAATCGATTTTCAAATTTCACAGCTCCTTTATTAGGAGCTTGGCTTGTACAATTATAGGTGCTACCAGACCCATCACGTCAAAGAGTCTAGCGACAGATGATAAAATATTGCGTTTCGTACAAGTTCGATTGTCTGGAGTAACTTCAAATGCGAAAATGTCATCCGAAGGATGCCATCGTAGCCCAAGGATTTTAGCGATGCATCATTATCGAAAGTTACACTTTGCGACAGGCGAAGTTCCAATGGAACGTTTTCTAAAACTGTGCTGGAATTGGATGCCCACTAAGCGAGTTGAAAACCTCCTGACTGGAAGAGCTCAATCAACATTTTCGATAATGATGTATCGCTAAAAATTTGGTCCTATTCGAGCCGCATTATTTAAATTGAGAATTACATTTTGGTAATTCTAGAACCATTTGTTCCTATTCAATCGCAAATCGCATTCATTTTGTGTAAGAATTCAGTTAGCAATACTCGCCCGCTATTTAAAATTACATGCCTAGGTATAGGTACTCTTTGATATTTTGGCTAATTAAATTATTTATCGATGTTGTTGTAGCAAATTTATTCGGTGCAAATCGCAAAGATATTCCAGCGTAATATATTCGTCTATGTATTAATGCCAACCTAAGTACGTACGTAAACATCGCTTGAGTTTATGGCACAATATATTTAATTATTTGGAAAATAACTTCTCCACTATAATTCGTCAGTACAAATTGTCGCCCAGTACACTTGTGTTTCTTGCGCATTATTTTATAAATAATTAAACTTTTTAAATACTGAAGACAATATTAGTGATTTTTTCAAACGAAAATCTGAAACAGAAAAATCAGAAAAGGAAACGGTCACATCTGGGACTCGAACCCAGGACCCTTGTCTTTCCGGGACAATGCTCTACAAAAATAAAATTTTGGCTAATCCGGAAAAATTTCCAGCGTTTAAAGTTTGCAATGGTGTCATCTTCAAACACATTCAGAGCATGGAGGCTCTACACAGGTCTTATGACTGGAAGGAAGTTCTCCCAAAAGAGTGTAGGAAAAACGTCATCGTTCAAAATCACGTACCGTCTTCTTGTGCACATTTTGGCTTCTTAAAAACGTTAAACAGGATTAAACTTAAATATTACTGGCCAAAAATGGCAGCTGATGTGAAGTCTTTTGTAAGTAAATGTCATACTTGTTTAGGTTATAAAAGTTCTAACTTACTGCCTCCTGGGTTGATGGGTGACCCGAAACTGGTGCAAAGGCCGTGGCAAATGATTGCGACAGATCTATTAGGTCCTTACCCTAATTCTTACAAAAAGGGTTATACTTACCTTTTAGTGGTTTCTGATTTCTTTACCGAGTATACTAGACTTTTTCCACTTAGGAAAGCAACGGGTAGTGTTATTGCGGAAATTTTGGAAAATGATATCTTTTATAAATTCGGTGTTCCAGATACGATTGTTTTGGATAATGGCCCACAATATATATCGCGTGACATGAAAGCGCTGGCCAATAAATTTCATATCCGTCACTTGTTTTAAAATTGCAGATATCACCCGCAGAATAACCCTGTTGAGCGTGTAAACAAGGTGTTGGTAGCAGCCCTGGGTTCTTTTGTGGGATCTGATCACAGATCCTGGGCGTGCCATCTACCTGAAATTGAACTGGCTATAAACACGGCTGTTTATGAAGTCACAGGCTATACTCCGTTCTTCCTTAATTTTGGTAGAGAGATTGTAATTTCGGGAAATGACTACAAAGGTGTAGACTTTAACGCGGAAGACATTAGATTCTCTAAACGCGATTCATGGGCATCTGATTTACATGAATTAAATGACATTTTCTCCCAAGTTCGCACGTCTTTAAGACAATCATACGAACGTAATAAGGTTCAATATAATCTGCGTCGTAGGGACGTTCAATATGAGGTTGGGGACATTGTCTGGAGAAGGTCCTTTGCTTTGTCAGACGCTAGTAGATACTTTTCAGCAAAATTAGCCCCCAAATTTATACGTAGTAAAATTATTTGCAAGATATCGCCGGTTGCTTATCAATTAGCGGATATGACAGGGAAACCCGTGGGAACTTTTCATGTTAAGGATATAATCAAGCTAGAAGAAGCTAACTGACCTTGGGGTGGGTTAATTGATGAACTATTTTTTTTCTTATGTTGTAATCGTTATACTTTTATTTGAGAATTAATCCCTTTTCTCTTGTTATATATTAGGTTATTGCTTGCCTTGCCCTCAGGTTTGCAATTTTTCTGGTGTTCTCTCATTGTGAGGACATGACTAGTATTTTTGTGTCTTCACATTGAGTGTATTTTTGTATAAGTTTTGTTTTGTCTTTGTGTACATGTGTAGTATGTGTTTTGGGGTGTAATTTGTCCATTCCGATTCAACGCGGGGGATTGACGTTTTTAATCTCACGCATTGAATCCACATTTTTTGGATTTAAGTGCAATCATATTGTATTGAACATTTTGTAATCTCACGATTTGAATCCATTGTAGTATTTTATGCGTTATCCTAGGGCAGTGAAGTTCACAATCTCAGTTGGCCACTGTTTTTTGCTATTTTTCTGTTCGAGGGATCTTTTAATAGCTGATTTTACTTTGTGAGATGATAATAATTGTTCTTTAATGAACTAAGTACGCGATGGCGACTTGTTTTGAGGTACGGTTTGTCCTTTCTAGAGGGACATACTGTATTTCAATTATGGCATATACGAAGCTGTATTTCGGTTTAACAGTTCTGTACCGAGTTTGGTCCTCGTGTCATTTTAATTGTGTGCATGGTTGTTCCTTATATGTTGTTCTTTAGTAACTTAGTTTGCCTTGGTGTTGGTTGACTATTTTAATTCAATAATTTAGAAAATACTTCATGCAGTTTTCCGCGATAGCCTCAGATGCTCACAACATTCTATTTTTCTCTGGTTTTAGGAAACCATTGGCATGGTGTTTTCTTGATTTAGTCATTGTTTAATACACTTTTCTAATATTTTTAAAAAATGTTACGTCATAATAATTAATTTAATAATTAATTTATTTATTTAATATTTATTTTGAAATTTAGTTAGTTTTCATTACCAAATGTTGCGGCGTGATTGGACTGTAATTGCGGTATTTGTGATATTGTTTGATTGACTTACCAATATCTCTAAACTGTCGGCACCTTCCACTTTGCTCTGCTTTAATCACCGGTGGGGGTAATTGTTAGTATTGGAGGAGGTCAAGGAAAAGGAATAGTGATATTAGAATTGCGAAATGGTTCAATGGTCATTTTCAACCAAATAGCACTTATATACGTAATATATTTTGTTAAAATAAGTAATTTTTTTGATAATTTTTTTAATTGTCACACCATCTATCGACCAGTAGACATATCTGTCTAAATAAGAAATTCTGTCGATAGATGTCAGTGCATCGCAAATTTTAAAATAACTAAACTCAATTACAAACCATCTTTAAAAAATGCCCCCAAAAAGTGACATGGACCAAAAATTTGAAAGCTTCAAAGACCAACTACTACAAACAATGAGCGATAGAATCGACCTTCAACTCAAGAATTTTATAAAGAAAGACAAAAATAAATTATTTATGGAAATAAAAAATGAAATTCAAGACCTAGTAAAAAGCGTAGAATTCTGCTCAAGCAAAATTGATGATTTCGAAAAAGACATAAAAAAAACAAATGAGCACCAAAAAAAAATGAAGCGAAAATTGAGGAATTGCAAAAAGAGGTTAAAAATCTAAAATTAACGGTAAACCATATCCAACAGAGCGCGCTTGAAAATTCTATCGAAATACAAGGAATTGAAGTGGAGAAAAATGATAATGTACGAAAATCCATCGAACTACTGATGTCGGCCCTAGACTGCAGCGACTTATTAAAAAACAATTCCTTGGTAAGCTACTACAACAATCCGGCCAAGAAGACCATTTATATTCAATTCAATTCAAAAGAAACAAAGGATAAGGTAATTAAACAAAAAAAATAAAGGAATTCTTACCCCCCAAGAAATGAAGTACTCGGAGTCAACACAGAAAATCTACATCAATGAAAAACTAACGCCAGCAAATAAACAGCTCCTATGGTTAGCCAAGACGACAAAAGCATTTGGATATAAATATGTATGGACGAAGGACGGACAAATCTTACTTAGAAAGAGCGACAACTCCCCTATCATACGTATAAAAGATGCAAACGACATACCACTGCAATAAGCATATACATATACTGGACAAGAAGGAAGAATTTTTATACCTTGTGATAATGGATCCCACTGACGTTTATACGTTAATAGACACAAAGGTATGTGAAGATACTACAGAACTAAAAAACTACATAAGTGAAGGAATTACTGACTTCAACATAATAAATTTAAATATCTGCAGTATTTATAAACATTTTGATGAATTTTGTATCTTCCTCAATTCTCTAGGATTTCAACCAAATGTGATTATACTTACGGAAACGCAAATGCGTGAATTTATCCCTTACTCCATCTCTGATTATATCACTTACTCACTTCCCTCTAAACATACTACGCATGACGGTCTAACGATATTCTATAGTACACATAAAATAACTGATGTAACAGTAAATATCCCCAAATTTAAGTTTTCAAATGCCATACATTTATCATTCACGCTAAGCAATAAAAAAATTCTATGATTGCTGTTTATCGCTCCCCTTCCTTAGATTCTAAATCTTTTATCACAGAGTTAAAATATTACATAAAAGAAAATAACTGCAACCAATCAGATTTCTCGTTTATAGTAGGGGATATAAATATTAACATAGAACATTCTATCCTAAGCCCAATTGCAAATGAATATCTTAATGTTATGTATAGCGAAGGATATCTATCTTATATAAATAGCCCTACAAGATACGGTTCTTGTCTTGATCATATATTTCTCAAAACCAATAAAAATTTTATACCTAGATCAGCTGTCCTAAAAATTGATATGAACGATCATTTTCCAACTTTTTACGGCCATAGTACCTTAAAGTATCACCATCCAACTAAAGAACAACAAATGGAAAAAAATAAAATTAACTATCAAACTCTAAACAGTCTACTAAAAAAAGAAAATTGGAACACAGTTTTATCCAATGATGACCCAAATCAATCACTAAACACCTTCTATTCAATATTAAATGATAATATCAAGAATAGTCTTGAACCAACATCAACAATCAACACCTAGAAGGAAACATAAAAAAATAAAACCTTGGATCACGCGTGGATTGATAATTGCAAGCCAACACAGGAATAAACTGTACAAAATTTACAAAAATCATGAGAACTATTGTATGACAAAAAATATTCCACCTAATGGAAATTTAAGACAACAATACATCACTTATAGAAATTTTTTCAATATTCTTATAAAAAAATGTAAACATGAGTACTATATTAAACAATTACAAAAAGCCGATAATGATTCTAAAAAAACCTGGCAAGTCATAAATGAAATAACAAATAGAAAACATAAAGTAAAAACATTCCCTGAAAAAATTGTTACAGATGATAAAATAGTCATAACGGATATAAGAAATATTGCAAATAAATTCAATGATTTTTTTACAAATGTTGCCTCAGATATAATAAATAACAATCCCGCATTTCAAAACCATATACATCAACCCACTCAAATGGACGAACACTCTGAAAATTGTCCTAAATTATCTCAATTTAAACGTGTTACCGAATTTGAAATAATAAAACACATTGATAATCTTAACACAAATACAGTAGCCCAGTCAATGAAGGGAAAAAAAGACTCAATGTCGGAACTAATTCCCCGGAAGCTGAATTTTTCACAGATGTTAGAAGACCTTTAGACATGTATTTTTACAAAAGTCCCCGACTTTCCCCCTTGTGCTTCCTTCCCAACCCCCTCTTGAATATATTTTTCAATGCCTTTTGGAATACGCTAATATCTCCTTAATGGTTTTATTAAATCAAATTATTTATTTTTTGTTTAGTTTTTAATTAGTTATTCTAAAAAATTGTATTCTTTCATTTTTGCGAGAAAAGCTATACAATCTTTACAATTTATTTGTAAAAGAAAAATATCAGTTTTTAAAATAGTATTTCAGAATATATTTGAACATAACTTTTTTCTGAGCCTGTAAACGAAAAAAAATAAATCAACAAAACTTGTAGAAAATACTTTTAGCTATAAAATAATGTATAAAATTATGGGTTTTAATTTATAATAAGGCACGTAGGCTGTTAATAAGGAGCACGGCGCGCGGCGGCTCGAACGCGCAGCGGTTCGCGGCGCAGCGAAAAATTACAAAAACCTAAGGAAAGTAATGATTAATTCATGTGTTTGCTTTATTTTTATAACAAATTCATCTAACGTTGAAGAGTTTTATTGTTATTTACCAGTTTTAGTTCGTAGGGGAGGGGGGGAATATAAATATTTTCCCCTACCCAAAGAAGCGCTTTCATTATCCACCAACCGCCGTGTCCCGGTCTGGCTAAACAGTCATATTATGTTGTATGATTGTTTGTAACTTATTGTTTAAATAAAGTTATGTGAAATAAGCCAAAAATACCTACGACAGCGTGGGAATACCCTGTCACCACATTAAAATATTGCAGACCGTATGTTATGGCGAAGTTCTATAAAATCTTTTGTGGAAATTCTCACGTGTTTTATTATGTGCACCTATCAACAATAAAATACCGAAACAACAAATCACTTAAAATAGTGCATAGATCTAAAGTGTTTTACTTTCAAACAAGCTTCTTAAAATATACCTTAAAAAATATTATAGTGACAAAACGGTTTGTAAATTATATTATATAATATTATCTATGACAAAATTAGGCAAATATTCAAATAATTTTCTAGTCAAGAGAGTCTTCCATTTCTTCGTCATACTGGGGTGTGTTCAGACATGATAATCCGTTACAGTTGTCGCACATGGCACAGTAGGTAAATCCAGATTTTCTGCAGCCACAATAATTTCCACATCCAGACTTGCAGGAACAGGACACCAGAGAAAGAAGGTCATCAGGAGCAAATGGTTTTAAAAATTTCTTCTTTCCACCATTTTCATTTACATTTTCATACCTCCATCCCCAGTTTATAGGGTTTAGTTTGTTTCCTAACCAAAACTGTACTTGGAAATAAACTCTCAACAAATGTTGATGACCCGATTCTGAATTCGGTGGTAGTTTTGCCAAGTCAAATTTAGATTTAAAAGCTGATTTTGTCGTTAGTCTGGTAAACTTATAGTATCGAGCTTCGTTTCAATTAGAGTAGCTATCAAGACCATACATGGCGAGAGCGAATTTTTCTCCATTTGGCAACAAGTTCTCTTCAGTTGCATCTTTTTCCAGAAATGCCTCAGCTGCGCGTTTTGCTTCGGGATTGTTTTTCATCATGTCGACAGCTTTTATCTTTCCTAACCCATATAAAGATGAGGTCGTATCACAGCCCCTAATGGCATGGGCAAATAGCATGTGTTTTCGAATATCTTTATGTAACATTATAGGTTTCTCTATGATGTAGAAACTTCTTGGAGGGGCCTTTCCACCAACATCTTTACAGAAAAGAATAGATTTTCCTTCAGGAGCAAGACTTACAAGTAATACCAAAAGATCACTATCCTTGCCAACAACAATCACTTTGTTGAGTTGTTCGATGCCGGTTAGTACAATGTCAATATCGGCATCACCTGCGGCCATGACAGTTTTCAAACCAGATTCACTAAATTCATGACACAGTGCTTCAATCATTATTTTTGTAGTTATTCTTATTAGATAAAAAAGCTTCCTTCTTAGATAAACAACGTGTAGTGAAGTTTAATTCAATATCGCACGATGAGTTGTTAGCCGACCTTTGTCTTTGCTCTTCATATTTTACAGTTGGTTCTTCAGGGTTCCATCGAAAACGACAATAGAATGTTTGCCAAATTTAGTATGGACGAAACGTGAGTATGATTTAATGATGTCTCCGTAAGTAGTTTCAGTTTGCCAAACAACAGAGTGTAGGAGGTATCCCTCATCGATGACTATTGCAGCATTTTCCAAATCAACTTCGTCATGAATAATTTCGCCATACATGATTTTGTTCCTTTACGAAGGGAGACTTCATCAAAATACAAAGGGTCTTGAAGTCAATTCATATCCTAAGTAGGTCTAAAGCTTGCTAGAACTATCACTAATGCACAGTATACTGTTAAATAGCTACTGGGGGTTTACTGCAACTTGTTTCGTCCTAACAGTTGCGGATTTGAACCTTCCCGGGTAGTCAACATGTCTTTCTTTTTCAGTCGTATATCTCCAAAATTACATCATTTCATTTTTAGCATAGCTTCCAGGCCCACCTCATAAGCGTTGTCACATTTGACACTATTATCTGAAACAACCCCTGAAGATAAAGACATCAGCTCCCCTTAGAGCTTGGTAACGGGTTGTGCTGTCTTAGCCATGATGTATATTTTCCTATATCTAGCTCATCCCTTTTCTTCCGTGCTCTCAAGATGCTGTTCAGTAAAATGAAATTCTATACCGATGAATTCTTTAATGCTCTCTTGCACTTTCACGCAGTAAGTGGTTCCAAGTTTCCACATTGACAGAGCGCTGTCAGTGATTCCGCGCCCATGTGTCAAACCTCCTACTGACGTCATCGGTCGCATGAGACACTGCTCGATGATCACGACCATGACCATGTAACGGACCAATATCTGTCACTTTTTCTTATTGTAAAGTACCCATTTTCAGTGGATAGTTTACATTCTTCTTTAGTTATTCTTGATTCTAGTTGCAACATACTTTGAAAGTACATGTGTGCTGATTTTGAGTATGGTAAATTTATGGTAAATTATGGAAAAATGGAAGCATATCAACATTAGTATTTAGGTGTATTTTCCGATTCCCGGACTTCTCTGCAAATATAAATCTAAGCATGAGGTCGATGCAATGTAGAAGGTAAAGCCACAGCTTGGCAGTCCTACTCGATGATTCCTTAATCCTGTCTTCACTTGCTTCAGTATATGGAATCGTCTCTTTTAGATTGTCATCATTATTAACCTCCTCCATATATTTTTTCCACGTAACTAAATCTTGGAACATATTTTCTATTTGTCTTCATTTCCCATTAATATCTTGGTATTATTATCTCATTACGTGGACAAGAGACGCTGCTGTTAAAGTGTAGGCTCTGTTTGCCCGAGAATATTCATGTCCCTGGAGCATGTGGGTTACTGTTGAGGACGCGTAAACTGATTGCCATAAATTTCCCACATACCTTTATTTAAATATTAAACAATCATACAACATAATATGACTTTTAGCCAGACCGGGGCACGGCGGTTGGTGGATAATGAAAGCGCTTCATTGGGTAGGGGAAAATATTTATATTCCCCCCCTCCCCTACGAACTAAAACTGGTAAATAACAATAAAACTCTTCAACGTTAGATGCATTTGTTATAAAAATAAACCAAACGCATGAATTAATCATTACTTTCCTTAGGTTTTTGTAATTTTTCGCTGCGCCGCGAACCGCTGCGCGTTCGAGCCGCCGCGCGCCGTGCTCCTTATTAACAGCCTACGTGCCTTATTATAAATTAAAACCCATCATTTTATACATTATTTTATAGCTAAAAATATTTTCTACAAGTTTTGTTGATTTATTTTTTTTTGTTTACAGGCTCAGAAAAAAGTTATGTGCAAATATATTCTGAAATACTATTTTAAAAACTGATATTTTTCTTTTACAAACAAATTGTAAAGATTGTATAGCTTTTCTCGCAAAAATGAAAGAATACAATTTTTTAGAATAACTAATTAAAAACTAAACAAAAAATAAATAATTTGATTTAATAAAACCATTAAGGAGATATTAGCGTATTCCGAAAGGCATTGAAAAATATATTCAAGAGGGGGTGGGGAAGGAAGCACAAGGGGGAAAGTCGGGGACTTTTGTAAAAATACATGTCTAAAGGTCTTCTAACATCTGTGAAAAATTCAGCTTCCGGGGAATTAGTTCCGACACAAAACCTTCATTGACTGGGCTACAGCCAATGGTCCAGATGAATTGAGCGCCATCGCTATCAAGTCTACTAAACAATACATTTCGAAGCCTTTGCAACACATTTTTAATTCCTGCTTTGAAAAAAACGTTTTCCGTTTATTCAGGCTCTATAGTACCAAACGGGCTGATTTTTCGAAAAAGTGATAAGAATCGTTATCATAACGAATTCAGTCACAAAATTTCCATAAAGTTGGATTTTTTAATAAATCACGATTTTTATGGACGCTAATTTCAGACTTGTCATAAAATCAGTCATAAAATCTACATCAAGTTGTATTTTTAGAAAAATGATTTTTATGTACGCTATTTTCAGACTTGTGTTCGAACTTTAGAAGAAATTTTTTCGATTCAAAACGATTTCATTCACAAAATTTGCATTTAGTTAGGAAAAATGATTTTTATGGACGCTAATTTCAGACTTGGGGTCGATCTATGTAAACAGTGTTTTCAGGCTCTATGGTAACAAACGGGCTAATTTTTTGAAAAAATGATAAGAGTCGTTATCCAAAACTCTAAAAATTCTCTAAAAATGGAAGACAAACTAAAAAGACAATTAGTTTTACTAAAAGGTAAAAGAGATATTATTCTAAAAAGGGTTCAAAATTTAGTTTTGCTTGCAAATAATTTGCCAATTAATTTCGAAGCGTCACGCTCAGGTGAAGCATTTATGTCCGAATCTGAAAGTATTTTAGAAATTAAAAATAAATTTGAATTAATTATTGATCAAATTAACGAGAATACTCTTACGTCAGACCCGAATTCTGAACCAGATTATTCAAGCTGGGAACAGTTTAAAGAATTATACACACGTATTATTCGCGCACGAAATAATTTAAAACCAAATTTAGCTACAAAACCGCAAACATCTACATCTGCGTGTGCTGCTACGACTAATAATAATAATTTTATTAAGTTACCCGCTATAGAATTACCTACGTTTGATGGAGGGATGGAAAATTGGCACCTATTTTATGAAACATTCAAAACAAATGTTCATTTAAATTCACAACTATCTGATTCGCAACGCGTACAATATTTAATTGGAAAATTAACTGGAACCGCGAAAAATGTTACGTCAGGTTTAGTGCCAACTGGAGACACATATAAAATAATCTGGGATACGCTAGTCAATAAATATCAAGATAAGCGATCTCTTGCCACTTATTATCTGAATAACATATTTCATTCAAAAACCGTAGCTCACAACGCAAACAATCTGACAGTTTTGCTATTGCTAACGTAACTTCATACATTTACGAATCTTTAGATAAAGGTAAAAAATGTGCAGGTATATTTATTGATCTAAGGAAAGCCTTTGATAGCATATCGCATAAGATTCTACTAAAAAAATGAATAATATAGGCATAAAAGACAACCAAGTTTGAAATTATCGTCCATAAAACTCATGATTTTTCTAAAAATACAACTTTATTAAAATGTTGTGACTGAAATCGTTTTGGATAACGATTCTGTTCACTATTACAAAAAATCAGCCCGTTTGGTACCATAGAGCCTGAAAAAACTGTTTCCATAGTTCGAACCCAAGTCTGAAATAAGCGTCCATAAAAATCGTGATTTTTCTAAAAATCCAAATTAATGGAAATTTTGTGACTGAAATCGTTTTGGATCGAAAAAACTTCTTCCAAAGTTCGAGCCCAAGTCTGAAATAAGCGTCCATAAAAATCATTTTTCTAAAAATACATCTTTATGCAGATTTTGTTACTGAAATCGTTTCGGATCATGATTCTTATCACTAATCCAAAATTTCTGCCCGTTTGGTACCATAGAGCCTGAAAAAACTGTTTACATAGTTCGAACCCAAGTCTGAAATTATTGCCCATAATACTCGTGATTTTTCTAAAAAAAAACTTTATGTAGATTTTATGACTGATTTCGTTTTAGATAACGATTTTTATCACTTTTTTCAAAAAATCAGCCCGTTTGGTACCATATAGCCTGAAAAAACTGTTTTCATAGATCGAACCCAAGTCTAAAATAAGCGTCCATAAAACTCATGATTTTTCTAAAAATACAACTTCATTTAGATTTTGTGACTAAATTCGTTTGGATAACGATTCTTATCACTTCTTCAAAATTTCAGCCCGTTTGGTACCATAGAGCCTGAAAAAACTGTTTCGATAGTTCGAAGCCAAATCTGAAAATATCGTCCATAAAACTCGTGATTTTTCTAAAAATACAACTTCATGTAGATTTTATGACTGATTTCGTTTTGGATAACGACTCTTATCATTTTTTCAAAAAATTAGCCCGTTTGTTACCATAGAGCCTGAAAACACTGTTTACATAGATCGACCCCAAGTCTGAAATTAGCGTCCATAAAAATCATTTTTCCTAACTAAATGCAAATTTTGTGAATGAAATCGTTTTGAATCGAAAAAATTTCTTCTAAAGTTCGAACACAAGTCTGAAAATAGCGTACATAAAAATCATTTTTCTAAAAATACAACTTGATGTAGATTTTATGACTGATTTTATGACAAGTCTGAAATTAGCGTCCATAAAAATCGTGATTTATTAAAAAATCCAACTTTATGGAAATTTTGTGACTGAATTCGTTATGATAACGATTCTTATCACTTTTTCGAAAAATCAGCCCGTTTGGTACTATAGAGCCTGAATAAACGGAAAACGTTTTTTTCAAAGCAGGAATTAAAAATGTGTTGCAAAGGCTTCGAAATGTATTGTTTAGTAGACTTGATAGCGATGGCGCTCAATTCATCTGGACCATTGGCTGTATTTGTGTTAAGATTATCAATGTGTTTTATTATTTCAAATTCGGTAACACGTTTAAATTGAGATAATTTAGGACAATTTTCAGAGTGTTCGTCCATTTGAGTGGGTTGATGTATATGGTTTTGAAATGCGGGATTGTTATTTATTATATCTGAGGCAACATTTGTAAAAAAATCATTGAATTTATTTGCAATATTTCTTATATCCGTTATGACTATTTTATCATCTGTAACAATTTTTTCAGGGAATGTTTTTACTTTATGTTTTCTATTTGTTATTTCATTTATGACTTGCCAGGTTTTTTTAGAATCATTATCGGCTTTTTGTAATTGTTTAATATAGTACTCATGTTGGCACCTAGCATCGTGCTACCTACCTTTATATCCTTTCTAAAATTATTGTGGCCTATCTACCCCTCCCCTCCTCTCCTATGCCGACGTTAGTTGATTAAAATATTCGTCCTGTCAACATCGTTTGATTACGGAGCCCCATTTATCGACCGTGTCGAAAATTCAAAGCCACCGTGAGCTCGCGCGTGGTGAAATTTGTGAATTGTTGTGAACCAGCGCAAAGAAGGATTTGAAAATCGTGGAAGAATAGAAAAGGGTAAGTCGGCATTCCGAACCATTCCAATTCTTATTATTCCGCGTTGCGACGGTGCTATATCCGTCCCCAACATTGGTCATTCGAGCCTGATAATTTATATTAATTGAAAAAATTGTGGTTAATTTAATTATTTCAAGGTTAAATTGTTCATAAAAGTTGATCTATGTGTAAAATTCGCGTCAGCCGTGCTGTTCGCGAAAATTGCCTGTAGGTAGTAAAAAATACTTAACTGGTGACAAATTTGTTAATATTTAAAATAAATTGTTGTATTCACTCGGCATTTTTGTGCAGATTAATTTCTCAAAACAATGGCTGAGAAAAAAGTACTTTTGTTGCAATCCCGACGTGAGCGAATAGTATCTCGTATTCGTATTACGCAAGAGCTCATAACGAGCACTTATGATGATAGTAAGAAAAAATATACGTTTCTTGCTAGATGTGAAAAGTTAAAAGATTGGTTAGAAGAATTTGAATCAGTTCAAAACGAGATTGAGGAACAATTACTGTCATTAGACAAGATTACAGAAATGTCGGAACTAGGAAACATTGCGAATAATGTTGATTCAATGTATTTCGAGATCATGCAAATGAAAAGCGTTATCACTAGTAATGATGAAAATTCAATTCCTAAAACGGCAAGTAATTCGGTGATTCGTGCACCAGTGATAAAGTTGCCTACTTTTGATAGTAACATTAAAAGTTGGTGCTCATTTCATTCATTATTTAAAAGTCTTATACATGACAGCAATGCATATACGAATGTAGAAAAATACCATTATCTTTTATCGGTAATTACAGGGCCGGCACTGGCACTTATACAATCATTGCCTCTTATCGAAGAGAATTATGACATTGCCTGGAATATTCTGGTAAATCAATACCAAAATTCTAGAATTCTTTTCACGCATTATGTTGATGAAATTCTTAATTTCAAAATGTTACAAAACGAGTCTGCGTCAGGTATAGCGCGGTTACTCAGTACGTTTCAAGAGAATTGCGCCGCTATAAAAGCGATGAATATAGAAAATATCTTTGATAAATTTGTTGGTCATATTATGATACGATCGATGGATCTGACTACTAAACGTCAATTTGAATCCAAATTGCCCGGTGAAGAGATTCCAGGGTTGGATTCAATTTTCGAGTTTCTGAGAAATCAAACGCGTATTTTAGAAATGTTATCTCCACATACTACAAAAGAGAAAAAAGGTTCGTTTAAAACGTTGTTATCTGCCAATAAGAATTATAATAACCTTAATTGTCCATTATGTAAAGGTGCACATTTTCTTTACAAATGTGCATCTTTTACATCTTTAAGTCCCCATCAAAGGAGGGACAAAATTAAAACTTTAAACCGTTGTTTCAATTGTTTGAAACAACACCATGTAAAAGATTGTGTATCAAAATTTACATGCCAGGTTTGTAATAAAAACCACCATTCAATGTTGCACATTGCCGCCGAACCATCGGGCGAAAATGAACTTAATAATTCAAGTGCAGCCCTGGCCGCAACAACGATTCCGAGCGTTTCTACAGTTTTGTTAGGAACTGTACAACTTGAGGTCCGAAATCAGTATAATGATTATATACCTATCCGCGCCGTCGTGGATTGTGGGAGCCAAGTCTCTCTGATTACGGAAAGATGTACTCAGCTCTTGGGTTTGTCAATTAAAAAACATCGTATTTCACTGAACGGTTTAGGAAATTCTAGTATAAATTCTTGTCATGGAAAAACAAAATGTTTTATAAAACCTCGAAATAAAAAGGGGCCTATTCTTCAATGTCAAACTGTCGTGATTACAGAAATCACTTCTAATCATCCGTCATATGATTTACCATCGAGTGGAACGTCACAATTTAAAAATTTAAAATTAGCTGATGAATCATATTACATGTCGGGCAAAATAGACCTTTTGTTAGGAGCTGACGTATACTTGGATATATTTAATAGTGGCCATGAAATAATTCACGGCTCTCCATGTGCTGTAAACAGTGTATTCGGTTACATTATAATGGGGAAGATGGAAAATTCGTCATTTCAAACGCCTTCGTCTTTATTTGTTGAAACAAATTCGTTAAGCAATACTCTTAGAAAATTTTGGGAAATTGAAGAAACACCTTCAATTGTGACGAGTAATCCGGACGACGAATTAGCCGAAACAATCTACGCTTCGAATCACTATCGAGAATGTGATGGTAGATATGTTGTACCATTATTAACAAAATCTGAAATTATGCCTTCTCAAAATTCCTTAAAACTTGCGGAATCGCGATTGAACAAACTAGAAATTCGTTTTAAAAGGGATCCCATGTTAGCAATTAATTACGGAAATTTTATACAAGAATATGAGGGTCTGGGACACATGACACGGGTACCTCGGAATTTAGATGCATTCTATTTACCTCATCATTGTGTTTTGAATCCTGACAGTAAAACTACAAAACTACGTGTGGTTTTTGATGGGTCGGCAAAAACCCAACCAAATAACTTATCTCTAAATGACTTATTATTGAACGGTCCAAAATTGCAAACTGAAATTCCACGTATGATTTTAAATTTTCGTTTTCATAAGTATGTATTTACAGCTGATATTTGTAAGATGTATAGGCAAATATTAATTATTCCATCTCAGCGTAAATTCCAAAATATTTTGTGGAGAGAATCTCAGAATGAACCGGTTATTGATTTCGAGTTACAAACTGTAACGTACGGGTTGTCTAGTTCACCATTCTTGGCCATTCGTACCCTTCGTCAGCTAGCACAAGATGAAGGATCAAATTATCCTGATGCTGCCAAGGTTCTATGCGATGATTTTTATGTAGATGATTTGGTAACAGGGACAGAAACGATTAGCACAGCCCTCAGACTAAAACAAGATATCATTGGATTGTTAAATCTTGGGAAATTAGAACTTAGTAAATGGCAATCTAATACACCGTCACTTTTGGATCACGTTTCGCAGGAGCACCAGCAAGATGGTCATTCTTTTGATAACGCCGGAACTGATCAAATTGTTAAAATATTAGGCATTCAGTGGAGTCCAACGACTGATAATTTTACCTACAAGGTCGATCTACCTTCTAATAAAATATGCACAAAAAGAACAATTTTATCAACGGTAGCTCGTTTATTCGACCCACTTGGGATCATCACCCCAGTGACATTTTTCGCAAAATGTCTATTACAGGAACTATGGAAGTTAGGTGTCGATTGGGACGATCGTGATGTTCCACCACATATTCATAATACGTGGAGTAAATTTGTAAGTCAACTTTCATTACTTCGAACATTGAAAATTCCTAGATATTACAACACGGTGATGACAAGTCGTCTTTTCCTCGTAGGGTTCTGTGACGCTTCACAATTGGGTTATTCTGCAGTGGTATATTTATTAGAGCGTAATAGCAATACCACTCACATCTTAATGGGAAAATCGAAGGTCGCTCCTTTGAAAACCCTGTCAATTCCACGACTAGAATTATGTGGGGCCGTTCTTCTCACGAAACTTGTAAAGTATATTATGTCATCTGTAAAGTTTTCCGAACAAATAGAAAACGTTTTTCTATTTACAGATTCGACTATTGTACTAGCGTGGCTAAAAACGCCGCCATATTTATTGAAAACATTTGTCGCTAATAGGGTTGTACAAATACTGGAAAATACACCAAATGCTGTTTGGAAGCATGTTGTCTCGGAGGAAAATTGTGCCGATTCTGGTTCAAGAGGGCTTTTCCCAGCAGACATTATATCACACCCTTTGTGGTTTACGGGACCAAAATGGCTTCACCAACCAATAGCACTCTGGCCTTGTTCAGCTGTGTACAATCAATCTGACGGAGAAATACCAGAACTCAAAACATGCAACCTTAAAACGTTTGTATCATCTCAAATAGTACCTAATTCGATTATTAGTAAATATTCTTCATTTTATAAATTGCAACGCGTCGTCGCTTGGATAATGCGTTTCGTAAATAATTGTCAGAAACGTCCTGGTAGTGGAAATTCAAACTCGACTTATCTAAGTTCTCGCGAATTAAATGATTCGCTTATGAAAATCGTACGCATTGAACAGGAAACGTATTTTTCTGTTGATATACGTAATATGCAAAATGGCAGTCCATGTTCAACGCAAATTCAAAACTTGAAACCGTTTCTTGATAGCCACGGTATTATCAGGGTGGGCGGTCGACTCAAGTATTCAAATTTGTCATATGAAAGTAAATTTCCGATCTTACTTCCGAAAATCTGTCATTTAGCTTATTTAATTATAGATTATTATCATAAACTATATCTTCATGTTGGGCCACGAAGCCTTCAATTCACTATTCAGCGTAAATTTTGGATAGTGGCTGCACGGAATAAAATTCGCTCACAACTGTCGAAATGCATTGTCTGCTATAAAATGAAATCTTCGGTGCTACCTCCCCTAATGGGTGATTTACCTCCCTCTCGAGTGCAACAAAGCCGTGCTTTTTCTCGAGTTGGTGTAGATTTCGGAGGACCTTTCACTTTGAAAGATCACAAACGTAGGGGAGCAAAAACGTCAAAGGGTTATTTATGTCTATTTGTATGTATGGCGACGAAAGCAGTTCATTTAGAGATCGTGTCTGATTTATCTTCTGAAGCATTTATTGCAGCCCTTAGCCGGTTTACAGATCGTCGAGGGTTATGTTCTGAAATCATAAGCGATAACGGAACAAATTTCGTCGGTGCAAATCGGTACCTACTCGGTATAAATAAATTCTTGGCATCACAGCGTGAGGTTATATCTAATCATCTAATTCAGAGCGGCATTATTTGGTCTTTTAACCCTCCAGCGAGTCCTCATTTCGGAGGCTTATTTGAGGCAGGGATAAAATCTGTAAAATACCATTTAAAACGGGTGATAGGTGAGACCGTTCTAACTTATGAAGAATTTGCGACAGTTCTCACTAGAATTGAGGCCATCCTCAACTCCCGCCCTTTGTGTTCAATGAGCTCAGACCCCGAGGATGTGAATGGACTCACCCCGGGCCACTTTTTAATCGGTGGATTCCTACTAGGTTTGCCTGAATATGACTTTCTTGACACCACGTCTAATCGTTTAAGTAGGTGGCAACATCTCCAAAAGATGTCGCAACATTTCTGGAAACGTTGGCATTTAGAATATTTAAATACGCTTCAACAACGATCAAAGTGGTGCAAAATTAATCCAAACATTAAATTAGGTCAATTAGTGTTAATAAAGGACGATCGTCTTCCACCGATGAAGTGGGTATTAGGACGAATTATCCACGTTCATCCCGGTAAGGATGGAATAGTTAGGGTAGCTACTGTTAAAACTCAATCTGGTTCCTTGGTTCGACCAGTGATAAAGCTTTGCCCGTTACCGGAAGAATAAAATTATTATTAGTGATAATTCTTAAGATATACATCTAAAATAGAATACGTTTTCATTTTCCAGTTTGTTATGTTTTATTTTTATTTTATTTACCATTGGGATCTATATATATTTTTTGTTGTTGTTGTTTTAGATATCTATACTCTAATTCTCGTTTTGTTTCTTACTCAGATTCTAGACAAAAGGAGTTATTAGCAATTTTAAATATTTTTCAAAACCAAAATTTTTGTTATGGTCCAGGAACCATTCTTTGAAAAGTTATACTTAATTTAGTAAAAAGTTATTTTTTTTATTGTTTTCTGCGAGGCATTACGGATACAACTTGAATGAACAATTTACCTATGTATATATTTAAATTTACCTTTTATTAAATTTTGTATCATAATTATTAATTTGTTCAAATTAGGTGGGCGGAAATGTTGGCACCTAGCATCGTGCTACCTACCTTTATATCCTTTCTAAAATTATTGTGGCCTATCTACCCCTCCCCTCCTCTCCTATGCCGACGTTAGTTGATTAAAATATTCGTCCTGTCAACATCGTTTGATTACGGAGCCCCATTTATCGACCGTGTCGAAAATTCAAAGCCACCGTGAGCTCGCGCGTGGTGAAATTTGTGAATTGTTGTGAACCAGCGCAAAGAAGGATTTGAAAATCGTGGAAGAATAGAAAAGGGTAAGTCGGCATTCCGAACCATTCCAATTCTTATTATTCCGCGTTGCGACGGTGCTATATCCGTCCCCAACAACTCATGTTTACATTTTTTTATAAGAATATTGAAAAAATTTCTATAAGTGATGTATTGTTGTCTTAAATTTCCATTAGGTGGAATATTTTTTGTCATACAATAGTTCTCATGATTTTTGTAAATTTTGTACAGTTTATTCCTGTGTTGGCTTGCAATTATCAATCCACGCGTGATCCAAGGTTTTATTTTTTTATGTTTCCTTCTAGGTGTTGATTGTTGATGTTGGTTCAAGACTATTCTTGATATTATCATTTAATATTGAATAGAAGGTGTTTAGTGATTGATTTGGGTCATCATTGGATAAAACTGTGTTCCAATTTTCTTTTTTTAGTAGACTGTTTAGAGTTTGATAGTTAATTTTATTTTTTTCCATTTGTTGTTCTTTAGTTGGATGGTGATACTTTAAGGTACTATGGCCGTAAAAAGTTGGAAAATGATCGTTCATATCAATTTTTAGGACAGCTGATCTAGGTATAAAATTTTTATTGGTTTTGAGAAATATATGATCAAGACAAGAACCGTATCTTGTAGGGCTATTTATATAAGATAGATATCCTTCGCTATACATAACATTAAGATATTCATTTGCAATTGGGCTTAGGATAGAATGTTCTATGTTAATATTTATATCCCCTACTATAAACGAGAAATCTGATTGGTTGCAGTTATTTTCTTTTATGTAATATTTTAACTCTGTGATAAAAGATTTAGAATCTAAGGAAGGGGAGCGATAAACAGCAATCATAGAATTTTTTTATTGCTTAGCGTGAATGATAAATGTATGGCATTTGAAAACTTAAATTTGGGGATATTTACTGTTACATCAGTTATTTTATGTGTACTATAGAATATCGTTAGACCGTCATGCGTAGTATGTTTAGAGGGAAGTGAGTAAGTGATATAATCAGAGATGGAGTAAGGGATAAATTCACGCATTTGCGTTTCCGTAAGTATAATCACATTTGGTTGAAATCCTAGAGAATTGAGGAAGATACAAAATTCATCAAAATGTTTATAAATACTGCAGATATTTAAATTTATTATGTTGAAGTCAGTAATTCCTTCACTTATGTAGTTTTTTAGTTCTGTAGTATCTTCACATACCTTTGTGTCTATTAACGTATAAACGTCAGTGGGATCCATTATCACAAGGTATAAAAATTCTTCCTTCTTGTCCAGTATATGTATATGCTTATTGCAGTGGTATGTCGTTTGCATCTTTTATACGTATGATAGGGGAGTTGTCGCTCTTTCTAAGTAAGATTTGTCCGTCCTTCGTCCATACATATTTATATCCAAATGCTTTTGTCGTCTTGGCTAACCATAGGAGCTGTTTATTTGCTGGCGTTAGTTTTTCATTGATGTAGATTTTCTGTGTTGACTCCTGTGTTGAGTACTTCATTTCTTGGGGGGTAAGAATTCCTTTATTTTTTTTTTGTTTAATTACCTTATCCTTTGTTTCTTTTGAATTGAATTGAATATAAATGGTCTTCTTGGCCGGATTGTTGTAGTAGCTTACCAAGGAATTGTTTTTTAATAAGTCGCTGCAGTCTAGGGCCGACATCAGTAGTTCGATGGGTTTTCGTACATTATCATTTTTCTCCACTTCAATTCCTTGTATTTCGATAGAATTTTCAAGCGCGCTCTGTTGGATATGGTTTACCGTTAATTTTAGATTTTTAACCTCTTTTTGCAATTCCTCAATTTTCGCTTCATTTTTTTTTGGTGCTCATTTGTTTTTTTTATGTCTTTTTCGAAATCATCAATTTTGCTTGAGCAGAATTCTACGCTTTTTACTAGGTCTTGAATTTCATTTTTTATTTCCATAAATAATTTATTTATGTCTTTCTTTATAAAATTCTTGAGTTGAAGGTCGATTCTATCGCTCATTGTTTGTAGTAGTTGGTCTTTGAAGCTTTCAAATTTTTGGTCCATGTCACTTTTTGGGGGCATTTTTTAAAGATGGTTTGTAATTGAGTTTAGTTATTTTAAAATTTGCGATGCACTGACATCTATCGACAGAATTTCTTATTTAGACAGATATGTCTACTGGTCGATAGATGGTGTGACAATTAAAAAAATTATCAAAAAAATTACTTATTTTAACAAAATATATTACGTATATAAGTGCTATTTGGTTGAAAATGACCATTGAACCATTTCGCAATTCTAATATCACTATTCCTTTTCCTTGACCTCCTCCAATACTAACAATTACCCCCACCGGTGATTAAAGCAGAGCAAAGTGGAAGGTGCCGACAGTTTGGAGATATTGGTAAGTCAATCAAACAATATCACAAATACCGCAATTACAGTCCAATCACGCCGCAACATTTGGTAATGAAAACTCACTAAATTTCAAAATAAATATTAAATAAATAAATTAATTATTAAATTAATTATTATGACGTAACATTTTTTAAAAATATTAGAAAAGTGTATTAAACAATGACTAAATCAAGAAAACACCATGCCAATGGTTTCCTAAAACCAGAGAAAAATAGAATGTTGTGAGCATCTGAGGCTATCGCGGAAAACTGCATGAAGTATTTTCTAAATTATTGAATTAAAATAGTCAACCAACACCAAGGCAAACTAAGTTACTAAAGAACAACATATAAGGAACAACCATGCACACAATTAAAATGACACGAGGACCAAACTCGGTACAGAACTGTTAAACCGAAATACAGCTTCGTATATGCCATAATTGAAATACAGTATGTCCCTCTAGAAAGGACAAACCGTACCTCAAAACAAGTCGCCATCGCGTACTTAGTTCATTAAAGAACAATTATTATCATCTCACAAAGTAAAATCAGCTATTAAAAGATCCCTCGAACAGAAAAATAGCACAAAACAGTGGCCAACTGAGATTGTGAACTTCACTGCCCTAGGATAACGCATAAAATACTACAATGGATTCAAATCGTGAGATTACAAAATGTTCAATACAATATGATTGCACTTAAATCCAAAAAATGTGGATTCAATGCGTGAGATTAAAAACGTCAATCCCCCGCGTTGAATCGGAATGGACAAATTACACCCCAAAACACATACTACACATGTACACAAAGACAAAACAAAACTTATACAAAAATACACTCAATGTGAAGACACAAAAATACTAGTCATGTCCTCACAATGAGAGAACACCAGAAAAATTGCAAACCTGAGGGCAAGGCAAGCAATAACCTAATATATAACAAGAGAAAAGGGATTAATTCTCAAATAAAAGTATAACGATTACAACATAAGAAAAAAAAATAGTTCATCAATTAACCCACCCCAAGGTCAGTTAGCTTCTTCTAGCTTGATTATATCCTTAACATGAAAAGTTCCCACGGGTTTCCCTGTCATATCCGCTAATTGATAAGCAACCGGCGATATCTTGCAAATAATTTTACTACGTATAAATTTGGGGGCTAATTTTGCTGAAAAGTATCTACTAGCGTCTGACAAAGCAAAGGAACTTCTCCAGACAATGTCCCCAACCTCATATTGAACGTCCCTACGACGCAGATTATATTGAACCTTATTACGTTCGTATGATTGTCTTAAAGACGTGCGAACTTGGGAGAAAATGTCATTTAATTCATGTAAATCAGATGCCCATGAATCGCGTTTAGAGAATCTAATGTCTTCCGCGTTAAAGTCTACACCTTTGTAGTCATTTCCCGAAATTACAATCTCTCTACCAAAATTAAGGAAGAACGGAGTATAGCCTGTGACTTCATAAACAGCCGTGTTTATAGCCAGTTCAATTTCAGGTAGATGGCACGCCCAGGATCTGTGATCAGATCCCACAAAAGAACCCAGGGCTGCTACCAACACCTTGTTTACACGCTCAACAGGGTTATTCTGCGCGTGATATCTGCAATTTTAAAACAAGTGACGGATATGAAATTTATTGGCCAGCGCTTTCATGTCACGCGATATATATTGTGGGCCATTATCCAAAACAATCGTATCTGGAACACCGAATTTATAAAAGATATCATTTTCCAAAATTTCCGCAATAACACTACCCGTTGCTTTCTTAAGTGGAAAAAGTCTAGTATACTCGGTAAAGAAATCAGAAACCACTAAAAGGTAAGTATAACCCTTTTTGTAAGAATTAGGGTAAGGACCTAATAGATCTGTCGCAATCATTTGCCACGGCCTTTGCACCAGTTTCGGGTCACCCATCAACCCAGGAGGCAGTAAGTTAGAACTTTTATAACCTAAACAAGTATGACATTTACTTACAAAAGACTTCACATCAGCTGCCATTTTTGGCCAGTAATATTTAAGTTTAATCCTGTTTAACGTTTTTAAGAAGCCAAAATGTGCACAAGAAGACGGTACGTGATTTTGAACGATGACGTTTTTCCTACACTCTTTTGGGAGAACTTCCTTCCAGTCATAAGACCTGTGTAGAGCCTCCATGCTCTGAATGTGTTTGAAGATGACACCATTGCAAACTTTAAACGCTGGAAATTTTTCCGGATTAGCCAAAATTTTATCTTTCAAACTTAAGTACCAACGGTCGGAAGTGGAAAAGGACTGATTAATCAAGTCAACATGTAAAGGGTCACGAGACAGTGCGTCCGGAACAATGTTGTCTTTACCGCTCCTATGAATTATTTCAAAATTGAACTGCTGAAGTCTAACCGCCCACCGCGCTAATCTACCCGACGGAGACTTTAAGTTTGTAAGCCATTTTAGACTATAGTGATCAGTGATCACCTTGACAGGAATAGGCAAACCTTCAATATAACCCCTAAATTTCTCTAGTGCAAAGATCATAGCATTTAACTCCTTCTCGGTTGTGGAGTGATTCTGTGCAGATAGTGATCTGAAAATAAAGGAAATAGGGTGTTCTATACCATTAACGTCAGATTGAGAAAAGACCGCCCCCAAACCGGTGTTCGATGCATCGCAACTAATTGTAAAGGGTTTACTAAAGTCGGGACATTGAAGGTTCACCCACCCTGTCCCACCCCGGTATAGGTGACTTATGGTCACCCCTTCGGAGCTCTCGCATGAATCTATTTTTTTTGAATAAACGGCTCTACAATTTATATAAATGAAGCTAGGCCTTCAATGTCCCCGCATACGGTGTTATGAAGCGGTATGCAAGCGCTTACAAGTACTAAACTAAGGACAACACAGAAAAATAAACAACAAAACAATCAAGTTCAAGTGTCAGGCAGATAGTTGGTGGAGGGGACCCACACTCCAGTACCTGTAAACACATAAAAGTAAAGAAAACAATAGAGTGACGGGGGAGTTTCGCCAAACCACGACTGGCAGTCCTGTTGAGAAATTGGTGGTGGTTGGGGCGACTGGTGCAGGTCAGGACTTCCACACCCCTTAGCCGACCACCCGGTGGTGCCCTGAAGATAAGTATTGGAAAAAGAGGGATAAAACCCTAAAGAACCTAGGGGAAAGAAGCGTCAGGAGGTCGTAGGCAGGGTGGAGGTTACCCCAGCCCGCACAGTCACCCCTCTGACCACCAACGCTCATCAGGGGTGGCGCAGGTGATTGGCGGAGTCCCCCGGTAAGAAAGAATAATAAGAAGCTCCAGTCGTGCATGCGGGGACGAGGCCCGTTATCCAACCCCTAATGGGGAAAATAAACAAAACAAAACAGACAACGGAGTTCAGTTCTCGCCTGTAAACTCGTTGCTGTTACTAAAAAAAAAAGAAAAGAAAACCGGAAAAAATACATGCAAAAAGAAGAGAAAATAAGAGGAAAAATGAAAAACAATAATCAATCCAAGAAGTGCCACATAAGGGCAACGGTAAATAAGTAAAAACAAAAGTAAAGGTGTAAAAATAGGATCTGCATGGTCTGTAGAGAGGACAGTAAGTATTGAATAAGAATAAGAAGAAAGAGAGATAATTAGTAAACACAAATATATAAGAGTGCTTACAGTGTCTGTAAAAAGAAAAACAGTGTGTTATCCTTAGACAGGGAAAAAGAAAGAACCCAGATCCTAGTAAACTTCCTCAAACATTCGAAATTCACACTGTTAGAAACAAGATCGGTGTTCCACACCGGTCTAATGGGGACATTCAGACCTTCTATCATTTCGTCTCTGGCATCCTTCAAAATCTCACAGTGCCACAGAATGTGCTCGGCCGACTGGTAATTATTGCCACAAGCGCAATTGGGGTGGGTGGACAGGGCAAGGCTGTGAAGCCTTCCCCTGAATTCCCCATGTCTTGAAAGGAGCTGCGTAACGTGATGGTCCAGTTTGAGGAAGGCCCCTTCCATTCTGAGTTTAACTGAAGGGAAGAAGGAGAAGGTCCATCTTCCCTTGCTCGACCTATCCCAACGGACCTGCCACTCTTTGAGCGACAGGTCCCTCATCGTTCGGAGCAGTCCTGGGAGAGTTCCTGGTCCACCCGGTGTCAGAACGACACCAAGGTGGTTTGCCGGGGATCCTCGGATTAATCGCTGCTTCGCTAACACTTCCCTAATCTCTAGATCAATTGGTAGTACACCAGCCAAAATTGGCAAAGCGTCCGAGGCGACGGTTCGATATGCCCCAGATAGTGCCAGCAGGGGAGTGCGTTGACCCCTATTGAGAGCTAGAAGTATTAAGCAGTTATCCAGGCGGTGCTCCCAAACAGAGGCAGCATATGAGACTTGCGCAACATATACCCCCCTGTAGAGAGCGTGCAGAGCCGGTCTGCGAAGTCCCCACTCAGCCGTGGAGATTCTTCTTAGCTTCAGGAAAAGCGCCTGAGCCCTGCTGGATACATCTTTGACATGAGCCAGAAAGGAGGACGATCGATCTAGAGTGACACCTAAATAATTAACGTTATCCACAAATTTGATGTTAGTGTCTCCCATACGGATGGTAGGGTTTCTTTCCTTACTGAAAGAACCCTTCATCAGGAGACCCATTGTCTTCTGGGGAGCGAAGGTCATTTTATTCCTCTCCCCCCATTTAAGGAGGGTGTCCAAACCTTCACCAGCCTTACGTTCAACTTTTCTTCTACTAAAGTCGGGACAAGCAAGAACAGGAGCCTTGACCAGAATATTCTTTAATTTAGTAAAGGCAGCATCAGCCTGTTCATTCCATACAAATTTTTTACCAGCAAACTCCTTTTTGGTTAAATTATGCAAAGGTGCTGCAATTAAGGAAAAATTTAAAATGAACCTTTTGTACCAAGAAAGTATACCGATAAACCTACGCAAGCTCTTTTGCGACGTTGGAATGGGGAAGTCAACGATTGCTTTTTTTTTTTTTTTTTTTTTTACAGTATTACCGCACAAGAGTCCCAACTGCTCCCGTCTGGAGCCAGTGAGACTATGGCATCCCCAATTGGGGTATGTTGTGAGGCTGAGGGTATTGGGGAGGGGAGGGAGATGGGGAAGAGGAAGGTGGGGAAGTACCTGGCTATTCAGATCTGGTCACCAAACACGGCTAAAGCCATTTCAAGCAACGTTTCAATTCTGAATGGTGGTCTTACACCAGGGCGATACTGAGAGTATCTTCCACTCTGGAACGTGCCGCAAATATACTATATATTATTTTAAATTAATTAATTGTGAAATAACACAAATTAATCAAATAAAATTTATTTGCGCACGCCGGGTTCGAACCCGCGACCTTCGGATCTGTAGTCAAAAGCGTATACCACTAGACCACGCCGGCCGGCTTTTACTTTTCCCGGGTCAGTTCTCAACCCATCCTTATCAATCACGAAACCTAGGTATTTAAGGGAGTCACGACAAAAGACTGACTTCTCTACGTTAATAGTCAAACCCGCGGCTTGTAACTTTTGTTTAACCCGTCTTAAAAGATCAATGTGTTTTTCAAAGGTAGAGCTAATGATAATTATGTCATCTAGATAACAAAAGACCTTCCCATCGAACTCCGGACCCAAAACCTTGTCCATCAGCCTCATCATCCGAGAACTCGCACCATGAAGACCAAAAGGCATTGTTACAAAGTGGAATAGGCCTCGTTTAGGGATAGTAAATGCGGTTTTCTCTTTAGAATCTTCCTCTAACGGGATTTGAAAAAAAGCATCGTTAAGGTCTAAAGTTGATAGATAACGTGCTCCTCCGAGACTATTAAAGATATCAGATATCAACGGTAGACTATAAGAGTCCCGCCGCGAGACCGCGTTGAGTTTTCTACTATCCAAGCAAAGTCTAAAAGAACCATTTTTCTTAGGCACTTAAACAATAGGATTATTCCACGAGCTATTGCTGGGTTCTACTACTCCCAGATTTAATAGTCTGTCAAGTTCTCTGTGAGCTTCCGGCAATAAATGAGCAGATATCGGATAAACACGTTGCTTAATAGGTTGACAATCACCCGTGTCAATGACATGTTTTTCAAGAGACGTTCTACCCAAACGATTACCAGAAAAGGCTTTAAATTCATGTATAACGTTATTTAAGATTGATTGTTGAGATGAATCTAAGTTCTCAAAGCTATCCAGTCCTCTTACCTCAGACACGCAACTATTGTCAGAGTCATTAGTCATTAATTTAGTTAACTTGGGACAAATGTTAAAAACTTTCCAAAAGTCGCAACCGAGGATGATGTTAGATTTTATATCTGGCATAACCACAAAATGAAAAATTTTCTTAACGTTACCAAGAACTACCGGAACCGCAATTTTGTGAACGCACTCCACAGTATGACCCGTAGCAGAAGTGAGTGAAATTTTTTTCTTAAGAACAGAAAGATTTAACCCTAGATTTAAAAATTGACGATGAAAATTATTACCAATAATTGAGATATGCGAACCAGAGTCAAGAAGGCCAGAAAAGTTGGAACCCAGAACCTGGAAAATGATGTGTGGACGGCCATCCCTTTTAGCCGCACTCACCACCTTCGAAGTCCAAAGGTTCTTGAAGAAAGTTCTGGTTTCCGACAGCACAGCAAGCCGATGCCTGGCGGTGATGTCAGTGAACGGTGTCGACTTGCCGCTCGCAGACAGGACCCCCAAGACATCTAGTTTTTTGCCTGCCGGCAGTTGCATGAAGGCGCCTTCACCCCAGGACGGCCACAGCGGAAACATCTCACCTCCCTAGAACTCATATTTGACGGGCTACGTTTACTGAACTCAAAAGATTGACGATGATTCCTGAAATTGGGATTATTCTGAGACATTCTGTTATTCTCTCTGCTAAATGCAATATTTGAGGAGGAATGAGAAACATTATTATAATTAACAGTATTTGCATTTGGCGGGGAAGGTCTGGAATCAGACCGACTGTCTGCTAGTTCAATCATTTTTCCCAATTTTTTCAGACAATTAATGTCCGAGATGACAGAGAGCGATAATTTTTGAATGTATCTCGGTAACATATTACATTGCAATATTTCCAGAATTTCGTCATCTGGTAATTTTGACGACAATTGATTGTTTAAAGTCAAGACCCGCGTTATGAATGAACCCAGGTTCTCTTTTTGTTGCTGGTACGTGGCTCTGATCTGAGCAACTAAACGTCTTTCATGGTTCAGTAGCTCAAATTCTTCCTTTAGAGCAATTACAATATCCGTCCATGACTTAAAAGAAGAACGGTTGACTCTAAACCAGTCTAAAGCATGACCTGTAAAAAGTTCCACCGAAGATGAAAAAAGGGAAGCTGTACTTACGTTCCGAGATATAGACAAATCGTTGACCCGTTCAATGAAATTATGCACGTTCCCAGTACCGTCGAAGGTTAAGTTCCATTTGTGAACCGGAACTGTGTTAGACGCGACCGCCGAATTTGCCGGAGTAGTGCCATCCTCTGGTTTAGACATGATTAACGCACGACTTCTTGTTAAAATGGTCGAATCCGTCATACCTTACTAACAGGGTAGGTAGAAAAAAATCATTAGAACATGCAAGCAAAAATACAACAACCACAATCGCCGCAAAACACAAAAAAATATAAAATAAGTGTGACGTCAGCGTACTAACGAACACGATAATAAGACGAAATCGTCATGAGTTGTGCCGGTTAAAAAGCTGCGTAAAATGAAGAATTAATAAAATCTCAGTGACACGATGTATTTCGAACAACACCCGAACATCTACCATGCAAAACGAAAGGTCTTTTTCAAGGGATTATACAAGAAAATTATGAAAAAAAAAATCAGACATCCCAATACAAGATTAAAACAAGGAAAGAAAAATAAATACTGCATTATTATTTAGTCAAAATTAGGTTCACCCACAAGGGCTGCCATTTGTAACATTATCGCTAATGGATGGGTGATGAAGAGATTAATTGTATAAATTAATGATGGATCTATCGATTGTGACATTAATTGGTAAATTACCGAATACAATAATCTAGTCATCTACGCACACGCACTAACGCAATGTAGGTAGGTAGTGATGAGAACTGATAAGGAAGATTAAATAATAGAATGTTTTAATATCAACAGACGCTAATTTATTAAAAACAATTACTAAAATAATTAATCAAATAAAATAAACATGAGACTCTATCAAACAACTTATCTCCGGGCGTGTCAAGAATAAACGTGTGTTTAACGCCATCTTGATAAAATTTTGACTTACGAACATGTAATATTAATAAATTTAAAACATTTAAATCTTGTAATGAATGTCTGAGCGGGCGCCAGCGAGTTATAAAATAACTACGCAAGAAGTTAAAAAAAAGTAATCCCTATTTGAATTATAAGTACATTGTTAAAAAGTTATAAGTGAAAAAGACCTTTCGTGATTTGCAAAGTAGACCCTCATTGTTCAGCGTCGCACGAACACGCCGTAGACTCCCGAGTCCAGCAAGCATAAATGAACCACTCACTAGATCAATATCTTCGGGTTTTTAGTACTGAGCCCATGGGTCCTAATGTTTGCCATAGATAAAAGTCTGTAACTGAAAAATAAATGTCACTACTACACATACTCACCATCGACTAGGATAGAAACTATAAAAAAGGCGTAACCATAGACAATATAATTCTCATTCGGAGCCAACCCATTGGCTAGCCTAAAATCGGCCAATGACAGCGGCCTATAAACATGCATGAAGTTCGTGACAGCGGCCTATAAACATGCATGAAGTTCGTATTGGAATGTGGAAAATATACGTCACAAGTTACTCATAGAAATTACCGTGTCTTTTTTTCTGACCCAACTTTTTCTCGGAGTTATACCCCCCTGCCAGCAAGCAACTGAGGTCGATGAAGTGCGCTCTGCACCAATAGCTCGAAACAGTAGTGCCAATTGTAGAATGTTGACCAATGTTTATTCATATCGGGTAGGAACTGCCCGTCCAGAAGTACGCACTGCAACATGTTGTTGTGTTGTGTTGTTGTGCAAATGTTGCGGCGTGATTGGACTGTTATTGCGGTATTTGTGATATTGTTTGATTGACTTACCAATATCTCCAAACTGTCGGCACCTTCCACTTTGCTCTGCTTTAATCACCGGTGGGGGTAATTGTTAGTATTGGAGGAGGTCAAGGAAAAGGAATAGTGATATTAGAATTGCGAAATGGTTCAATGCGTTATAGATTGCTATTTTTATGCACTATTTCACCGCGATATTTTGCAGTATGACATTTGCCGTTTACAGCGCGGCGCGGTGGTTTTAATAACTCAAGATAGGTTATGCGGAAAGCGGTTGTACTTGCGGGCGGCGCGATACTTTAACAACTGACTCATGTAGGTGAAAGGCGCGGAACGCGGGTGGGAAACAACTCGAACCAAATACTATGCAACAATAACTGGCCCGAGCATGCCCCCCGCCTTGACCAATGGTCAAAGTAACTAATACAACAAAG
The DNA here is from genome assembly GCF_061612785.1 of Hesperophylax consimilis. NCBI lineage: Eukaryota > Metazoa > Arthropoda > Insecta > Trichoptera > Limnephilidae > Hesperophylax > Hesperophylax consimilis. The sequence goes on along the minus strand of NW_028301263.1, from coordinate 374,420 downwards.
AAAAAAAATGAAAAACAAAAACACGTTATGAAAGGATTCAATAAACAATACTGAACCCGCGGTAGAACTTAATTCTAAATTAACTAAATCTAAGATAACGTTAAAGTTATTGTGTAGGCAGGGGACAGAGTTTAACGACTGCCCTGCGATATGTTCCGGAGTTAGTCTTAACGTCCGCAACGCGGATCACCCCATCTACGCCGGGGTGGACGTTTACCACTACGCCAATAGGCCATTGTAGTGGTGCGATATTGTCACTCTTAATTATTACCACGGTGCCTTTCGTTATTGGATTCGAATTTGTATTCCATTTCTGACGCGATTGCAGCGTGTTCAGATACTCCATTCGCCATCGATTCCAGAAAGTCTGGACGAGACGATCGACAAGATGTTTTCGTTGCAGCAAATTTACTGGCGCATCTGACAAATCAGCAGCGGGTAAAGATTGTAATGGAGTGAGCGTTACAAAATGCGCGGGTGTTAAAGGAAATGGAGCCGAAACATCGGTAACGCTGAGTACTGATAATGGGCGTGAATTTAGAATAGCTTCAATCTGATGAAGAACCGTTTGCATCTCTTCGTACGTGAGAAGAGATATACCCACAACTTTATTCAAGTAACATTTAATGCACTTAATGTTACTCTCCCAGATCCCACCGAAGTGGGGTGCTTGTGGAGGATTCATCTTCCACTCGATACGGTTTTCCAACAAATTTTCTGAGAATTCTTTCTTGTAGTCCGGTGACTCTAAAAGTTCGAATAAAGCCTTCAAATGCGATTTAGCTCCTACGAAATTTGTCCCATTATCAGAATACATTACATTTACAGGCCCTCGACGGGATAGAAAACGTTTGAACGCGTTGAGAAAGACTTCGGTCGAGAGGTCTGAAGCGAGTTCAATGTGAACCGCGCGGGTCACCAGACAGATAAATAAGCAAATGTATGCCTTTTGGCTTCTAACACCCCGACGTCTATGCGGGATTATTTGAAGCGGCCCAGCGTAGTCGACCCCCGTGTGCAGAAAGGCCTTAGCTTCGCGGACGCGGCAAGCGGATAAATCTCCCATTATTGGGAATTGCGGTTTGGGATTGACTTTAAAGCATGTATTGCACTGATGCACGCGTTTCCGAATCAAATTGCGCGAAGAAAGTATCCAAAACCTTTGCCTCAACAGAGACATAAGTAAGGTGGGTCCCGTATGCAAGTTCTTAGTGTGGTAATAATCTACTATTAAATCAACTATATGATCATGAGCGGGTAATAAAATAGGATGACGACTATCAAATTCGAATTCGGCGTATCTCAATCTGCCTCCTACTCTTAGGAGACCGTCCTGAATAAATGGATTTAATTTAGCAAGAACTTGCCGTACTTTCTTGCCGTCGTTCACTGACTTCATATCATCGGAAAAATGTACTTGCTGAACTGCCTTTATAATAGCGATTTCTGCAATGTCAATATGGCTTAACTCAAATTTACGCGGCAATTTCCTAATGAAGCGAAACACGTAAATGACAATTCGAATTAATTTCGACCACGAATGAATGCAAAAAGCCAACGTGCATAATAAAGGTGACACGATTGTCTTGAGGCGATTATCGGTTTTAGGTTTCATTTCGGGTGGATCAGCTACACGAGAGCACAAGCCAAAAGTAGTTGGCTGTTCATACTGATTGCGTTTCAATTCCGGTAACTGTTCTGAATTTGCGTGCTTAAATGGTGAAATAGGCCACTCGAAATGCGGCTGGCAAAGCCATTTTGGACCATTCCACCAAATGTCATTTGCTATCAATTGCGATGGTAGCATACCTCTTGACAGGCAGTCGCTAGGGTTATCAGCACCTGCGACATGATAAAAATGACTACTGTTTAAATTTTCGTGTATTTTTGCTACACGATTGGCAACAAAGGTTTGCCAGCGGTGAGGTGATGAATGAATCCAACTTAAAGTTACAGTCGAATCAGAAAAGGCAAATGTTGAATGAATAGTAAACCTAGCGGAGTAATTATCAATTACCTTTTTTAACAGGAGCGATAACAATAATGCAGCGCATAATTCTAGGCGTGCTAAGGAAACGATTTTTAGCGGCGCTACCTTTGATTTTGCGCAAACTAATTGAACCTTAATTCGGTTATCAGGAGTGGTCACATGAGCATATACCACTCCTCCATATGCTTTTTCGCTGGCATCCGCAAATCCAACAAGTATTAACGTGCATCCTTCCGTGACTCCTATATGACGTGGAATACGAATCGACGATATTGACGGCAATTCCGCGTTGAACTGCTGCCACTGTTGTAATATCCTTGCGGGTGGGATTTCGTCCCAATCGATTTTCAATATCCACAGCTCCTTTATTAGAAGCTTGGATTGTACAATTATAGGTGCTACCAGACCCATCACGTCAAAGAGTCTAGCGACAGATGATAAAATATTGCGTTTCGTACAAGTTCGATTGTCTGGAGTAACTTCAAATGCGAAAATGTCATCCGAAGGATGCCATCGTAGCCCAAGGATTTTTAGCGATGCATCATTATCGAAAGTTACACTTTGCGACAGGCGAAGTTCCAATGGAACGTTTTCTAAAACTGTGCTGGAATTGGATGCCCACTTAGCGAGTTGAAAACCTCCTGACTGGAAGAGCTCAATCAACTCTTCAGCCGCGCGGATAGCTTCTTGCTCATTTAAAGCAGATCTAGCGATATCGTCTACATAAACATCTTTATTAATAATATCCCTTGCAAGAGGGAAGCGAGCGCCTTCATCTAACATTAATTGTTTGATTGCTCGAAGGGCTAAGAACGGACTACATTTAAGACCGAATGTTACGCGATTGTATTGGTTAGCCTGAAGCGGCTTTTGCGGATCGAATCTATATAAAATTCGTTGATAACGACGATCTTCTTTGCGAACATTTATACATAAATACATTTGACGAACGTCTGCGGATATTGCGATAGGAAAAAGGCGTAAATTCAGAAGAATGCAAAATAAATCATTCTGTAGGCTTGGTCCCGTGTGTAAAATATCGTTCAAAGATAAACCAGTTTTTGTCTTTGCGCTTGCGTCCAGAACCACTCTCACCTTTGTTGTCATTTTATCTTCACGCCTAACTGCGTGATGCGGGATGTAGTATGCGTTTTCTGACGGTAAGGCTTCCACCTGGGACAGATAACCTTTATGAATATGTTCTCTTATCACTTCATCATAAAGCGGTTTTAGTTCTGGCAGATGATTAAATTTTCTTTCTAGTGCATAAAACCGATTTTGCGCAGCTTGCAATGAATCACCTAAGTCACAAGGGTTGCTTTTGAATGGCAAAGCCACTTCATAAGAACCGTCCTCGAGGCGAGTTGTGGTGCCTTTAAAAATGTCTTCAGCTTCTTTTTTTTCGAGGCTGTGAACTGGTTCCGAACCAATATCTTCGATTTCCCAGAATTTTTGCATTAAGTTCTCAATTTCGTGCGTAGCGCAGAAAGTTAATGCGGTGTTTGGTTGAGAATTTACTGGGGCGTCACTCATAAAAACATAACCTAATGTGGTTTGAATCGCGACTGGAAAACCGGGGGTGATTATCTTATTTGGTAGCAACAGTTGAGAGAACAGACTGACGCCAATTAGAAAATCGATTGGGCCTGGCATTGCCCAGGTGTCGTCTGCCAGCGGAACATTTATAAATTTATATGACGTCAAGTCCACCTTGCAAGTAGGTAAATGAGCGGTAATTTTTTCTAAAACTAGAGCGGTTATGGAGTATTTGAAGTAGGGATCAATCCTAGATTGAATTGTCAATGTGACACTTCCTCTTATTGATTGCGTTTTGCCACCTAAACCCTGGACTGCGAAGCGCGTTCCTGAACTGACTGCCAGGCCTAATTTTTCACAACATTGTGAAGTTATATAATGTTTTTGTGAGCCTGGGTCTAGAAGACAGCGGACGGTATTCTGTTCACCGTTTCGATCAACAGTGTGAACTTTGGCGGTAGCAAGAACTTCAGTGGTTGCCCCTTGTCGCGTGGTTGCTGACAGAGTACATATCGGCGGTTCTGCATCGTTAGGTTGAGTTTCTCCATTGGATGTGGAGGCGTTTGCTTGACTGGGTTTATCAAAATGAAGAAAAGTATGGTGCTTGCCATGACACTTATGACAAGTGCCTTTTGATTTACATTTTGTAGATGAATGTTGCGGGCTCAAGCAATTAAAACATAAAGATTTTTCCTTTGCGAAGGAAAACCTTTCCTTTGGTGATAGTTTTAAAAATTGTGTACAAGTGTACAGTTGCGTGTGGTTCTCATTTTGACAATAAAGGCATTTTGATTGCGTACTCGTGTAAGTATGATGTGTGCGGAGTTGAGCTGTGCGACCAGTTCCACCGGAACTGGTTGAATGTGTGTTGGCGGTGTTAGGTCCACGAGTTGTTGAAGTTCGTTGCAGAATTTTGACCTGATCTTGCACAAACGACACCAATTGCTTGCAGGTGGGAATCTCAATTTCTCGAACTGAGAGCTCAAATGCTTGTGCAGTTTGCGACTCTAACTTCTGCAAAGCGCATTGTAGTAATATAAAATCCGAAAGGTCTTCTATTCCCAATTGTTTTAGTGCGGCGATAGATGCTGAATATTTTTCTATAAAAACTGTCAGATTGTTTGCGTTGTGAGCTACGGTTTTTGAATGAAATATGTTATTCAGATAATAAGTGGCAAGAGATCGCTTATCTTGATATTTATTGACTAGCGTATCCCAGATTATTTTATATGTGTCTCCAGTTGGCACTAAACCTGACGTAACATTTTTCGCGGTTCCAGTTAATTTTCCAATTAAATATTGTACGCGTTGCGAATCAGATAGTTGTGAATTTAAATGAACATTTGTTTTGAATGTTTCATAAAATAGGTGCCAATTTTCCATCCCTCCATCAAACGTAGGTAATTCTATAGCGGGTAACTTAATAAAATTATTATTATTAGTCGTAGCAGCACACGCAGATGTAGATGTTTGCGGTTTTGTAGCTAAATTTGGTTTTAAATTATTTCGTGCGCGAATAATACGTGTGTATAATTCTTAAAACTGTTCCCAGCTTGAATAATTTGGTTCAGAATTCGGGTCTGACGTAAGAGTATTCTCGTTAATTTGATCAATAATTAATTCAAATTTATTTTTAATTTCTAAAATACTTTCAGATTCGGACATAAATGCTTCACCTGAGCGTGACGCTTCGAAATTAATTGACAAATTATTTGCAAGCAAAACTAAATTTTGAACTCTTTTTAGAATAATATCTCTTCTACCTCTTAGTAAAACTAATTGTCTTTTTAGTTTGTCTTCCATTTTTAGAATTATTTGCAAACTAAAAGTTTAATTATTTATAAAATAATGCGCAAGAAATACAAGTATACTGGGCGACAATTTGTACTGACGAATTATAGTGGAGAAGTTATTTTCCAAATAATTAAATATATTGTGCCATAAACTCAAGCGATGTTTACGTACGTACTTAGGTTGGCATTAATACATAGACGAATATATTACGCTGGAATATCTTTGCGATTTGCACCGAATAAATTTTCTACAACAACATCGATAAATAATTTAATTACCCAAAATATCAAAGAGTACCTATACCTAGGCATGTAATTTCAAATAGCGGGCGAGTATTGCTAACTGAATTCTTACACAAAATGAATGCGATTTGCGATTAAATAGGAACAAATGGTTCTAGAATTACCAAAATGTAATTCGCAATTTAAATAATGCGGCTCGAATAGGACCAAATGTTGCGGCGTGATTGGACTGTAATTGCGGTATTTGTGATATTGTTTGATTGACTTACCAATATCTCCAAACTGTCGGCATCTTCCACTTTGCTCTGCTTTAATCACCGGTGGGGGTAATTGTTAGTATTGGAGGAGGTCAAGGAAAAGGAATAGTGATATTAGAATTGCGAAATGGTTCAATGCGTTATAGATTGCTGTTCGCGCAATATATATGGGATTGTTAGGTATGCATCCACAGGCTTAATGGACAAGTGTAATGTCAATACCAAATCCTGCAAATGTCCTACCTACCCTTTTACCCATCCCAAAATGTCACCATATTAAAAATATTGTTGCGACACATGTAAAATCTGACAGTGGTGTCAGTTGCTTATCAGAGTTCGGAGTGATAATTAATATCAGACAGGGCGGTTATACATATATTTTGTGAAGTGAAATCAACTAATACTCCTGGAGACGTGTGATAGTCATCAACGGGTGAGTCCATCTTTCCTGCTTTCCAATCTGGGCTTATCTTGTGCTCCAGAAGCCCAGATTTATACCTTTGATTATTGCACTGTCCATCAGGTTTGTCGGATGCATAAATCGTCCCATAATCTATCATTCGGGGTAGTTTGGGACTGGTCCTTTGGGCGTGTGGCATAGGGCTTTAGCTCTGCACCACCTCTAAATATATAGTGGAGTCGCAGCTTCGCGACACCATTTTTGGTTCTTTCGAGCCGGATTACCAACGGGGTATTTAAAATTAACATATTTAAAGTTATAAATAAATATTATTTCCTCTTTATACTTTGTTAATTTGTATGTACTAGGTTGCATTTGTAATTATTGTTGTGTTTAAATTCCTACATACAATTAATCATGGCGACTAGCGATAGTACTCAGGATATTAAAATCAAGTTACTAGAATCGAAGATTAATTTGATGCATAATCGTGTTAATGAATTATATGAGAAAGGGAAAAGTATTGCGGACAGGGAGACGAGAAGTTCGGAGGATTTTGTTAAACAAACGGTTAATATAGCTACATATTATGCACAATTTAATACGTTGGGTGATGAATTTCATACATTTCATAAAAATAAAAAACGAAGCTTTTAAATTAAACATTCACTCAAATGAAAATTTGAATACGTCGCAGAAGATGCAATATCTGATAGGGAAACTCCAAGGAAAGGCGTTATCAGTTTTTGCGGGAATACTTCCGAACGAACAAAATTATTTTTGAAAAATAAAAATAAAAAACATCGCATTGATAAACTCACGGCTCAAGTGGAGCACATTAGCTCGTTTATTCAGGACTTCATGACGGCTAAAACATACGAAGATAGGAGAAACTTGGATTCCGACGAGGACGCATCATCGGAAGATCAAGAGATACACGTGGAGAGAAATTCACGATCTTCGCTAGGGATGGGATTAGTAAATCCTAATTATGAATTCAAGGAATTAAACCTATCGATGGCGGAAACCACGTGTAAGGAACCTACAGTTCCTAAGGCTGACGCAAACCGCGTAAAGAAAATCGAAGATGTACAACACTTCGGTTCGCCTGAATGGAACGAAGTAAGGTATGGGGAGGTCGTAAGAAAATACCTGGCCAACCCCATGTTCAACCAGTTGGAGGTTAATGGAGAGTTTCTGCATTTGAATAAGGCAGAGCAATACGCGGGGTCACTTGACAAATTTTGCGGGTCACTAAGCCATGCCCTGTTGCAGCAAAATGAGTGCCTCAAGAAATCTCTTCAGGAACTGGTAAACTGGAGTGCAGAGGAAGGCAAGGAATTGTCAGCAGGTTCCCTCTTCAAGAAAGTGGAGTCGCTATTTGCCCCGGATACGCAATATCAGACAGTGACCAAAGATGTCCTGCAGATGGTCTGTGGAAGGAGAGCAAATGCGATCCAGCATCGTAGGGACATAATCCTTAACGAGATAAAGAGCCGCTACGTACGGGAGGCAGTCAAAAATATTCCTCCAGCAGCGGGTTATCTTTTTGAACCAACGAAGCTAGAATCCCAGATTCAGCGGATGGGAGGACTGGATAAATGCTTCCCACATTCAAGTTTCGACCCTCAGCCATCAACCAGCTCGCAGATGCCCAAGAAAGTGCCAGTGAGGAAGCCTTTTCGTGAGAGCAGGCCCTTTCGGAAAAGCAGGACGTTTCGGGACAACAAGCCCTTCCAAGACAACAAAGCCCCCCGCGGAGGGCGATCTAATCAAGATGCAAGAGGTGCGGACAGGAGGGGACCAGCCAAACCAAGAAGGAATTTTGGCAACAAGGATAGGCTATGACTATCCGGAGAAGGCGTTTCAGGGGGGGGCAATTGCAGCACTTTATAAGCAAATGGGAAGAATTAGAAGCACCACCAACACTGCTAACCATGTTGCGAGGGTACAAGCTACCCTTTCGGCAGAAACCCCCTCTAAGTATAGTGGCAGACACGGTAAGCTCAACTTATAAAACCCAAATCACAGACGAAATGACACGACAAATAGACAAAATGAAAAAGGAAAAGATATTGGAATCAGCTTCAATATCGCCTTCCTTTCTGTCACGGATGTTTCTCATACCGAAGCAAGACGGGTCATTTAGGCCGGTCTTCAACCTTCGTCGTTTGAAAAATTTCTTAGCTATTAGCAAATTCAGACTTATTAATGTTAATAAGGTTGCAACATTTATTCATCTAGGCGACTGGATGGTTAAAGTGGACCTTTCTCAAGCCTACTTTCATCTTCCAATTCATGAGAATCATCGCCGTTTTTTGAGACTGATTTTTAATGGAGAACTGCTTCAAATGACATGTTTGCCTTTTGGACTAGCCTCAGCTCCAAAGGTTTTTGCTTCATTTACCAATTGGATAGCGCAAAAATTAAGAGACAAAGGTCTCAGAATAATTGTTTACTTGGATGATTTTTTGATAGTACATCAAAATGAAAATATATTGAAAATGCATACATTCGAAACTATTTCAATGTTACAAACTCTTGGGTGGATAATACAATTCAGTAAATCCACTATGTGTCCAGTTCAGAAAATTGAATATTTGGGAATTTCATGGAATTCAAGGGACGACTTAAAAGGCCTCCCGCAAACTAAAATAGCGAAAATAACAAATTTACTGAAACAATACATTAATCTAGGAAGGTGGTCACTTGAGCAGGCCCAGAGCCTCTTGGGTACCCTCCATTTTGCTAGTTTCGCCATTCATAGAGGCAGGCTTAACCTTCGCATGTTACAGTGTGCCAGTCGCAAGCTGCCTGCATTCAAACCGAGACGACTCCATCCCATTCCTCGAACAGCGATAGAGGAGCTGAGATGGTGGAGCAGGTCCCTGCAGACGTGGTCACCAATGCATCAAGCAGTGATTCGTCACACCCTCACGACCGACGCCTCGGACTGGGGATGGGGTGCGCAGCTAGACGACCTCAGATTGAGTGGAGCTTGGTCCCAAACACAGCAACCTCTCCACAGCAATGTCAAGGAAATGCTCGCCGTGCTGGCAGCACTTACTCCTCACGGGCCAGAGCTGTCAGACTCGGGTCTCCTGATCCAGTCAGACAACAAATCGGTGGTCGCGTACCTTCGCAACGAAGGCGGCACACGATCCAAGACATTGCTCGAAGCGACTCGTCAAGTCCTTCAGATGACAGACACGTATCGCATTTCACTGTCTGCCCACTACCTACCAGGAAGGTTCAACGAGGTGGCAGATCAACTCTCCAGAAAACGCGAACCTCCGGAGTGGCATCTTTTACCAGCAGCAACAAAATTGATTTTTGCAAAATGGGGGAGACCAACTATAATAATTGGATAATTTGTAGAGCGCCGTTTTTGTGAAATGATTTTTGTATTCGACAAAGAGGCAAGTTTTGTCAACGCTTGGACTCGAGAGTGGGATTTTCCTCTAGCTTGGGTGTTCCCCCCTCCATGCCTCATGCCGAGAGTTCTCGCACACCTCAACCGGGCCAAGGGCCTATACCTGATTGTAGCCCCGAGATGGAAGAAAGTATTCTGGAGACCAGACTTGAAAAGTCGAGCGACGAGCCCTCCTTTCACCATAATGAACCTGACAGAAGTGCTGATAGACACCAGAACCTTGAAACCCCCTCCACAAGTAGAGGATTTTATTTTGGAGGTGTGGAAGTGCCGGGGTGGAGTCAGTCATTAACAGATTGGTCGGACAAACAGAAAGAATTTTTAAAGTCAGGTTGGAGAGAATCCACACTTAAAACATATAAACCGGCATGGCTTAGGTGGCAAAAGTGGGCATTAAATCACGGGGTAAACCCGAATGTCCCTACAGGAAGTAACCTGGCAAGATTTTTAACAGATCTTAGTTTAGAAGACAATTTCTCTCCCAGCACAATTCGACTCCATAAATCGGTAGTAACAACTTTCAGTAGCCCGGAAGAAGGAAACCTAAGCTCACACCCTCTAGTCAGACAAGTTCTCAAAGCCGCAGCATTAAGGCATCCTAAACTGTCTAAGCCTCCTATCTGGGATCCCAGAATGGTGTTGACCTGGTTAGAAGCTAACCCACCCAAAAAGTTGAGTCTCTTTGAAGTCTCGAGAAGGGCAGCGACTTTACTTTTGTTAGCTTCGGGACGAAGAGTGCATGACCTGACCTTGTTACAGTGTTCGCCAGACAAACTATCCATAAATGAGGAAGGGGTCTCGTTATGGCCAGTTTTCGGATCCAAAACTGACTCTGCTACATACCAACAGTCAGGTTGGAGGTTGAGAAACGGAAATCAGCCAAATATAGACGCAGCATACTGGATTAAGAAACTGAAACGGAGGGAAACAAAGCAGAATTTAACAGAACTCTTCATCACTACATCGGGAGCAGTTAAGGCAGCTTCAAGAACAGTCATCGCCCGTTGGGTCAAAACAATTCTAGAAGAAGCTAAGATCGCAGCTGCCCCGGGAAGTGTACGGGCAGCAGTGGCGTCACTTAACTGGCTGGGTAATTTTAGATTGGATGACATCCTGGCTCGAGGGAACTGGAGGAGCCGGGACACCTTTGCCAAATTCTACAGAAGGGAAGTTAACACTCCCCTAGAGGTAAATAGGGCATTGTCTGTAGCCTCCCTATTCCACCCACTGTAACACGTGAGTAGGTATTCCAGTTTTTTGACGTATTATAATAGTATCACATTAGCGTTAGTGGTCACCAGTCGATAACAAACAGATCTCAATAAAGGTTTTAAATGACGGTTCAGGCTACATAATAAAATAGTTTTACCTACCAATAAAACTTATATTATGTACCTAACCTCATTTAAAACCTAGGCAATCACTGCCTGGTGAGAACTAATGAGAAAGAATGCCGTAAACAAAAGTCGCATAGGGGACGCTTTACTTTTGTGTAGCATCTGGTGACCACTTGTCCAACACAAGGTGCTGAAAAAGAGCGGGAAAGTGCCACGCGAAAGGGAATTTGAGAATGCTTCTCTCAATAAAGGTTTTAAATGAGGTTAGGTACATAATATAAGTTTTATTGGTAGGTACAATTTTATTATGTAGGTACCTAACCTCATTTAAAACCTTTATTGAGAGAAGCATTCTCAAATTCCCTTTCGCGTGGCACTTTCCCGCTCTTTTTCAGCACCTTGTGTTGGTCAAGTGGTCACCAGATGCTTTTTTTTTTTCTTTTTTTTTATATTTACTCCACACAGGAGGCCCTGAAGAAAATAATTTCCCTCGGGGCCTATGTCATCTTTGGGGATGCTGTGTGGAGGGTCTTTTTTGGAGAGGAAGGAGTGAACATGGGTCTTGAAGAGTCCCATGTTGTAGGAGGGAGGAAACACAGAGTAAAGCGTCCCCTATGCGACTTTTGTTTACGGCATTCTTTCTCATTAGTTCTCACCAGGCAGTGATTGCCTAGGTTTTAAATGAGGTTAGGTACATAATATAAGTTTTATTGGTAGGTAAAACTATTTTATTATGTAGCCTGAACCGTCATTTAAAACCTTTATTGAGATCTGTTTGTTATCGACTGGTGACCACTAACGCTAATGTGATACTATTATAATACGTCAAAAAACTGGAATACCTACTCACGTGTTACAGTGGGTGGAATAGGGAGGCTACAGACAATGCCCTATTTACCTCTAGGGGAGTGTTAACTTCCCTTCTGTAGAATTTGGCAAAGGTGTCCCGGCTCCTCCAGTTCCCTCGAGCCAGGATGTCATCCAATCTAAAATTACCCAGCCAGTTAAGTGACGCCACTGCTGCCCGTACACTTCCCGGGGCAGCTGCGATCTTAGCTTCTTCTAGAATTGTTTTGACCCAACGGGCGATGACTGTTCTTGAAGCTGCCTTAACTGCTCCCGATGTAGTGATGAAGAGTTCTGTTAAATTCTGCTTTGTTTCCCTCCGTTTCAGTTTCTTAATCCAGTATGCTGCGTCTATATTTGGCTGATTTCCGTTTCTCAACCTCCAACCTGACTGTTGGTATGTAGCAGAGTCAGTTTTGGATCCGAAAACTGGCCATAACGAGACCCCTTCCTCATTTATGGATAGTTTGTCTGGCGAACACTGTAACAAGGTCAGGTCATGCACTCTTCGTCCCGAAGCTAACAAAAGTAAAGTCGCTGCCCTTCTCGAGACTTCAAAGAGACTCAACTTTTTGGGTGGGTTAGCTTCTAACCAGGTCAACACCATTCTGGGATCCCAGATAGGAGGCTTAGACAGTTTAGGATGCCTTAATGCTGCGGCTTTGAGAACTTGTCTGACTAGAGGGTGTGAGCTTAGGTTTCCTTCTTCCGGGCTACTGAAAGTTGTTACTACCGATTTATGGAGTCGAATTGTGCTGGGAGAGAAATTGTCTTCTAAACTAAGATCTGTTAAAAATCTTGCCAGGTTACTTCCTGTAGGGACATTCGGGTTTACCCCGTGATTTAATGCCCACTTTTGCCACCTAAGCCATGCCGGTTTATATGTTTTAAGTGTGGATTCTCTCCAACCTGACTTTAAAAATTCTTTCTGTTTGTCCGACCAATCTGTTAATGACTGACTCCACCCCGGCACTTCCACACCTCCAAAATAAAATCCTCTACTTGTGGAGGGGGTTTCAAGGTTCTGGTGTCTATCAGCACTTCTGTCAGGTTCATTATGGTGAAAGGAGGGCTCGTCGCTCGACTTTTCAAGTCTGGTCTCCAGAATACTTTCTTCCATCTCGGGGCTACAATCAGGTATAGGCCCTTGGCCCGGTTGAGGTGTGCGAGAACTCTCGGCATGAGGCATGGAGGGGGGAACACCCAAGCTAGAGGAAAATCCCACTCTCGAGTCCAAGCGTTGACAAAACTTGCCTCTTTGTCGAATACAAAAATCATTTCACAAAAACGGCGCTCTACAAATTATCCAATTATTATAGTTGGTCTCCCCCATTTTGCAAAAATCAATTTTGTTGCTGCTGGTAAAAGATGCCACTCCGGAGGTTCGCGTTTTCTGGAGAGTTGATCTGCCACCTCGTTGAACCTTCCTGGTAGGTAGTGGGCAGACAGTGAAATGCGATACGTGTCTGTCATCTGAAGGACTTGACGAGTCGCTTCGAGCAATGTCTTGGATCGTGTGCCGCCTTCGTTGCGAAGGTACGCGACCACCGATTTGTTGTCTGACTGGATCAGGAGACCCGAGTCTGACAGCTCTGGCCCGTGAGGAGTAAGTGCTGCCAGCACGGCGAGCATTTCCTTGACATTGCTGTGGAGAGGTTGCTGTGTTTGGGACCAAGCTCCACTCAATCTGAGGTCGTCTAGCTGCGCACCCCATCCCCAGTCCGAGGCGTCGGTCGTGAGGGTGTGACGAATCACTGCTTGATGCATTGGTGACCACGTCTGCAGGGACCTGCTCCACCATCTCAGCTCCTCTATCGCTGTTCGAGGAATGGGATGGAGTCGTCTCGGTTTGAATGCAGGCAGCTTGCGACTGGCACACTGTAACATGCGAAGGTTAAGCCTGCCTCTATGAATGGCGAAACTAGCAAAATGGAGGGTACCCAAGAGGCTCTGGGCCTGCTCAAGTGACCACCTTCCTAGATTAATGTATTGTTTCAGTAAATTTGTTATTTTCGCTATTTTAGTTTGCGGGAGGCCTTTTAAGTCGTCCCTTGAATTCCATGAAATTCCCAAATATTCAATTTTCTGAACTGGACACAGAGTGGATTTACTGAATTGTATTATCCACCCAAGAGTTTGTAACATTGAAATAGTTTCGAATGTATGCATTTTCAATATATTTTCATTTTGATGTACTATCAAAAAATCATCCAAGTAAACAATTATTCTGAGACCTTTGTCTCTTAATTTTTGCGCTATCCAATTGGTAAATGAAGCAAAAACCTTTGGAGCTGAGGCTAGTCCAAAAGGCAAACATGTCATTTGAAGCAGTTCTCCATTAAAAATCAGTCTCAAAAAACGGCGATGATTCTCATGAATTGGAAGATGAAAGTAGGCTTGAGAAAGGTCCACTTTAACCATCCAGTCGCCTGGTTGAATAAATGTTGCAACCTTATTAACATTAATAAGTCTGAATTTGCTAATAGCTAAGAAATTTTTCAAACGACGAAGGTTGAAGACCGGCCTAAATGACCCGTCTTGCTTCGGTATGAGAAACATCCGTGACAGAAAGGAAGGCGATATTGAAGCTGATTCCAATATCTTTTCCTTTTTCATTTTGTCTATTTGTCGTGTCATTTCGTCTGTGATTTGGGTTTTATAAGTTGAGCTTACCGTGTCTGCCACTATACTTAGAGGGGGTTTCTGCCGAAAGGGTAGCTTGTACCCTCGCAACATGGTTAGCAGTGTTGGTGGTGCTTCTAATTCTTCCCATTTGCTTATAAAGTGCTGCAATTGCCCCCCCCTGAAACGCCTTCTCCGGATAGTCATAGCCTATCCTTGTTGCCAAAATTCCTTCTTGGTTTGGCTGGTCCCCTCCTGTCCGCACCTCTTGCATCTTGATTAGATCGCCCTCCGCGGGGGGCTTTGTTGTCTTGGAAGGGCTTGTTGTCCCGAAACGTCCTGCTTTCCCGAAAGGGCCTGCTCTCACGAAAAGGCTTCCTCACTGGCACTTTCTTGGGCATCTGCGAGCTGGTTGATGGCTGAGGGTCGAAGCTTGAATGTGGGAAGCATTTATCCAGTCCTCCCATCCGCTGAATCTGGGATTCTAGCTTCGTTGGTTCAAAAAGATAACCCGCTGCTGGAGGAATATTTTTGACTGCCTCCCGTACGTAGCGGCTCTTTATCTCGTTAAGGATTGCGTCCCTACGATGCTGGATCGCATTTGCTCTCCTTCCACAGACCATCTGCAGGACATCTTTGGTCACTGTCTGATATTGCGTATCCGGGGCAAATAGCGACTCCACTTTCTTGAAGAGGGAACCTGCTGACAATTCCTTGCCTTCCTCTGCACTCCAGTTTACCAGTTCCTGAAGAGATTTCTTGAGGCACTCATTTTGCTGCAACAGGGCATGGCTTAGTGACCCGCAAAATTTGTCAAGTGACCCCGCGTATTGCTCTGCCTTATTCAAATGCAGAAACTCTCCATTAACCTCCAACTGGTTGAACATGGGGTTGGCCAGGTATTTTCTTACGACCTCCCCATACCTTACTTCGTTCCATTCAGGCGAACCGAAGTGTTGTACATCTTCGATTTTCTTTACGCGGTTTGCGTCAGCCTTAGGAACTGTAGGTTCCTTACACGTGGTTTCCGCCATCGATAGGTTTAATTCCTTGAATTCATAATTAGGATTTACTAATCCCATCCCTAGCGAAGATCGTGAATTTCTCTCCACGTGTATCTCTTGATCTTCCGATGATGCGTCCTCGTCGGAATCCAAGTTTCTCCTATCTTCGTATGTTTTAGCCGCCATGAAGTCCTGAATAAACGAGCTAATGTGCTCCACTTGAGCCGTGAGTTTATCAATGCGATGTTTTTTCGTAGATTTGGTCGATTTCGGCAACTTTCGTTTCGGCTCATTTTGTTTTGGCAAAATGATCTTGTTAACTTCTTCTACCGTCATCTCTACCGAATCGGATGATGACATCTCGGAGCCACTCATTGTTAAATTGGACAAGAAACCAAAACACAAAACACAAGGTACACAAAACACAATGTAATGTAAATAAACAAACACAAAATGGCCGACGAACTGACGAACTTTTCCGTCGTGTTCTCCACGTGTTTTATCCGTTTTTAAACAGTTAAATTTTTTTTCTGTTTTAAAAAATACTTCGAACAGCCTCGCTGTTATAATATAATGTATTATCTTGAAAAAATTATACACTTAAAATAATTATATACGGGAAAAATCGTTATAAATTCGGAGCTACTTCGCAACGACAACGCCAGCGACGGAATTTAAAACGCTAATGAGAAAGAATGCCGTAAACAAAAGTCGCATAGGGGACGCTTTACTTTTGTGTAGCATCTGGTGACCACTTGTCCAACACAAGGTGCTGAAAAAGAGCGGGAAAGTGCCACGCGAAAGGGAATTTGAGAATGCTTCTCTCAATAAAGGTTTTAAATGACGGTTCAGGCTACATAATATAAGTTTTATTGGTAGGTAAAACTATTTTATTTTACTCGAAAATTTAACAAAATGCAAAAATATATCTTCGTTGTTTTATATGTTTTTATCCTAACACATTTTCTATCTGGTAAGATTGTAAAATTTATAAATACATAATTATGCAAAATACATTATGTATTACGAAAATAGTGGTAGCTGGCGCAAGGCGGCCGCTACGCATTTTAGCTTGGCATTCCACAGGTTAATGAAGGACTGAACGCAGTTGGCGCTAATAAAAATTTGTCCAAAGAAGACTAGCTGGCAGTCCACAATGGAGTGCTGATACCAACTTTGATGTATGGCAGTGAGGAATAGAACTGGCAGAGGAAAGGTGAAAGTAAACTAAATGGTGTAGAAATGAGATCTCTGAGGCATATATGTAGTAAAACTTTGTAAGACCTAGTTACAAAAGTGGAGATCTGGAAATAATACAAGGCTAATATATATGTAAGTGTAATGGTTAATATTAAGGAAGGGTTGCTTAGGCTTAACTCGACATTGACTAAATTGCCGGGCTTCCTTTTGAGGGTACCTTGGGTAAGGAGCATCAAATGAAAAAATGATTTCACGAAAGTCGATGGATAACTGACCGGTTGGGCCAGTCGCTTCCCTCTGGGCTTGAAGTGTAGTGTCTACACATGTTCATAGGGATAATTATTCTTCTCTCTAAACAGGAATGCTTTTTATATGTCACAGGGCTGAGAATTAATAGTAAAGTCCCACAGTTACGTCAGCCTTGTAAAAGCTACACGACGTGTGTACGGTAATATGAACCTTATAAAAGATTATAAAAAGGTGTGAGAAAACTATGGAACAGATAAAAATTTATTTCTATTTCAACAATAATATTTTAGTTATGTGCTTCTGAAGAAAGAAGGTTATATGATGCAGAAGTGAATGGTAGAAGAAATTGGGGACACCAGAGGAAGACATGGCATGACCGAGGAAATCAAATACTTGAATTGGGTTATGTCACAATAACAGAAGATTATGTATGAGACGATGCATAATGTGAATGAAGCACGGAATGTGTCAAGAGAGAGTTGTGTGGCCATCTATTCTCTCTGCCCACCCCTGCGGAGAAATGGCGTGATGGTCAATTAGTTAGTGATATTCTGTGTAGCGCCCTTCGTGGCAGCAGGACGCGTCCTAACGCTTCCTCCAACCGCTTTGTGTTTTTTTAGTATTTTCAAGGGAAATGAGGCAACATCCCTTTGAAATTATTTTTAAAATCAATCCATCAACATTTGAACTTAAATAAAAATAAACTTAATAATTATTAGAACTTTATAATATGTGATTTGAGTGCAGTGTTTTAAAGTGAATATTCTGAAATTTGCTCAAAAATATCGGACTTTCGAAACGAACGGCGACCGGTAAATACACTCCAGATGTTTTCAACAAAATTCTCGGAAACTGGGCAAGCTTGGACACTGGCAAGTTTTTTACTAAGCCCAGGGCAATTTATTACCCAACCGTCGCTTTTTTTTTTATTGCGGACAGAATGCACCACTTCAACAATTACCAGGAACAGGATTACATGGAGATAAGTGATGGACTTGCCAAACGTCACAGCGGTGCTGCCAGGGTCTCTTATCTATGTGAGGTGTCAGCGCTTTATTAGCAGCAGATACATACCTGGACGCTGTTGTTGGACGCGGTGGACTCTCTTACTGCAGCAGCTGGTCCAGTTCCTTCACCACTTAGGATTCTTGCTGCAGAGTCTCCATCTTCTATCTTCGTAGAACGTCACAGCGGTGCTGCCAAGGTCTGGTATCTGTGAGAGGATAGTGTGTCAGCGCTTTATTAGCAGCAGACACATACCTGGACGGATGACGAACCTCGTGCTGGCACTGTTGGTGGACGCGGTGGACTCTTTCGCTGCAGCAGCTGGACCAGTTTCTTCACCACCTGGGATTCTTGCTGCAGAGTCTCCATCTTCTATCTTCGTGTCACCTGTTCCTTTACTTCATTTTACTTAACTTAACTTCACTCTATTTTTGTAATATTTATATTTTCTGTAATACCTGCATCAACTGTAAAGCGCCCCTGAGGTGATATCTCACAAAAGCGGCGCTATACAAATTATCCAATAATAAATAAAATAAATAAATTAGTGAGTCAGTTTAAAACAGATAAAACCACTCACAGTTCTTGGGGACAGTTGAGCGGGCGCGGTAGCGTTCCGCCGCCCTGAACGTAGCGCATGACTGCGTGGTTGGAGAGCGCGGCGTAGGGTTGCATGCCGAGTGCGCACACCTCCCAGCACAGCACGGCCCATGCCCACACGTCGCTGGCGCGGCTGAACACCCCGTCCGTCAGGCATTCCACGGCCATCCAGCGGACGGGGAGCAAACCTGAAATGTTAATACAGTTTAAATATTGTGATATTATAATGGATTTAGTGCTGCGGGCATCTAAGCTTGTTAAAAAACCCCTTACATAATAAACTATAGTGTTGCCACGAGAAAGTATAAGTAAGAAAAACGCCAAATATAGGGAATGTATGAATGCAAATGTAAATAAAAGAGGATTCTCATAACGGATTCTAGGCATCGATGGAAACAACATTTTAAGCAACGTTTTGATTCTGAATGGTTGTCTTTCACCGGTGCGATTAGTTGCAAGAAGGCTATAACAACATGTCTAATAAATAAATATTAATTTTAGCTTTTATTGTTCTTTTGCACATGATTTTATAATTTCTTTAGCAAATTTTTACTTCTTTAATAATGTTCCACTAAATTATTATGTATATCACATGTTTGTAAAAGCCCGTATGGGCGTATAATATAAATAAATATAGGTACACCACATAAATTTGATAAACACTAATTACCTTCTCCCTCCTTTCGATAATAATCATTCTTGTAGATGTCCCTGGTCAGTCCGAAGTCTCCAATTTTGACTATTCTACCAGTGGAGTGGTGCGACACGAGGCAGTTGCGGCAGGCGAGATCTCGGTGGACAAAGTGCATCTCCTCCAGGTAACAGCAGCCGGAAGTCACGTCCAGGCACATGGATAGGAGGTCACCAAGGGTCAGCGAATCATTTGTGTACTGGTGATGAATTAAATTGGTTAGTGATGATAAACGTGGTAAACATTAATAAAAATATATTATTTAAAGATTTTTTAAGTTAATGTCTTACACATCTGACCTAACAAATGAATTACGTAGTGACCATGGTAATGCAGCTGTCAACTGTCAAGGTGACAGAACTCGTACAAAGAAATGATATTCCATGCTCTCTCCCTCCCGCCCCCCTATGGATTTCGTGTGAGACTAGAACATCGTACCATATAGGCCACGCCCAAAAACTGCATTCATAGTATAGTGTCGTGTGAGGCTAGCATTACAGTTGACAGTTGTAGGTGCTTGATTTATTGAAGGTTAAAAGCTCAAACTAAGGCAGTTGTGTCATACTTCAGTTTTCATAAAAGTCATTCCTAATTTTTTAATGAAAATTCAAAATCTGTGAACGGTGCAACAAAACTCTCAAAAGGTGAACTCTGGAATGGTGAAAATTACCAAGTCAAAGCAGCTATTCCACAACATAGGATCTAAATTCCACCATGAGCTATATGGAGTTTTGAAACATCCATTCAACTGCCAAAATATAAGACAAGATGCTACATTACATTATTTCGTAAAAAAGAGTGTTGAAACTACAATTTAGAGTTTCAGTAATGTAATTATCTATTAATTTGACTTGGGTATATTATATAAACAAACAGTACATGGTTTACAGAGATGAAACAATATACAGGAACAAGATACTTCATGTTGGGTACCTATGATACGTTGTTTCCTTGTAATGTCTGCTAAGTGGTAAGTTTATTCCATAATTACCATATGACGTGTGTAGTATATAGGTGTGTGTGTGTGTGTAATGTATGTGTGAGTGTTTGTTTGTGTGTGTGTCTGTATGTATGCGCATTGAACAGTTTAAATTATTGACATGATGCTACGTTTGAATTTGGGCAGTGAATCCGAAAAAATGTTTTGACAAATATTATTTAGAGTATGACGAGCTCGGTTAATTGTCGAATTACATGCTGCATTTGTTTTATAATTATGCGTGTGGAATAGCACTGTATGTAATAATAACAATATTAGTTTTCTCACCAGCAGAGGTCTCCGGGTGCGCAGGTACCCCAGCAGATCCCCTGCCTCCATCAGCTCCATGATGATGAAGTGGGGGTCGTTGTCCAGACACACTCCCAGCAGGCTGAGGATGTGTTTGTGCCGGAAGTTGGACATGAGCTGAGCCTCCTGCAGGAACTCGGATTTCTCCTGGTCGGTGGCGCCCTTGCGGAGTGTCTGGAAACAAAGAAAGGTGATGGATTATTGTTTATTCCGTTAATATCATTGAACATAATAATAAAATAGTTTTACCTACCAATAAAACTTATATTATGTACCTAACCTCATTTAAAACCTTTATTGAGAGAAGCATTCTCAAATTCCCTTTCGCGTGGCACTTTCCCGCTCTTTTTCAGCACCTTGTGTTGGTCAAGTGGTCACCAGATGCTACACAAAAGTAAAGCGTCACCTATGCGACTTTTTTTTAAGGCATTCTTCTTCATTAGTTCTCACCAGGCAGTGATTGCCTAGGTTTTAAATGAGGTTAGGTACATAATATAAGTTTTATTGGTAGGTAAAACTATTTTATTATGTAGCCTGAACCGTCATTTAAAACCTTTATTGAGATCTGTTTGTTATCGACTGGTGACCACTAACGCTAATGTGATACTATTATAATACGTCAAAAAACTGGAATACCTACTCACGTGTTACAGTGGGTGGAATAGGGAGGCTACAGACAATGCCCTATTTACCTCTAGGGGAGTGTTAACTTCCCTTCTGTAGAATTTGGCAAAGGTGTCCCGGCTCCTCCAGTTCCCTCGAGCCAGGATGTCATCCAATCTAAAATTACCCAGCCAGTTAAGTGACGCCACTGCTGCCCGTACACTTCCCGGGGCAGCTGTGATCTTAGCTCCTTCTAGAATTGTTTTGACCCAACGGGTGTTAACGCCGAAGTTAACATTTGGCGTGAATTTATCTTGAGCGCCACCTGTTTTTTTTGTTTGAGTAAGGGAAACAGGAAACCATAGATGGAATTTCAGGGTTTAAGTGGACAACGAATAAGAAGATAAATTTATGAGTGTAAATTAGATAGATATAATTTAAAGATATGAGTCGCACAAAGTACAGAGAAGTGTTATACATCCTAATCTAGCTTTGGGCAAGAAGTTAATACGTTACTCGGGCATTTCAAGTCTTGAAATTATTGCGAACTGCGCCTTCCAGGTACGATGTCATCTTGTCAAAATAATTATACCGCTCGGGCGAGCGATGGCTTCAAATGGATTCTCCTTGTGAATCCATTTCATCGGTAAGCAGGTAGCAATTATGAATATTATCTGAGGTTCCAGAATTAGCGGAGGGTAGGCAAATTTACATCTTACTTGAGGATTTGAAGTGTGGCTTTGTATTGCCAATCCATTGGTCTTATTAGAGTTATCCTCGCCGGGATATTTAGATTGCCATTTTAATCCATCTGCCTTTTGTAAGTTGAAAATGGCGATCAGGCTGTGATCCGTCGTTTTTATGATTCCACGGTGCTCCAAGCCGTTGAACCAAAAGATAAAGAATGACCGCTTCCTACCTTCCGATTCCAATCTTGCCACCTTGAAGAAAAGTGTTGCCAGGCGCATCCCACACAGTTCCTTTTATGTGGGGAAGGAGAAGTTCTTACTTTGTTACGATTATATACGTAACATTTCCCCGCTCGCCGCTGAAGAAAATTTGCCCACAAATTTTCTTGACAACTTAAAAACTCTGCCCAGAGAAAAAAACTAATCTAAGCTGATATAGAAACATAAATTATTACAATGTATTTTCTTGTTTTATTTCTAACAAATATTTCTTAAATATCAATAAATCTTGTAGTAACAGTATAAATTATTACCATTTTATTTTATTTTTATTAACCATACAAATCCTACTGTTAATTAACTTTTTATAGTCTCAAAGGCAACTACTTGGCGCTCCCGAAGCTTGCCGGCTGCTTTTTTCTAGCGCTCCTAGATATATTTTGAAAATATTGGGAAGTCCTTGTTTGTTAAATTGTGTAAATTTCTAAAAATAACCGTAATCATTTTTATGTTAAGTGTATACAATCAAAATAATTTTAATATCGCAGTTTCTAGCTTAATTGAACTTTTAATAAAATAACTCATATTATTTTAAAACTCTCGTTTCTTAAAACACAGTTGCGCTTCCATCCGATGGTCAACTGGACACATGTGCATACCGCACGTGGCTCGACCTAGCAGCTAATCCCAAGTGTTCAGTTTGTAGTGCAGTGATTTACGATGTTTACTTTGTTATGCAATGCATAATATAAACACTACTATTGTGTATAATAGGGCAACACTATTAAGTTTTAAAAATAAACGTGTATTGTTGGACCCTCTGGTTGCCGCAAAAGTAACCTTGTACAACCTTGTGCGTGACCCAAATGTGAAAGCTAGGTACCGGGGTTGTCGTGGAGGACAAAACAGGAAAAAATATCTATGCAAGAAGGAACAAGACTTTAAAACTAACAATAACTCTAATAATATTAACTCTCTATTAGAACAGGGTATTCAAGTGGTCATACCAACTGACAAACGGAGCGTCCTAGCTTCTGAAGCACTACGCGATTCTGATAAATGTGACAATCTGAACTTGAATAAAATTCGATCAGAACGACATGCGAATTTTAGAAGCAGACGGCTTGCGGTGGGTTCCTGGAATGCACGTTCTCTGAACAACAAGTTAGAGGAGGTGGATGATGTTTTTAAAGATCAAAAACTCCACATACTCACCATCACAGAAAGCTGGCATGAAAACAGTGAATCTTATTCAATCAAAAGACTTCAAGCTCTTGGGTATGTCGTTCTGGAGCAGGCTCGACCCAGAGCTACGGAACACTCTAATAGTATATCACACGTAAATCATGGGGGTGTCGTGATAATAGCCCGACAAGGACTGCGGCTTACCAGGGTCGAAAATGGCACATTCAGTACATTTGAGTACATTGGCTGCCGTGTTTCTTCTGCGGGATCGTCTTTATACTATTAACGCTGTACCGACCCGGTTCGAAAACGATCTGTGTAGAATTTTTTAAGGAGTTTTTGCGTTTTTTGGAATGGGCAGTGGGTCTTTCCGAAACTCTCATCATCACGGGTGATATAAATATTCACCTCGAGCGCGAGACATCACCCAACGCTATCAAATTCATTGACCTACTGGATAGTTTTGGACTCCGGCAATGGGTCAACGAACCAACTCATGATGCTGGTGGAATTATAGACATTTTTGTATCCATGTGTAGTAGCCCACCACTGACCGCTAAAGTCTGTGATATAGGCTTATCAGATCATCGACTTGTCCGCACCGAAATTCATTTCAACCCGCCAAAAGTGTCCTATAAAACAATAGAATCGAGGGAATGGCGTAAATTTAATTTCGAAAATTTCCTTGAAGATCTCAAAAATTCTTCTCTATGCATAGAAAGCAACTGGGAAATTAAGACGACGACAGATCTAATCGAGGAGTATAACACCACTATTTCAAACTTATTAATAAAATATGCTCCAACCACCTCGAAAACGCGGAAAGTTCGAAAGTCTGACGGCTGGTTCGACGAAGAGTGCCGAAGCCAGAAAAGGCGAATGAGGAAACTAGAGAGGTCATATAGAAGAAACCCAGATGTTACTACACGAGATCAGTGGATAAATGCTCAAAATGAGTACAGAAGCAAAATAAGTGCCAAAAGATCCGATTATTGGATCAATAAAATTGACTCTGAGCGGAAAAATCCACGACGTCTCTGGAACTCGGTCAAAACTATCATCGCTGGTAATACTGTTCCAACTGCTACAGAAATTACACCGCAGGCCTTTTCTAAGTTTTTCTGTGAAAAAATAGAAACCATACGCGCCTCCACATCTTCTGCCCCTCCGCCAAGATTTACAGCCAATTCCACAAGGATACTGTCATATTTTGAACCTACAACGCTGGAAGAAGTAGGAAAGTTGATCCTTAGTTCGCCAAACAAACAATGTACTCTTGACCCTATCCCAACGTGGCTTCTCAAGAAATGTTGCAACGTGTTATCCCCTTTCCTGGTTCACGTGTTTAATAAGTCCCTAAGCACAGGTGACTTCCCGGAGCCACTTAAGTCTGCTGTAGTTACCCCAATTATTAAAAAACCACAGCTTGATGCCGACAACCTGGGTAATTATCGACCTGTATCAAATCTGCCTTTCGTAGCTAAACTACTAGAAAAAATTGTGGCTTCTCAAATAATCTCCCACTTAAATCTTAATAAATTAATCACAAATCATCAATCTGCATATAGGAGGTTCCACTCAACAGAAACCGGATTACTTCGTGTCCTGTCAGATATAACCCTTGCCATAGAGTCAGGTAAGTTAGCACTTATTTCACTTTTGGATATGAGCGCTGCATTTGATACCATTGACCACGACTTTCTCATTAAGAGACTAGAAGTAACGTTTGGCTTACATTCTAACATCAAATATTGGCTAGAATCCTATCTATCCAATCGCTCGCAAGCAGTAAAGGTTGGAAATAAACAGTCCAACTTCTCAAAACTCTCTTCAGGGGTACCCCAGGGATCCGTTTTGGGTCCACTTCTCTTCATTCTTTTTACAAATGACGTCGCAAAAATCATCAAGTCATTTGGCCTTTTATCTCACTGTTATGCTGACGATCAGCAAATATACTTTTACTGCTCACCAAATGAGATCGACGGCCTAAAAATTCGCACAGCTGAGTGTCTAGAAGCAATCAATCTCTGGATGTCCTCAAATAAACTTAAGCTAAATCCTTCAAAAACGGAGTTTCTCTGGGCAGCCACACATAGACGCCAACATTTAATAGAAAACTCACCAATCGCTATTTCCGGCAACGACGTAACTGCTAAAACAACCGTCAAACTTCTGGGAGTTTATCTGGATTCAGACCTTTCTTTAAAAAGTCAGGTAAATAAGACCGTTAGCACGGGGTTCTTCTACCTTAGACAACTTAAGTCAGTTCGTAGAAACCTTTCAACAGAGGCAACTAAATTACTTGTGAACTCATATATAGTATCACGTCTTGACTATTGCAACGGCATTTATGCAAATCTTCCTAAATGCGAAACTGATAAACTACAATCAGTGTTCAACGCCGCAGCAAGGCTTATCACCGGGGTACCCAAGTTTTCGCACATTTCGGAACACCTCCGAAATCTTCACTGGCTGAAGTGTCCTGAAAGGATCCAGTACAAACTATGCTGGATGGTGTTTAAAGCTATCAACGAAATGGCGCCACCGTATATTACTGAGCTATGCATTCCCGAAAATACTGGTCTAAGGCAGTCAACTCTTAGATCAGCGACATCATCTGCAATTGGAAGGTTGAAAGAGCCTAAGCGAAATCCGAACACTAAGTTTGGTGATCGTGCATTCGGAGTATCCGGCCCCAAGGCTTGGAATAAACTTCCTATGGAATTGAGATGTATAACCAGCCCAACAGAATTTAGATCCAAACTAAAAACTCACTTTTTTAGACACTCATTTCCATAAATCCGTCATTCTATCCAAATATTTCTTTTTTTTCATTTTTTTATACCGTAATTGTTACATTATTGTGACGGACGTACTGCTCCGGGCTCGGCCGCGGTCACCCACGATTAGGATAATAAGATAAATATAGAATTGTGGAATAAAATTAAATGAATCCTAACTGTCCTAAAGAAATAAAATTGTATAAAATGTATGTAATAATGTAAAGATGTAAATGTATGAAGCAATGTAAAATGAGAATGTAAACAATAAATGAAACGTCGGAGCTTGGATAGAGGTATACGGGCAGAGAAGTATTGTTAGAGCTGGTACAATCATGAGATCATTTAATTCGGGCACGATTATTAGAGTCGTGCTTATACGAGAGGGAACGTTCGGCCCCGGCCCGAAGCAAAGGGCCGTGCGCCGTCGTGGCGTGCGAGGTGTTTCGCCGTCAGAACGTTCCCCAAGCGCGATTCTGAAGATCGTGTCTGAACAAAGAGAGGCCGTGGTCGCGTTCGACCACGAGCCCAAAATTACCGGCCGAGAGGCGGTAGCCAACCCGGCGGCGAGCCGCGGGCGCGCCACAAACACGGGCTTCGATTCCAGGAATCAAAGAGAAAGCGGGCCCGTGTGAGCGTCGCTCGTCCGGCGAAGGCCGCCGGGGTCCTATAAAACGGGCAACAGTCCCTAGAAAAGCTAGATATCCAGCAACCACCACCAGCTCTACACTTCTCTCTGCTCAGCCTTCTACCTCGCTCCGACTTCTGACTCTACTCGCCTTCTCTTCTTCTTCTGACCCTCGCCTCACCCCGGACCTCTCTGCCTCTACAACAAGACCCGGATCTACGACAAGGACCAGAATCAGCATCGGACCAGCTACAACGGCTTCAGAGACGGCCCGTTCTACCCCTCCACGCCACTGAAGGAAGACAACTCACGCCTCCACGGATTGGGATCACCGCCCTGCTTACAGTCTTGTGTGTCACACATTACGTCTGGCACAATTATCTAGCGATTCCGTTCATTCAATTTTGCTATTGACTTGCCTACCAGTGGACAATGGACAATATCAGCGGGAACATAACAAGTTAATCGGTTTAATTGTTGGCAGATGAATCATCTAAATGCGTTTAAGATTGGCGATTGATTGATTTTATTCATTAATTTAATTCATTTAACATAAAATATATCCAGCTAACAATAAATCCACCCTAATATAATAGAACTTCCTTCTTCTTCTGGCGTTAGTAAGATTAAATTGTTAATTTTAATTTTAGTTGTAAGTTGCCAAATATGTAAATACTCGTGTATATGTCGTTAAGATAGTAGTTATAGGCCTTAGTCGTAAGTCACTAGATATAAGTCTTAGAGATTAGTCAGTAGTTCTAGTATTAAATATTTAAGAAATATATTTGTACAGCGCCCTTGAGGTGATTTCTCACGAAAACGGCGCTATATAAATTAGCCAAATATTATTATTATTATTACTTATGCTAATATTTACTCAAAATTAGCCAAGACTCAAACCAAATTTTTAACTAAAACTCTGTTTTTTTATATATTTTTTTTAATTTTTTTTTTATTTTTTTTACATCATAATTACTATGCTAACAATTGGTATTGCATCTTAATTGACAAAAAAAATATTCATGCAATTATTTGATTAAGGAAAATTTAGAAAAGAATTTATATAACAAACCGTAATATTTACAAATTTTCTCGCACAGCGAAAGATAGATTTGTCCAACACCATCTCGATATCCTCTAGGATTCCGGAAGTCCCAAAACATACCCGAAATGGTATTGCAGCAAACCACCTTGAAAAAAAATTTTTTTTTTTTTTTTATAAACAAATTAACATACTTATATTACATCAGAATTACCAAGTACACAACATATATATCATGGCTTTAATAGTTTAAAAAATTGTTTCCTTTTTTTAATGGAAATAGAAAAGTTCAACATTTTTCGTGGACATAGGTACACTTTAAGACCTAATCAGTTCATGATATAAATCACTGCACCAGTCACTTCACTTATACTCAAATTGTAAATGTTCGGAGAATATTGCCCACATAAAGAATTCCTCCCTAATGCCCATTGAAGTAAATCTAATGCTGCAGCTAGAAATGTTATACATTAATGCTTCTGATGTTAAAGTAATAAGGAGTTTAATATTATACAGTCTTAATTCAATAATACTTCGTGATATTTAACAACTATAAGGAACAGAAAACTCGTTTAGGAGTTTAATAGTAAACGATAATGATATAAATTAACCTATATTTATTTAAGCAGTAATCTGCCCATCACTCGGAAATCAGAGTGTTGAATCAATATAGCACTAAAGCTAAGCAATTATCATTAAAATTATACAACTCTATTTTAATTTAGTAAAATTATCATATAAAATTATGCTACACATGTGAAAACGCTATATAAACATAAAAAAAACAATCGCGTAGACATAATTTATTTATGTATTTTTTTTTTTTTAAAGACACTTTTTCTCGATGCAATCACGGAGAATTGTTTATTTTAATTTTTTTTTATTTTATTATATATTTACCTTATATTTACCTTGTATTTAAGTTTACTTTATATTATTTCTTATACTAATTTGTAACTTGAGGCAGGAATTTACTTTTTACATAAAATTAAAGAAAAGACAATTCTCTTTACATCAATTTTGCGATGCACTGAAGCAAATGTCTTTGTTAACCTAACACATAGAAATATCCTAAAATTTATTAGTTTTAGCAATCCATCAATCCAATCATCCATGTTTTATTTATTGATATAAAAGAACCCACGACCAAAACAATAAATAAACCGAGAGTCATCTATACCCCACATATAGAGGATAGCTACTTCTCTACGTGCTAGGTTAGATGTCTTCCATTTAATTTGACTTAACTATGTCTTTTACATGGAAATCACCAACGATTTTCCCGTTCAAATCTGCTAGTTTATATACTAAATCAGAAATTTTCTTTACAACAACGTTACATACGAATCGAGGCGCGAGCTTCTGCACAAAATAATTAATCGCGCTAGACTGTACGAAATTTCGTCTCCAAACTATATCGCCCTCTGCATAAACTACAGACTTCCTACGCAGATTGTAGTGATTGGCACCTTTTTTATATGCTTTAAATAGAGAATCAGTAACTTGTTCATATATTGGGATTAGTTCTTCTAATTTTTTCCCATACGTTTGTCTTGTATCCTGCGCCGCAGTATTAGAAGACTCTATAAGTTTGTGTAAGTTTCCATCTATGATTTGTTCTCTACCATGCATGAGAAAATATGGCGTAAAGTTTGTAGAAAAATTTACGCAATTATTTAAAGCTGTTTGTACCCGTGGTAAAACTTTCGCCCATTTACGATGATCATCTTCTACCAGAATTGAGAGAGCGGTACCTATTGTCTGGTTGTAACGCTCCACGACATTATTTTGTGGCGTATACAAAGTGTTATAAAAAGGAGCTGGTACATTGTATTCAGCAAGTAAGTTTTTAAAGTTTTTGCTAACAAATACTTTTCCATTATCGCACACTAAAGAATGCGGAACTCCGTGCACCAAGAAAATGTTTTCTTCAATATTTTTAACAATACTAGGAGCGGTACCGTTCCTCAGTGGAAACAGCCAACAGTATTTAGAAAACACATCAACGCAACTCAAAATATAATTATGACCAGAATATGAACGAGGTAACGGACCTACCAAGTCAACCGATAGCATCTGCATTGGTTTTGTAACCACTTTATGATTAGTTGATAAACCTAATTGGGGAGACGTACTAATTTTATGTGCCTTGCAAACGGAGCAGTTATTCACGAAGGACTTAACGTTTTGATATAAATTTGGCCAATAATAACGCAGTTGTACTTTTTTGTACGTTCTAAATACACCAGGATGACAGGCTAAATCAGATTCATGTTGATTTACTAAAATTTCCTTACGTTTCTCCTCTGGAACAACAAGTTTCCACGCCGTGTCCTCACATAAGCTATAACGTGTTTTACTATGTCTGTACAACTCATTGTCACGTATTTGAAAATTTAAATAGCGCTGAGGGAATTTTTTACAACCGGACCATAAGTCTATGTACCATTTATCTTTACTAATGGGTACTAACGTATCATTAACTAAAGCCACCTCTACACGTGATAGAACATCGGGAACCGTATTTAAAGATCCCTTCTTATGGACAACGTCAAATGAATATTGGGATAACCGTGTCGACCATCTCGCAAGTCTCCCACTCGGATTACTCAGAGTAGTTAACCATTGTAGACATGAATGATCTGTGACTATTTTAAAATGTGAACCTTTTATATATGAACGAAAATGCGTAACTGAATCTAAAACCGCTAACAGTTCTCTTTCTGTGATTCCATAATTACGTTCATGTACATTAAGGCTACGTGAAAAATATGCTATAGGATGTTCCTCTTCGCCGAACACCTGCGTTAAAACACTTCCAATTGCCACCCCAGAGGCATCACAATGTATTGCAAATGGCAATTTAAAATCTGGACAAGATAAAACAGGAGCAGATATCAACGCATTTTTTAGCAAGTTAAACGCATTCTCTGCTTCCGGCGACCAAATAAATTTACTTATACCGTTCTTTGATCCAGAAAGTTTTGTAAGCGGAGCTGCTATAGTAGAAAAATCTTTTATAAATCTTCTGTAGTATCCACTCAGACCCAGAAAAGATTTGAGTTGTTTAGAATTTTTTGGCACCGGATAATTCTTAATACACTCGATTTTTGAAGGATCAGTTTTCAAGCCTTTCGAGTCCACAATATAACCTAAGTACTTAAGTTCATGCTTACAAAACTCGCATTTCTTTAGATTTACTGTTAAACCAGCTTCTTTTAATCTAAGAAATACCTTTTCTAACAGGTTAAAGTGAGAGTTTAAATCTTCAGAAATAAAGATTAGATCGTCTAGGTAACAGAACACATTCTCGTCAAATTCCGGACCGAATAAAATATCTGCCAGGCGCTGCATTTCACTAGCTGCGTTTTTTATGCCAAAAGGCATACGTACAAACTCAAATAGACCACGACCCGGGACTACGAAGGCCGTCTTTTCACAAGAATCCTTATCTAAAGGTATCTGCCAAAACGCGCGTGAGAGGTCAATTGAAGAGATGAACCTTGCTCCCCTTAATTTATCCAGAATGCGTGATATATAAGGTAAGGGATAAGCGAAAGGTAATGTATTCTTATTTAAAGCGCGACTGTCTAAACATAATCTCCCCGAACCATCCTTTTTAGTAACAATTACAACAGGGTTTGACCACGGCGACCGGGACGGTCTGACAACTCCTAATTTTAACATTTCATCCAACTCAGCTTCAAGCTGTCTTTGCCGTGCCGGTGAAAGAGGATAATATCTTTGTTTAATTGGATTACAATTGGTCTCAATCTTATGTTGGACCAGATGCGTTACGCCTAAACCTTTTTCTTCAAACGAAATACTACGAAATTTATCAATAATATGAATTAATCTAGAATTTTCTTTTGACGATAACTTAGAAGCAGGCGTTATAGAACGTACATCATCTATTTCACTATAAACTACTGTATTAGACAAAGTATCGGAATTAATTGATGTAAACAATTCTGGAGCAATTTTGAATTGTTTCCAGAAATTAATTCCCAGTATAAACTTTTGCGTAAACGCTGGAATTATATAAAATAAAACTAATTTTGATGTTCCCTGATACACAACGGGAAGCAACATGGTACCCAGGACCGTCTGACGCTTACCGTCAGCCGTCGTAACGAATGTTTTGGATTCTTTAAATTTAATACCTAACTTAACAAAGTTTTTATACATAGTATCACCTATACAACTTAAGGAAGCACCCGAGTCTAACAAACCGCAAAACTCCTTATTTAATACAGTAAAACTGGCATAAGGACGATTATCCTTTGGTTGTTCCAACTTTCGAGGCAGGCCATTACCTTCGAAGTCAGGAACAACTTCAGGAGAATTCACCAAGGGCAGCCAACCAGAACAGACATCATTCCGCTGATCAGACGGAAGACGCTGCGCAGATCGACTGCTTCTTAGTTTTTTGACTTGTTCGAGTTTATAAAAAAATTATTTTTATTATTGGAATTATTTTTATTACCTTCATTCGATGAAGCAGAAGAATTTCTTTCATTAAATTTACGTTTCCAGCATCTCTCAGAACTGTGCCCTGGTTTGTTACAAACAGAACAAGATACTGTGGTTGTGGTGTTTTGATTATTATTATTATTTGAATTAAAATTCTTGTTACATAAGTTTTTCTCATTACTACGCACAACTCTTTCCGGACAAAATTTATAATAATGACCAGGTTTGTTACAATTATTACATTTCGGTACAAATGTCGATTTACATATTGAACTTGAATCATTGATATCCCGTGATTTGATCGATTTATATGTATGTTACTTTCATCCTTGACTGACAGTCTCTCAAAGTCAGTACAAAAACGTTCCAGTTCATCAATATCACCCACATGAACTGTCACTAAAAGTTTAGCATATTCCGTTAAAATAGCTTCCTTTGCAATCTCTAACAATTCATCCTGCGGTATAGGATTATATAACTTCAAATTTGCTATTTTGAGATCTAAAAAGAAGTCGGAGACCAATTGATTATTTTTTTGCTTCACGGAGTAAATAAATTTACGCGTTTGTAACTGTGCATCGCGAGGTTGATATCTACTAATTAATGCACACTTCAATTTTGGCCACGAAAGAGTTTCCGTGGATTGCAACAATAACATTTGGCTGTCATCAGTTGTTTTGTTTTACTCTATCTAAAATTAATTTTTTACCATTCTTTTTTGTTTTCTGGCAAAAAAAAAGTGTAGTGTGTTCTGCCTTGAGGTTTCTTCTCCCTCCTGATCTTCCAGGAGTCACTTTTCGCTGCTGATTTCCAGATATTTATAAACTTTTTTACTTCTGTCATTTTTCATACTATTATTGTAGTTGTTTACTGTTGTGAATAATGGAGGAAGATTTCCCTCCTGGACCCCCTACAAAGCCCCCAGATCCCTCTCCAGACCCCCCAGACGGGGAAAATGTAGAAATTTCTGACAGTGATTCTGTCATCTTGACTTCTACCAAAAAAGGAAATTTACTCCTTCTTCCCCAATAAAACTTGACTCGCCTTCGACTTCACTGTCCCCATCAGCACTTTCTCAACTTCCTCCAACAAACTTTTATTCTCCTCATTCCCGTGGCCCATTCATAGCATACGCCCAAAAAACTGAGCAAGGAAAAACCATCCACCCTCTTGAATTTGGCAAATTCCTATCAAATAGCAAGAACCTTTCAATCAAGCCTGGAGGTGTAAAAGCCGAGGGTCGCTTCCGAATCTCCGTCGAATTCCTCTCAGGGCCAGCTGCCAACAGTTTCATCAAAAATATCTTCATAATAAAAACACATAAATTTGTTTTTGACCACGATAGTTTTATTTTCACTCTACCGGTTTCGGAAGATCCCTTCCTTCGTCAGGAGAATATTTAAAACTAATCTACTACACAAAATATTGACACATAAATACAAAAATGTTAAGTGTTTGAGAGAGATGTCGACAAAGTGGAAGGGGTAATTACGGGAATTCCAGGAAGAACAGAGCGGTTAACTGGAAATATGTCAAGAATAGGACTATAAGACAGATTAATTTGGTTATTTATTATACTGGAGTTATTATTGATGGCTTTTCTGATTTCAAGTGCTTCTAAATTATCTAATTTTTTGCCTTTATTACTACGGTGAAGAATTTTAACCCCTGTATCTTTACTAAAAGTATGATCGGTGGAAATGAGATGATTGGCAAACTCTGATAAATTATTGTTATTTAAACATCTTAAATGTTCGGTGATTCTAATATTTATATTTCTAGTTGTCTTACCTATGTAGAACGATTGACAATCATTGCAACATAGTTGTTAAATGCCTGAGTGGCTAAATTTGTGATCTTTATCTTTAGTATTTTTAAGTAATTTTCCCAAGTTGTTATCAGTATAGAACGCGGGTTTAATGTGGGTAGGCAAATTTTTTGTACTAAGTGAAGAAAAATTGGATATGTATAAGATTTTACGCCATTGAAAGGGATTTATGATTTTATTATTAGTTTCAGGTGTACCAAATAAAAATGTATTCGTCGAAATGAGTTTAAGTTTCTTATTCAGGATTTTATCAATTAAGTGTGTCGAGTAACCATTATTTAGAGCAATTTGTTTTATTTTTGACAGTTCAATTTCGAAATTAACAGCTGATAGTGGGATTTTTACTAAGCGGTGTACCATTGAATGATAGGCAGAATGTTTGTGTGATATCGGGTGGTTTGACGTGTTATGTATAGTTATATCCGTGAATGTCGGTTTACGATAGATGTTAAATTCAATTGTATTATTTATTGAAGTTAGTGTTAAATCTAGAAAATTAATCGATGCATTACTGCCTACCTCTACAGTGAATTGAATTTTTTTATGAAATGAATTTATAAGAAGAAGGAATTTAGTTAGTTGCCGCTCTGTTCCCGTCCAGATACAAAAAATATCGTCTACATATCGTTTCCAAGTGAGAACATTATTTAAGAGTGATGACTTACAATTAAAAATCTTATTTTCTAAGTTATTCATAAAAATATCTGCCAAAAGTGGGCTAGTAGGAGCTCCCATAGGTAGCCCTTGGCTCTGTTGGAAGACGCAGTTGTTATACTGGAAATAATTTTGATTAAGGCACATATTGAATAAACGAGACAAGTCATCAATCATATCTTTATCTAAATTAGAGGATTTTAACATATCTACAATTATTTGTTTGCAATCAGTAGTTGGAACATTTGGAAATAAGTTAATTACATCAAACGAAATTAGCTTAGCATTATTGGGAATGAACAAGTCCTTAACTGAATTTATTAAATCAAATGAGTTTTTAATGGTATATTTGGGTGAAAACACATTAAAATTGTTGAAGACATTAGTGATATGAGAAGCTATTATGAAATTCGGGGAAGCACAGCATGACACGACAGGACGAATAGGTTCATTGATTTTATGTATTTTTAAAAACCCGTACAACTTGGGAATTTTAGGATTAGACTGCAAGAATTTATTCTGGTTAGGATAATCATCTTTAAAGATTTGGGATTTGCATGCATTTATTGAATTTTTTATATCTATTTGAAATTTATTAGTCGGATCTTTTTTTATAATAACGAAGTCGTCACTTTTTACGAAGTCTTCCATTTTTTCGTGGTAGGCCATTTTGTTCATTATGATCACAGTGTTTACCTACCACGCCTAGACACCTACCACAGTGTTTACCTACTTCCCCTTCCACTTTGTCGACATCTCTCTCAAACACTTAACATTTTTGTATTTATGTGTCAATATTTTGTGTAGTAGATTAGTTTTAAATATTCTCCTGACGAAGAAAGGGATCTTCCGAAACCGGTAGAGTGAAAATAAAACTATCGTGGTCAAAAACAAATTTATGTGTTTTTATTATAAATTATGATGAGCCACAAAGTGAATGCTTTTTACAATTACGAAAAATATCTTCATTTCATCTAATTCAAAGTTCAAGGCATATATCCCTACTTTCAATGTCACTCGCATGGGCCTGGTCAGAGGTATCTCGACCGATCTGTCCATCGAAGAAATTCTGTCTTCACTTTCAACCCCCCAACACATTGGCAATCCCATAAAAGCCAGGAGGCTAAATTACAAGGACTCCTCTGAGGGTATAATTACCTGGAAGCCCTCCCAATCTGTTGTTATCACCTTTGAAGGTCAATCTCTTCCCTCCCATATATATTTATTCTTCAACTCATTACCAGTTGAAATGTATACATATCCCACCACTCAATGTTTCAATTGCTGCCGTTTTGGTCATACCAAAGCTGCATGCAGATCTCAACCCAGATGTTTTAAATGTGGAGAAAACCACGCAGCTGACCAATGTCCTTCCTCCTCCTCACCTAAATGTTTTAACTGCTCAGGCTCACATACAGCTATCAACACATCTTGCCCAGAACAATCTCACCAAAAAAATATTAAAATTTTTATGGCCTCTCAGAACTTGTCTTTTCTGCAGGCTTCTAAATTATTCCCGCCTGTCAAAAAATCATTTGCTGAGGCTTTATCCAGCAACTCCTCATCCAACCCTCTTCCCTCCACTACAACAACTTCTTCTCGTTCAACTAAATTCACATACAAAAACGCTATCTCTAAACCGGCTCCTGGATACGATCAGCAACAACACAACTCACTGCTCTTAAATCCCAATGGTTCACCTCTTTCAAATGCCACAAATGGGTGTGCAAATAATTATAATCCGTCCTCAATGAACTCTCTTAAACTTTCTGAAAAACTCTCCCAAGACAATTCTTCATTTATCCAAACTCTTATTATTCTTATAATTGACCTTATTTTTTCTCAAACTAATCTACCGTCCAACGCTGCTACTATTATTTCCACATTAAAATCATTTATTCAAAATGGCTCTTCAGGATGTCAGAATACTTCAGTGGAATAGCCGAAGTGCTATTTCTAACAAATCTGATCTCCTTAACCTATTAAATTCCAACTTTATTTCTTTGGCTGCTATCTCGGAGACTTGGTTTACTCCATCCACCCACTTTAATGTGGGAGGGTATTCCTGTCTCCGCGACGACCGCCCGGAAGGTTCGGGCGGCGGTGCTGCCCTTTTTATTAAAAAATCCATATCATTTTCCCCAATAAATAATATCAAACCCCCCAATGCTGACTTCCAAATGGTTGCAGCTAAAATAAAGGACACATCCTTTATTTCAGTCTATCTTCCCCCAACAGCCCACTTCAATAAACAAACTTGGTTGCAAATTGTAAGTCAACTAAGCCCTCCTTTCTTTATATTAGGCGATTTTAATGTCCATTCCCCCGTCTGGGGTTCTGCTTTCTCCGACCGAGATGGTCGAAGTGTGATGGATTTCCTAGATCAATCCAACCTTTTCCTTTTGAATGACGGATCTCCTACTAGGATCTCACGCCCCAGCACAAACCCCAGTGCAGTGGATCTCTCGATATGTTCTACTAGTCTGGCTTCTCTCTCCTCGTGGGTGGTGTCCCCCGACCCTTGCTCCAGTGATCATTTCCCGATCATCATTACTTATCAAACTTCTTTCCAATCGGACAAGTCTCATATTTCGACAAAGATTAAAACGAAACACACCAAATGGGATGAATTTAACTCTCATATGGACAAGTTCCTACTAAATTCACCCGCCACCGATATATTTTCCGTCAAAGATGATTATAATAACTTCAAATCAATGCTCATAACTGCAATAAATAAATCAAAACTTCCCCCTAAAACTAAATCTCTCAAAAAACTCCCTCCAACTCCCTGGTGGGATGAGGAATGTTCCAAAGTAGTAAGAATTCGGAAAGCTAAATCTCTTTCCTATCGTTACAATATGACTATGGAGAACTATCTTATATACAAAAACGCTGAATCCAATGCCAAAAGGGTATTGAGGTCAAAAGAAAGATCCGGGTGGTACAACTTTTGCAGTTCAGTATCTCCGAACACTCCAATTTCGGAAGTTTGGTCTATGATCCGAAGATTTCGATCCTCCTTCAGTTCACCATCTCCTCGAGCGTCCCATTCTAAATGGATAGATGAATTCTTGGACAAAATTGCCCCCCCTTCTGTTCCTAACTTAGATGAAATAACGCCCATCTATAATACTCCCATGTCTAATCATTGGCTAGACTCTCCATTCACCTTAATTGAGCTAAAAAATGGTTTATCAACAGTCAAGGACTCATCTCCAGGCAGAGATGGTATACCTTACAGCATAATCAAAAATAGTAATGATAATGTTCTAAACCACTTCTTGAGCATCTTAAATAAAATCTTCCAGACTGGTATAATGCCTGATGACTGGAGTTCTCAAATAATCATCCCTATTTTAAAAACAAACAAATCTCCAAATTTTGGATCCAACTACAGGCCAATCGCTCTTTCATCCACCCTCAGTAAACTTTATGAAAAATTAATTAAAAACCGATTAGAATTTTTTGTCGAGAGTAAACAGCTTCTCTCTCCATCTCAATTTGGATTTAGGAAAAAAAAATCCACTCAGGATAACCTTGCCATCATCAGCACTGATATTAATTTATCAATTTCTAAACAGGAAGTTTGTCTTGCCGTCTTTATAGATATAGAAGGCGCCTTTGACAATGTTTCCATCCCAATCCTGAAAAAAAAACTTCTAGGCCTTGGCCTTCCCCCCATGTTTGTCCAATCAATTATTAATCTATTTCTAGATAGAAAAATTTTCATTGAACTTCCAGATATTTCTCCTCAAAGTAGGTCTATTTGGAAGGGTTTACCACAAGGCGATGTATTGTCCCCCTTACTGTATAATATATACACATATGATATGCATGTCACTATTCCCCCACAAATAAAAATTATCGAGTTCGCAGATGACATAGCTTTCTTCTTATCATCCAAAATCATCCCTCTTGCCGTCAAATATCTTAACGAAGCCATGAATGCCCTTTGCACATGGCTCACGTTACATGGTCTTGAACTTTCAATCCAAAAGACTCAGTGTGTCACCTTCTCAAACCGCCATAAAAACCCCCCCGTTCAAATTTTATTTAAAAATTCTCCAATCTCCAACGCTTCTGAAGTAAAATTTTTGGGAGTAACATTTTATAGGAAACTTAAATGGTCTTCCCATATTAATAATTTAGTTACTAAATGCGAAAAAAATTTAAATATCATCAGATCATTATCTGGCGTTTGGTGGGGAGCTCACCCTACTTGCATTAAGTTGCTTTACAACGCACTTATTCGAAGCCATCTCGATTATGCCTGCCCACTTTTTAGTACTGCCTCAAAAAATGTACTTGATAAATTAGACAAAATTCAATCTAAATCTTTGCGAATTATAACTGGAGCGATGCAATCGTCACCCATCAATTCCCTTCAAGTAGAATGTTCTGATCCTCCTCTTTATTTAAGGCGTCAACTATTTGCTGACAAATTTGTTCTTAAATGTTTAAATTCTAAATGTCATCAGGTTATCCCCAGCGTCTCGTTGTTCATTGACTCAAACCATTCATCTACAATCAGAGCTTCAACTAAACCTATTCCTGACATCTGTAAAAATTTTAAGTCTCTCTCAGAGCTCCACATCATCCAAAATGATCTACTTCCCTTATACAAACTAAAATATAGTCACGTCACCCTATCCCCAACAATATTAGAAGGGATCGGAATCTTTAAAAGTCATTCCAATCTCCCGGCCCGAACTGTCAATAATATGTTCAATGACATTATTTTATCTAAATGGCCCAACTTTTCTCTTTTATTTACTGATGGATCCAAATCTCCCGACTCTCCTAACTGTGGTATAGGTATTAACGTTTACCACAATAATTCTAATGATAGAATATTTCATTCAATTTCAAATCAATTTTCAATATTTTCAGCTGAGTGCATTGCAATAATAGAATCTCTCAAATATATAATCAAAAATAATTTTGAACATTCCCTCGTTCTCTCTGACTCTCTCAGTTCCCTCCAAAAACTTAAATCCAGTCCTCTTCTTCATCCTGATGATCATTTTGTATGCCTTATTCGAGTGATGATAGCATCCATTCAAAGCTCTGGTAAATCTGTAACTCTGATTTGGATTCCTGGACATGTTGGTATCATGGGTAATGATATTGCGGATGCCTTGGCAAAACAAGGAGCGTCCAACCCTGTTGTTACCCTCGTAAACCACATTCCCTTATCTGACATTTTTTCCATCATCAAAGAAAGATCCCGCAATGTTTGGTCAGAGTATTGGCACATTGCTAGTCAATCCAAGGGAGCCTGCTATGCCTCAATACAAAGGACTATACCATCAAAACCGTGGTTTCAGCAATTCCCTCATTTTTCCAAAAAAGAAATTTCTTCACTCATTCGAATGAGGATCGGTCATTGTTCCGTTCCTTCCCATCTTTTTAAAATTCACGTCCTTGACTCCCCAGATTGTACATTCTGTGGTCTAGAAGTGGGAACTTTAGATCACATATTTTTTGGTTGTCCCTCTCTAAACAAATATCCTCTCTTCTATCAAGCCTTAACTAAAATTGCCTCCCCTCCATTCAACATTTCATCTCTTTTAAGTCTGAACTCGACTCCAATTTTCATTATAATTTTGAAATTTGCCTATTTAAATAAAATTAATATTTAAATTCACCTTTCAATACACCTTTCTCAATAATTTTAAATGATGGCCAAGAACACCCTTGAAGGGTGAAAGCCAGAAATAATGGAAAAAAAAAAAAAAACAATTAGTTGCTTTGCACAAACTTAGGCAAAGTGCAACAAAACTTTAGTTAAAATTTCCCGAACTTTGGTAGATCTTTATGTCGTCGCTAGCACGCAGGTGTTCATTTACGACGCAGTTATCAGATTGCCACAGTTCGCACCATACGTGAATTGACGTTCGTTGCGCGCGTTGCGAATTTATTTTTGAATTGAATTGAATTTATGTTAACCGCTGTTCCTAGTTCCTAGTGATAATGGCAGAAAAAACCGTGGAGGATTATTTAATTTCTTGGAATCTGGAGGCTTACATAGAAACATTTAAAGGTGAGTTTTCTTTTTTAATTTTTTTATTGATTTAGAATTTAGATCATGGAACTATGATATTATATATTGTGATGATATCCATTCTATTTGATTTAGAAACTGGCACCTTCATTATTCCATGACTCAAGTACCTACGCAATAGATTTAGAAGATTTGTATTTATTATGTACCTAGTTTGAAGAGTGCGTGTTGACGCTACAACCAAGATTGTGTCAGGAGTCATGACACAAGTTACAGAGAGTGGTATATATAAAAAAATAATAATTGGATCACTTGTATAGCGCCGTTTTTGTGCAAAATCACCTCAAGGGCGCCTTTATTTCTTTGTTTGTTTCCGCCAGTATTATTTTGTATTGAACGAATGTTGTTTGAAACTGTAGTATTTTCTGTTTGAAACTGTAGTAAATTATTAATTCGGACCTGCTAACCCGGCCTTTGGGAGTATCGGGTCTCGATACTCCCAAATTCCGACTCCTCCTTGGACTACAATTTACTTAGGGCGAACCGGTTTCGTCCTATATACAATCATATACTCACGGTTGGTGTGGACTTACGGGTCGTGAATCCTCATTCCACGTTTAAGAGAGAATGCGAGAGTGGTCTACCGACCTAAATGCAAGCTGTATGCAGGTCCGCATTCTCCAGTAAACAGTACATACGAATAAATATATGTATACATACAGTTTGGGAAAGGTTTATAACTCGCAATACGAGGCTATCTACCTCGCATTCCAAGCTCGGATCTCGCACGAAGAATTCTGCACAATTCTTAGCTTGGTAACCGAATATATACGTACTAATAAGGTGATACTAATAAATACTAGTAGAATAAGGTCATATTTGATAGTTTGTTTTGGAGAGCTATCGAACTCCAGGCTTTTGTTTGTTTGGTTTTGACGTTTTTATTTAAGAGAATCGTCATCTCTATTTGGTTTGGTTAATGGTCTTGTTGTAGGAGCGACCACTGCCTCCTGTTTGATGAACTGTATTTGTTTTAAATTTTACCTCCAGGTTTCAACATTACTTTTTGTTCATCCTATCCCGTGATTTTCCAATTGTTTCAAGTGGTTGATTGCCACATTAGAGAGTACTCGACCCTTAAATATCTCAGGCAACTGATGGGGTTTTGTATGAGCACCCAATCAATAATATTCAAATGTTTCGTATAATTTTCGATATAAATCTGGCTAACCCGTGATTTTTCAATTGTCGATTGTGAATGATAAGTATTTGTAAGCACGCAGCTTCCAGCTGTTTCAGGTAACTAATAAAAACTGTGCGATTATCTAATCAATGGTATTTAAATGTTTTATGTAATTTTTTGATATAAATCTGGCTAACCCGTGATTTTTCAATTGTCGTTTGTGATTGATAAGTATTTGAGAACACGCATCTTCCAGCTGTTTCGGGTAATTAATAAAATCCTTTGTGACTAACTAATTATGGCCAAGGTCGTTTTCAAACTATGCGGTTGACCCAATTCTCCAGTGATCCTTTGTTTTGTAAACAAATAATATAAACATCTCCTGACACACTAACCTAAATGTGAGATTTGTTTATTTTAAAATTCCTTAGAAGTCATTTGTGCCTCTTAACTTTTATTGTGCACTATTAATTAAAATATTTTTAAATCCTTTATTGAAGTTAAACTATTTATTTCATTTTCCGAATTTAGTAAATTTACTAGAAGTTAGGTGAAAATAATATAAATATATATATATGTACACATATCTCGATTGTCAAAATACGTTAAATAAGATTACATATATTAATAAATAAATATAAGGTATATGATTCTACATGGTCTTGAATATTAATAAATACATATTTTCTTTTTCAATAATATAGGTATGTCCTCGGGTAGGTATTAAAAATCACTACCATTTCGATGCTTCGATTAATAAGTAAAATACATATATATAATTACATTACTCATATATATATTCTTTATATACAATATTTTATTTTATATTTATAAATATATATACAAATATACAATATACATATATTAATGTGTAATTCTTTGTTTTGTTGTTTTAATTTAATATTCAATTGATATACTTCCACTTCACAGCCCTTCTGTGTCTCCTGGGACCTGAAAATTATTTATAAAAGGAAAACTCACCCACGTCAAGGTATTTCCGGTCGGGTAGTACACAACAACCTTGATGAA
Organism: Hesperophylax consimilis; assembly: GCF_061612785.1. Lineage (NCBI taxonomy): Eukaryota > Metazoa > Arthropoda > Insecta > Trichoptera > Limnephilidae > Hesperophylax > Hesperophylax consimilis. Next base: position 331,606 of record NW_028301263.1, on the reverse strand, counting down.
GAAAACCTACCTAATTAATTGTATTTTTCAACTAATTTCAAAATAAATCTTTTCGACTATTTATTCCTATTTAATATTTTATTCTCGCTTGAATCGTATAAATTAGCTGATATTTAATTTTTCTTCCGAACGAAATCCTAATTCAGAAAACCCGTTGATTTAATAACACCTTTCTAGTTTAGGCTTTTGAATGATAGCTGTTTCAAATTCTTTTCCGAAATGATAGACTGATGATTAAAATTCCGGTTAAAACGACAAACACTTTTAACACTGTCGCTATACGCACGATGGATTTTAATTGAACAATTTATTAATTCTAAATTTCTTTTTATATAAATTGATAAGAAAATTTATTTCAAATTGTGCAAACTTTTAATTTACTCGACTATTAATAAATTAAATTTTTCCTAACTGTTAATTTTAGAACAACGATTTAAACGTTTATTATTATCGAATCCTTTTTTTTTGTTTTTGTGTTTCTTTTAACCTAAGATGAAGTATTTATTACTATTATTATTATTTTTAACCAAATTGACGTTAAATTATAATCTATTTTTAAATATCAATACGCGATCACGTTCACTTTAGATTAACGATAACAAACTCTTAAATTTAATTTGAATGTTTTCACTTTGAATGAAATAATTATTTTTAAATTTTTAATTAATTCACAATTCACTTTTTGCACTTCACTTAACACTTTTAAGCACTGAGTTTAAATTATATTTATTTTCACTGTTTAACCAAATTAAACTGACTCAACAAAACTTCACTGATGGGATTTTCAAAGGAATTTAAACTGAATTTAAAATTTCTAACACTTAGATTATTTCACTAGAATTTTACCAATAGACGTAGTACTGCCACGTAACACTTTTCAAAACCTCGGCGCGACCGTCTCCTGACTGATGTGTTCCAACTTTTTATACCCCTCTCAGGTTCCAAAAGACGTATCTGAATTTCTCTTGATGCTTAATTCTATCTCCTATCAACTCGTAAATCCAAACACCCCTTCCATCAATATCGATTGTGCTTCCATAAGATGTTCTGCTTTCCGGCTCTGGGTGGCGGTCAATTTTTATCTCACGTCGCTAACTTAATAGGGTCCGAATCGGGTAAGTCTGTGTTAATCGCCCAAGCTTCCTTTGTCCTGTGTTCATACAAAATGTAGTTAAATTCTCATGATTTTGTGTTCCTTTTTTTGCTCAATTTGCGATAGGTCCGTCCTCAATAACATATATACAGATCTCAATTTTATGCATCTCGTGCGAAAATTGTTTAAATCCATGCTGAAATCTTTACTACGCATTTTTGAATTTCGATTCGTCTGAATTCTACTCAATTTTATTGTCCCTTATATGGGCTTTTCCATTTTCACCAGTACTTTCTCTCTTAATGCCGCAGATTTGAATTTTTCCTTATCTTCTTGGATTTTCTTTTATCCGCGACGTTTTCTTGCACAATTTCTTCTTGATTCTTATGTCATTTCTCATAACTCTTATAATTACTCATTTTCCAAGTCGTATTTATTAATTTCACGGATAAATTCGAATTGTATCGCTTTTCTCCACATGGATCATTTCCTATCTCCGTTCTTTACCCTTCCTTTTATCTTTTCTCCACTTTTCCCGATGTGTGTGGTCTCCAGGAAAATTTCATACTTCATCTATTATTAATTAATATATAATTTTCCACACTTCTATGGGAGATATACCTAATTAGACTCTGGGATATCTGTCATTTTTATTGCCTGATCCAATCTCCGCCCCATCCTCCATCCCTCACTTACAAGATTTCACATAAATTATATGTCTGGACACCTGTTTACGTTTAAAATTTTGGTACTAGACTCGTAAATTTAGTTTAATTTCAAACCTATTAATTTTAATCTCTTTTGACTAATCTAAATACTTCATAAGACCAACGTTAAAGTTAATCGCTTTTCCAATCGTTTATTACCTTAACGTAAATAAAAATCATGTTCGGATTTCGATTGTTTACCCTTCAAAATATACATGAGACCGCCAACCTTTTATCTTGGTTCGATCCCTCCGTAATATTGGGTAACTCTAATATATATCTAACCTAATAATTATGTATAATGTCTACTTTTCCTGAATCTAATCTATCGCTATATGTTTAGTGTTACTGTCTTCTTCTGATACTCGATTTTCACGTCCCTAGAACCTTCGTAGCAGCTAAAATCTCTGTATTATCCTTCCATTCGGTCGCCGCAATTTTCTAAAATGTCTATTTTTTTTTGCGAGATTTTCATTCAAAATTGATTTACCAATATGTCCGTTTCATCTTAAATTGCTAACGATTAATTTCCATTGTTTCCAACACTCACTCCTCTCTTTAGTACGATTTTTATCGAACATGACACCCTCCTTCTATCATAAATAATTGCACTACAGTTGAAATTCCGCCAGTAACTTTCCTTCGCTTTTCCCGTCCCTTTTTTATACTATCACGTTTATAAATTTTCCATTGCATTTTCGTGCGTGTGTTTTTCAATTTGTAAAATCTTCAAAGCACTCGATTTCAACGGTTCGCCATCACCTAAATGTCTCGGTTATTGTAAACATTTCCTAGAGTTTGTCGCCTTGAACGTCAGTGTTTATGCCATAGTGCGTTCACCTCTAATTTTTGTGGGAACGGAAATGCAATTAATTATCTTTTTTAATGTCGGGTCCAAGGTTCAATCCTTTGTCTTTCGTAGACACACCCCCCTTCGTTCACTGATTGGTTACTCAAAATTTTTATAGCTCTTTGTTTAGATCTATTGGTTGACAACCTTCATTGTTTATTTTTAGGCCTAGAAAAGGGGAAGCCCTGTCTAGTCCTAGACGATTTTACGACCTCTCTGCTTTCGTCTTAGAACCTCGATATAATTTCAACTATTACAGGAGTCTACTGCAAGCAAGCTGGATCAATTCTTTCTCCGCCAGATGTCGTTAGTATGTCCGTTTTTCATAAATAATTTGCATATTTTTTTTTTTTTGCAGCTATGGTTTATCTGTTTTTTCCTCACTGTGATTTAAAGCCTTTCATCACAACCCGATACTCATATTCTCCTGTGCGCAGGCTAAGATGGCTTTCATCTCAGCTTGAAACACAGTGCAGTGCATTCCTAGAGGTATACTGAGTTCCCTCTTAGATCCCTGTAGACAGACCCCGGCCCCTGTTCCTTCCTCCATCTTGGACCCGTCTGTGAACCAGATTAGTTCCTGTTTGGAGTTTGGACCTGGGACCGAGTCCCATTCCTCCCTTGTGGGGTACGTCACTTTAAACAGCTGTCCGAAGAAGTATTCGGCTTGCTTGCCGTCCTGCTTCATCCCAGCCGTCGGACTAATTGCCCTCAGTCTTATTCCTATTTCCGTGTGACTGTTTCTGGGCAACTCTCCTCTCCATTGGCCATTGCAATGTAACCTGTAAGCTGCCGCCATCGCCGCCCCCTCTATTTCTATGTTTAGTGGGGGTAGGTTCAGCAGCACTCCCATGGCTAGTATTGGAGTGGTTCTCATGGCTCCTGTGATGCTTCTGCATGCAAGTCCCTGTATGTGATTGAGTGTGACCATCACTGTTTTCAGTGTTGTTCTCCTCCACCAGACCAGGGCTGCGTGCATGATCCTTGGTTTTACAACGGCTGTGTAAAGCCATTGCATCATTTTAGGTTTGAGACCCCACGTTCTGCCGCAGATTCGCCTAGTTGCCCACATCAGAGCACAGGCCTTTCTGCCTACAGTTTCCACCTGGTTTTTCCAGCTCAGTTTGGCATCTATGATGACTCCGAGGTACTTAACCGTGTCAGAGGGTTCTAATTCCTTTCCATAGAAGGTTGGATTGCTCCATCCTTCTAGTTCCCTTTTACGCGTAAAGATTACTAGTTCTGTCTTGTCTGGGTTGACTGACAGTCCTGTTTCTTCACACCATTCTTCCACTGTTGCCAGTGTTGACTGTATAAGGCCTCGGGTTGTGTCTGCATCCCAACACCTTATTATGGTTGCAATGTCATCCGCATACCCTTGCGTATATAGGCCCCTGTTGTTGAGTTTCCGGATGAAGTTGTCCACCACCAGGCTCCACAGCAAGGGTGATAAGACCCCTCCCTGTGGACACCCTCGTGTCACCAGCACTTTGATGCTTACCTCACCCCTTGTCACCGTAAGTATCCGGCCTGAGAGCATGTTCCTCAGCCACCTTCTGGTGGTTTTGTCGAGTCCATGTCTTTCTGCCGCTTCATCAATGGATTTAATAGTGGTGCAGTTAAATGCTCCCTCTATATCCAGGAATAGCCCTACCGCCAGTTCCCCAGTCGCTTGTGCCTGCTCCAGTTTGTACACCGACCTGTGCAGTGCCTCGTCGACTGACTTACCTGCTTGGTAAGCAAACTGTAACTCGTGGAGGGGCTTCTCTTTCAGTGCCCCGTCCCTTATGTGCCTGTCCATTAGCCTCTCCATTGTCTTCAAAAGAAATGAGGTGAGGCTAATTGGGCGGAATGCACCTGGTTGGTCGTAGTCAGCTCTCCCCGGTTTGGGTATGAACACTACCCTTGTCTTCCGCCATGGTATGGGGATGTATCCGAGGGCACAGCATGCCCTCAGGATCTTCGTCACCGGAAGTAGTAGTCGCAAATACCAGTCGAGCTCGTGTCGTACATCAAGAAGGTGCCACCTAAAATTTCGTCGTCGTATCATATGTGTAAATACCGAAATAAATTCATTGGTTGTTCGTCTCGTTTGTGGAGGAAAATTCACCAGTGCAAAGTGCATCGAGAACCCGTATTTTGCCCGGATTCATGGGAGTTCAGGTAGGCTGTTTTCCTTCTTCCAATTATTCCCGTGCTATTTACAAACCAATTGAATGAGCTTTAGTTATCGTTTTTTTACAGTTCACTCAAAGTGTTATAGAACACGCTACATTGTTTGCCTTTTAAAAGGGTCAAACCCTCTGATTGCCCATTTGACTCTGGAGGGAGTAACTATTTTAGCCGCAGTGTCCCAGTCCTTACCTTCCCGTGTAACTCAGGCTGGTGGTGGACCGGTATCATCTGCTTCTAACTTTTTGTAGCCGGGAAAATGTTTCCCCAGCAGTACCTCCAACTCCTCCTCCCAACTGTTGGTATATCCTCCATCAGCTTTTTTGAATGGGCCTTTTGCTGCCCCTGGGTCTTTTTCAAGAATTTTTTGGATTCTTGCAGTTTGTGGGATGGTTTCCACCTCCCCACAGTATTTCTCCCAGGAGCATGTTTTGGCTTTCTGGATTGCCACCTTGTACTCTTTCTGGTATTGCTTGTGGGTGTTTTTAGTGGGTCTTTGATATTCTTCAATAAAAGTCATTCAGATTGAATAGATAATGCTTTATTCAATGTGATACCAGATTGACATTTTAGATGTTGCGTCGCCGGCTGTCGGTAAGAGAGAGATAGTTCTTCAGCCCGGAAACGCATACATAGATAGGACAATACCATAGACATTGCATAGACATAGGCATAGATAATACAATATTACAATAGACAATACAACACTACAATAGACAATGTAACATCTTCCCTTTTTTTTTTTTTTTTTTTTTTTTTTTTTTATATAAGACAAATAGTTCACGACATTTATTCTAACACTGTGAAAATAATACAACATACATAACTTATATACCTAAAAAGTTTAATCAAATTCAGAAAATGTAAACCTTTTTGGTTTATTTATTTGTCTTCCAGACTTTGTTTGGTGTCGGATGCCTGTATCACTTGTCGCAGACACCGGGACCAAATTTTGATCTGGAGCATTGGACGAAGTTGGTAGTTGTTCGGTGTCATTATCGCCATTTTGTGTAAGAATACTTTCATAGGGTTTTATATTACATCTTAAATTATCATTACTTAATCTAGATTTATCTAACATGAGATGTTTCCTATTTCTGCGGTATGTTACACCACCTAAAGTTTTAATTACATATGAACGCGGGCAGTTAGTTAATACTTCAACAACAGTTGCTGGCATCCAATGACTTTGAGGAGTCTTTTTGAATAAAATTGGATCACCAATTTTCAATGGTGTTAACTCCTTCGTATGTGAGTTGTACGATTTTTCCATTTTATTTTGATTTTTCCTCATCCCCTGTTGGTATTTTTGGAAACTAACTGTCCTAGGTTTTAAATGACTTGACTTTATTGGAATATTTACTCTAAGTTGTCTTGACATGAGAAGTTGTGACGGTGACGGTAAATTATCTTTTGGAGTATTTCGATAATGTAACAATGCAATATATATATCAGTTTTTGACTCGTGACATTTTTTTAAAATGTTCTTTACAATTTTAACTCCACTTTCAGCTTGACCGTTGCTCTGCGGAAAGTTAGGACTAGTTGTAATATGTTCTATGTCCCATTCATATAAGAAATTTTTAAATATAGCTGAAGTGAATGGAGGACCATTATCGCTGACAAGTTGTAATGGTATCCCATGACGAGCAAATATCGCTTTTAAATGCGTGACGACAAGGTTAGCTGTATAACCTGAATGTAGAGAGACTATTTCTATATATTTAGAATAATAATCCATGACGACTAAATAAATGGTATTATTAAATTGAAGCAAATCTACACCTACCCTTTCCCAAGGAAATGAAGCTATAGAATATGGAATTAGTGGTTCTTTTCTGTTATTTGGCTTAAATTTATTGCAAATATTACATTGATCCACTTTATTCTGAATATCCGAATTCATATTTGGCCAGTAAATAATATTTCTAGCCAAATATTTAGATTTTGAGATGCCTTGGTGACTCTCATGAATTTTGTTAAGCATGACAGGACGTAATATATTCGGAATGATTAGACTAGAACCTTTGAATACTAAGTCATTGACGACGTGTATTTCACCTTGCATGTTCCAGTAAGGTTTCGTTGATGGTTCGCATTTATTTTTTGTTGCGGGCCATCCATTTACATAATATTTCTTTAAAATTCCTAAAGTAAAATCTTGTTCTGTGGCTACTTTAATTTCCTGTAATTTATTATCGGAAACGGCTAGACTCGAAATCAGTAAATTAACATGTACCTGCAGTTCTTTTTCTACTGCCGTTATCTCAGTGTCTGGCAAGGGTGCACGAGATAACGCGTCTGCTACATACATATATTTGCCTGGTACATATGCGACATTGAGGTTATATTTTTGTAACGACATCATCATTCGTTGTAATCGTATCGGTACATCCGAAAGTGATTTTTTAAAGAGACTAACTAAAGGTTTATGATCCGTTTCAACCTGCACAAGATGTCCATACAAATATTGGTGAAATTTTTGGCAACCAAAAAGAATAGCATATAATTCTTTTTCAATCTGCGCGTAATTCTGCTGACATTGCGTTAGCGATTTAGAGCCAAAAGCTAATGGTTTATTTTCCTGCATAATTACTGCTCCGACCGCTGACTGACTAGCATCAACTGACAGAACTATCGACTTGTTCATGTCATAATGAGCTAAGACTGGCGCAGTACAAATAATATTTTGTAGACGTTTGAATGCTAGGTCATGGTTTTCATCCCATGTCCAAACAGAATCCTTTTTTAAAAGGTTCCTAAAAATTTCTGACTCTGTCGACAAATTTTTTATAAAAGAACCTAAGTAATTAACCATGCCTAAGAATCTTTGCAAATCTTTGACACATCTTGGTTTAGGCATTTCTTTAATGGCTTTAATTTTTGCATTATCTGGCTTGATTCCTTTATTATTAAAAATATGACCTAAAAATTTTATTTCAGACTGACTAAAATGACATTTATCCACATTAAATTTTAAATTGACTTCCCTAGCACGTTGAAAAACTTTTTCTAGACGCTGATTGTGAATTTCCTCATTTTCTCCGAAAACAAGAAAATCGTCGACAAATATTAGGACTCCTTCTATGTCTGAAAATATTTCTGTCATGACCCTAAAAAATATTTCTGGTGCTGAGTTTATACCATATGGCAAACGTAAAAATTGATATCTCCCAAATGGAGTTTGGAATGTACAAAGATCTATGCTTTCTTTATCCAATTTCAGCATCCAAAAACCTGAATTTGCATCTAAATTAGAAAAAACATTGGCTCCGTTCAGTTTGTATCTGAGTTCTTCTAATGTAGGAAATTGAAAATGTGAGCGCATAATAGCTTGATTTAAATTTCTAGGATCTAAACATATTCTTAAACTTTTATTAGGTTTTTCAACAATTACCATAGAGTTGACCCATGACGTTGGTTTAGTGACCTTTCGAACAACCATCAACTCCTCCATGCGGTCCAGTTCTTCCTTTAGACGTGTATGTAGTTTGAACGGGACGCGTCTGCTGGCGTTGATTTTAGGCATCGCGTTTTGGTCGACGGTGATGTGACATTCGTGAGGCAGGCATCCAAGGCCCTGAAAAACATCATTATACCCTTTTAGCATATTTTTTACATAATTATTATTGACATTGGCAGTGGTACATACTCTTTGTATTAGACATAGATCTTGACATGTTTGGAGACCTATGATTGTATGACAGTTCATGGTTGTTATTACAAAATCTATATTTGACATTTCATTTTCATTGTATTGACAAGATAAAATACAATGTCCTTTTACAGGAATATTATTACCAGAAAACGACTCTAATTTTTGACAGTAATTATTGATAGTGATATTGGGTATTTTTAAATTTCTAAAAGTATTATAAGACATGACATTTACCATTGCTCCTGTATCTAGAATACAATTGACATTTTTATTGTTAATTATTAAATTAAAATTCCATACTGACAGAAGAGAATTGACATTTTGTTTTCTATGGTTTTGTGACATTTTGACAGATTCTATATTATAAACTTCATTAGAATATTTATTTTTATTTGTTTGACTGACATGTGAGACTACTGATTTATTTTTAAAACAATAACGACTGAAGTGACCTATTTTATGACAAGTGTTACACTTAACTTTGGTCGCAGGACATGAATGACGGTGAATCTGACCACATCTTTGACATATTTGGTTGCTGGGGGACGTATTTCTCCTCTGCGAAGTTGACCTGACGTGTGGTTGACTGTGGTACTGCTCTCTGCTCCTTGACGACTGTCTGCTCGGCTGACGATGGAGAGATGGACTTGAAGGCCTCCCTCGCCTTTCGAAGTGACGACTGCTGGCTGCGACGGCATGTACTTCAGCACTCATTAGCACTGCATCCTTCTGCGAAATTACCATTGTCTTGGCAATATCGACGGCTTGATCCAGATTCATTTTATCCGATTGTAATAATTTTTCTTTAATGTGATTGTATCTTGAATGCATGTTCGAAATAAATATATTCAATACCAATGACGAGCGTAATTTTTCAAACTCACAGTTATGGCTTTTATTATTTAATTCCGCTATGAAGTCTTCCATGGACATGTGTTCTCCTTGTCTCGTATTGAAAAAATTATGTCTTTCCATTGTTAGGTTTTTCTTCGGCACGCAATGATTATTGAACAGATCCACAACTTCTTTATACGTGATTGACTTAATATCAACATTAAACGAATTGTATATTTGTAATCCAGTTTTTCCCATGTTATACAATAATTTTGCTATTTTTTTGTGTTCAGCCTCTTGATCTGCTCCTGTGGCCATTAAATAAATTTCAAAACCTTGAATCCAAGACGTCCATTCTGTCGGTACGAAGGTGTTTAGTATTTTTGTACCGGAGTTTTCACGTGTTTCTGACATTTTTTTTTTCCGTTTTACAATCACTGTTTTTTGACACTTTTCTTTAG